>NW_024467589.1:310784-527536 GCF_000804445.1 Metarhizium album ARSEF 1941
AATAGAAATAAGTAGCCTTTATAAAGTAGCTAGCTTAAGTACTAGTTATATAGCTTTATAGCTATCTAAAGTAATAAATATATTAAATATAACTACTAGATATTACTATAATAAATATATATAAATTACTTCTAAACTATTTTAAGACTAAATTAAGCTAAGATAATAAATAATTTATAATTTCTTTACTAAATATATCTTAGAGAAATATATCTTTAATTTATTTATAAAATAACTTAAGCAACTAATTTAAAGAAATAAAATATAAAAGCTAAGTAAAAAAGTAAAGTTAAAAAAAGTAAAGTTAAAAAAAGTAAAGTAAAAAAAGTAAAGTAAAAAAAGCAAAGAAAAAAAAACAAAGAAAAAAAAACAAAAAAAACAAAAGAAATAAAAGAAAAATAAAAAACAAAAGAAAAACAAAAAAACAAAAAATAAACTAACTAAACTAACTAAACTAATAAAAACATTTCTAAACTTTATAAGACTAGTTAGAGCAAGGGGGGGGGCATTTTATAGCTATTAGTATAAATTATTTCTAATTTAATTCTAATCTTAACTAACTTACTATATAAAATAAATATACAAACATTATAAACTATATTAAGCCTCTAGAAACCTACTATATAGTGCATCTTAGTAATTATAAAAAGGCTGTCTTTATAGTATAGTAGCTATATAGTAAAGAGCGTATTATTTAGCAATATACTAAGCAAATTCTATTAGCTAGAATTAGTTCTTAACTAGTTTATAAAGTTTATAATTTAGTAAGTAGTTTATACTATTTCTATGTCTTTATCCTCGTCCTTAACCTCGTCCTTAGAAAGAGAGAGAGAGAGGGAGGAGCTTAAAGGCAGGGGCAGGGGCGACAGCAACAACAACAACAACAACAACAATAATAGCAGCAGCAGCAGCAGCAATAGCAACAACAATAACAACAGCAACAGCAAGAGCAAGAGCAGGGGCGAGGGCAAGAGCAAGGGCAAGAGCAAGGGCAACTAGGCAGGCAGCTTAGCAGTATTCTATTAAAATTAGTCCTAATTCCTTTTCTAATTACTTTACAAGTAGTTTAGGCAGTATATATACTATTGTTAGTTAGCAGTATATAGCAGCTGCTGCTTTAGCATTAGCAGCAGCAGCTTTATTACGTGCAGTTTAAACTACAGTATTAGCAGCAGCAATAGCAGCAGCAGTTAGTAGCGTAAGAGCAGAAATAGAAATCGCCTTAGAAGGCATTATGCCTTACTATATAAGCTTATATAGTATTTATAATAGCGCTTAGCTGTTAATATAGTCTAAATACTATTTTATATAAAATAAATATTAATTATTATATAACTAGTTTTAAACTATTTTCTATAGTAACTTATAAGCTAAGTTATTATTTAATTGCTTCTTATTATCTCTAAGGCAGTACTTCTCTAGGTTAATTTTATAAAATTAAATATAATAGTTTTAAAGTAATAACTTAATTATATATTGCTATATTTATAAGAAATAAATAAGAATTAATTTATATATATATCTAGTTAGTATTATACTTAATTATATAGTATACTATTTACTTTAAAATAGTAGAATAGTTCCCTAGGGAATAAAATCAGCTAGCTATCTTAGAATTATTTCTAAGTTAGTTTTAATTATTACTTTTATTATTTCTACTAGAGAAGACTTATAGTATTAAATTTTAACTTAAAGATAAGCTTATTAGCAAGTTACTTCTCTAAGTTGAAGTATTACTAGTATTATAGTAATAACTTATATTTATAAGATATTTTTTTTTAGGCAGTATAAACTAGTTTAGAAATAATTTAATAAGATAATAAAAGTAGTTTAAGTTTATAGAAGGAAAAAAAGAAATATAAAGATTAAGAAAGATAAGTCTTACTTAAATAATAAAAATATAGTAGCTAGGTATTTACTTTTATATTAATTTATATATTACAAGATAAAATTACAAAATAGCAAAATAATATATATATCTATAGAGAGTATAAGCAAATATATAAGTTTAAGCAAGTATTTTATATAATATTAAAGTTAATAATAATTATAAAGATATATATAGCAATTAACTACAATTGCAAAGACGTGCGCAGCGCTACAGCAAATCAGCAGAATGCAAATCAGGAAAATCATAGTGGCAGCGTTTGCAGATGCAAGCTAATGTGCGACCGTAGGCCATGGCAACATGTCGGTGGGCATCGAACACGGACAAAAAAGTGTGGAGAAACGCACACAAGGTGGGGGTTCGCCATAGGAGACAATTGGAGTCGGAACGATGTTGTTTGTCCCAGGGATTGGAGAGGCTGGAGAGATTCGAGGCAGAGTCAGGAGAAGGAGGAGCAGAGTGAGGCCGAGAACCGTCAATCGGTACCGAGCGATGGCGCCGGTATCGTCCAGGGGTTGCTGCCGCGAAGGCACACCGGCACAACGACTTGATTCAGCACATACACAACGTTTATCCTGCGTTCGCGGTGCCGCTCTGACAGGCTGTAGGTTGTCGCAGCTGGATGAAGCAGCTTCACGCGCGACTCGATGCAGCTTTGTGATAAATCGAGTCGCGCTGCAGGGTGGCGCCTTCCTTCAAGTTCCAACTCCCTTGGCATGACTCACCCTGTGCACCCAACGGATAGGAGCCAACCCCGGATACTGTCAGTCGACAAAGATTAAGCGTGATGGAGGCAACTCCCATGGGCGAATCAATCAAGATATCGTGAGCTGATCACGAGAATGTGTGTTTTCAGGTTACAAACTAACGGGCCCCCAGGTGTGAGCGATGTCGCCGTCGCAAGGTGGGCACTGAGCAGAACGACACCCAGAAATACGATTTGAAAAGCTGACGAGATGCACAGATAAAATGTGACCGCAAACGCCCCTGTTCGCGATGTATCAAGGCAGGCACGGAATGTGTGCTGCAAGGAACCGGCGAGAAGCAAAGGTGAGATAGTTTGCGAGTTGCCGCCCTATGCTTTTTCTCGTGCTATGCTTACCACGGTCCAGGCCAGTCTCGAAAAGCTACGTACAGGCTCTAGAGGGCCAAATCAATGCATTGGAGCAAGTGATTCGCAAGTTGGCCGTTGCAGATGACACGGAAAAAGACGAGATTCTCTCAGGGTTATCTCTAAGCTCGTCGCCCGAGGGCGGCACATTGCTTGACGAAAAGACTCAGCCAAACACGACGATTGGTGACCATGGAGTTGCTGTTGCGCGGTTGCGCGCTGGCCAGTTGAGACGACCGCGAGCTGGCAACGCGGTGCAGTTCTTTGGTGGAACGAGTTCGTTTCAAATTCACTTCTCTAGAGACGAAACGCAAGTGACGACGTGTCCTGCCTCAGCCAACGGCCAAATCAGTTCGACGCCAGGAACAAAAGATTTCACATTCGAGGAGTCGAGTTCGACCGGTGGCAGCTTTCAATATGCGCCTCACGACCAGACTTCTCAAACCTTGATGGCCGCCTTCTTCACGGAGCAGTATCAGTATAACATGGTGGTTTACCGGGAATACTTCTTGAGAGATTACGACGTAGGCTCGGGGAGATACTACTCCGACTTGCTTCTCTACTCGATGTGTTCGCTGTCAGCTCTTCTTTATGATGACTTCTTTAAACTATCTGACGTGTTTTCTGGACAGGCGCAAGCGCTGCTTTTTGCAACCCTAGATAAGCCCGACCTCACCACGCTCCAGGCCCTTATTTTGCTAGGGCATCGCGAAATCGCTGTCGGGCAGACATCTAAAGGATGGCTCTTCTGCGGCATGGCCTTTCGGCTTGCTCACGAGATGGGGCTGCATCTGGACCCAAGTAACTGGGATGGCTCCTCGAGTTTGTTCCGTGATAGAGAGATCCTCCGGAGAGTGTATTGGGGAATCTTCATAGCCGATAAACAGCTGAGCTTGTACTTCGGACGACCTCCAGCTCTCTATCCCAGCGAGTCGGATGTGCGAAACACCATCAGGCTTCAGTATCCTCATGACTGGCAAAATCTGCTGGAAACATACATTTGTAGTGGTGCCACGGTATCAGACTACGAAAACGATGTGGCACTTGTTGGTTCCTTTATATACCAGGCGGAACTTTGCAAGATTATTCACATCATGATTGCAGATCTTTTTGAGAATCGGCGGGGGGATATTGGTCCAGCCATTGCAGCAGCCAAGTCGCGCAAGATCCACGTTTCACTGACAAAATGGCTTGCTAGCTTGCCAGGGACACTGCACTGGAATCAGTGGACAGTAGGACAGGTGCCGTCGCCTGTACTTCACCTGCAGTGAGTCTGAGACACAGCCTATTTGGCAACAGAATTCTTCCAAGCAGCGCCTAACGCCTTGACAGCATGTTGTTTCACACCGTCATGATCATCCTCCACCGACCACCGTCAAACATGTTCGAAAAGCCTGGAATATCAGAAAGCGAAGATGTTGAAATCTGTTACGAGTCATTGCAGGCCATCCTGCGCCTCATGCGGAGCTACTCTCGCTATTATCGGTACAGATCTCTGCCACTGGATTTTGCACAAACGCTTTCCACGGCAATAGGAGCCGTCATGATGAAGCGGTTCTTTCAAGAATCATCGTGGGATGACCCTGAGATTGAACGCTCGTTATCCCTGCTGACAGAGGCCATGGACGAGATTCAAAACAGCCTGCCGTGCGTCAAGGAGATTCGCGATTGCGTGGCTGTGGCGAGGAAGCGTCGCGAAACAACATTGCCTCCCGACATACCTCTCAACGCGCCAGACTTGATGACTGGACTTGAGCTTGGCGGTGCTGACGCCTCGGCGGAGTTTTTGGCTAGTTTTGATGACGACCTCGGCACATTGATCACCGACGAGTTTTTGAGTGGTCAACTCCCGTTCTCTGAGCCGTTTGACTTTAACAACCCGTAATCATACAATTCCGGCCGCCAGGCGGTCTGGATTGGATTGGCATTACTACATACTTAGTTACTTCCAAACCTTGGCGCCTATCAGATCAAGCCTGAGCAAGACTGCTGGGGTGGAGCAGCTTACAAAGCTGGGCGCCACATGTAGGTTGTCGATAACGAGTCCCTTTGCAAGTCTTTGGATTCCCTCTAGGGGATCAACTAGTCACAAGGGAAGGTGTCGAACTGGTTTTAGGAAACCCCACGGACCCGGGCAAGGACACGGACATTTGTATAACACGCCGGCTCATGATACAGTGGCGCCTTGCCGAGCAACTGCGGAGCACTGGGCGCTAATACCAACACGCCTGTGAGTTTATCCCCATAGCCATAGCCATAATCATAGTTTACCAAGAATGGGGCCACGTTTTAAGTTTTAAGTTGGGATTTGGCAAAGTCAGACATGTAAGACGCGAAGCTGAAACAAAGTGACGGCTACCCAATGGGCTGCCGGGTTTGACGTCGAGAATTGTCAAACGGAGCTTGACAATCCACAGCTTACCACGTCCAACATTAAGGTTGCGGCTGGGCTAATGGTACGAGGCCCGTGGTCCGCGTGGTTTGGCGCGCAGGAGTTGAAGCTGTGTGTTGGCGAAGCCGGGACGACAACTGATGGAGGCTTTAGGATGATTGATCGTTGACGACGTTGTGCCGGGACATGGAGTCATGGATATGGAGGGAGGACGACCCGCTTAGTCGCTTCCTGTTGCTTGTTCCTGGACTTTTTCAAACGCATCTCACGCTGATCTCACACACGCGCCAGTGTCTTGGCATTCAGGCATTGCTAGGAGAGAGAGAGGGGGGGGAAAAAAAAGGGGGGGGGGGGGGGCCAAACAGGCCAGATCAAGGCAAGGCCATCATCTCCTGCCTGAGCTACCTGGTTACGGAGTATGGACTAGAACAGGCCAGACAACGAGGCGGCCCTGCGCCTTGCATCTATTGTCCTTGGATGGACTTGGTAGGACGCATCTACGCTCCGGGATCGGTAGCAACAAGTCCCTCCCAGGGACTCGATGACGACGAGGAGACACATGTCATGACACGTACAGCTCTCATCTATACTACCCATTTAAGCTTGGGGCCCTAGATACGAGCCCAGGTATCCAGGGGTGGCTCATTTTTGGGTTGAAAAGTACATATGCCGAACACCATGGCCTCGACGGCAAAAGCTGGCAATCGTCGCCAGTTGCCAACCTTGCAGAGCGATGGATTGATTGCAAACATCAATTGATGTGATCTGCGCGTTGCCCTAGGGGATTCTGTTCTATTCTCAAGAGCTGCTCTGCCAGACCCTCAGACTAGGCCAAGCCAAGCATCTTTGTAGTGCATTGTGCATTGACAAGTTGACAAATTGACCAGAACCATTCCCATCTGGCAGGCGCCTCCTGACCTTTTGTTTTTTTCCTCTCCGTCCCACGTCTCCTGTCCTGTCTGCCTCCTTTCTTGGTCGTCTTGCTCTCTTCCTTTGCGTCTTTTGCGTCCTTGCGCAATTCATCGCATTATTAAGCTGCCCTCGCATCATCATCACTTGGCTTACACAGACGTCACGGCAGCGGCAACAGCAACGGCAACAGCAACAGCAACAGCAATGGCACTGCACAGGCCCCTGCCATCACACACATTCAGATGGCGGCCGAGTTTCTGGGCAATACCGGTGATCCTCTTCACCGTTGTATTACTCTTCCAGGATGTCATATACCAGACATGGGCGCTTGTGTCGCTCAAGGTGCACTGGCGCGCCAACGCCGCCGACTTCATCCTCTCGGCCGAGCGCGACGACTTTGACGTGACATTTTCGAATTACACTCGCGACCAATTGAGCGCAGGCGAGCCGTTCCAGGATGTCGTTCCTCCCGTGCTGCACCACATCGCGCTGGGCACCAGGAGACAAGACTGGCGCCCAGAGTGGGAAGAGGCGCTGCAGAGCTGTGTCGACTTGCATCCCGGCTGGCAGACGCGACTGTGGACGGACGACGACGCCGCTGCCTTGGTCGAGGGCAAATTCCCCGAGCTCATGGACATGTGGCACAGTTACCCGTACCCGATAGAACGCATCGACGCCCTGCGATACATGATTCTGTACGAAATGGGCGGAGCCATTCTCGACCTCGACATGCGATGCAGACGGGCTCTCGGACCGCTGAGGCGCTTCGGCTTCGTCGCACCAGAGGCTCACCCCACGGGCTTTTCCATCAGCTTCCTCATGGCCAGTAGACACAATCCCTTTATCGGCACCATTCTCGACAACCTGCCGGCCTACAACAAGCGGTGGTTCGGGCTGCCTTACGCCGCCGTCATGTTCAGCACGGGCGGCCACTTCGCCTCCGTCCTGCACGCGCTGCAGCCGAATCGGAGAGACTACAAGATCCTGCCGGGTCCCCTTCACAGCCTCAACGGCAGAGTCGTGACGCCCCTCTTTGAGCACCTCGGCAGTTCTTCGTGGCACTCGTACGATGCCCGCCTCATCAACCACCTGGGCCACGCCCGCCTGATGCCAGTCTTCTTTGGACTAGGCATTGTGATGACTCTGTACGTCCAGAGGCGCGTCATCATCCGCCGCTTGCGCTTATGACGAAAAATCTGCCTTGGGCCTCGGGTTTTCATTTTTATTTTTTATTCTCAACATGTCACCACCGTACCTGTTTACCAAGTACTTGCAGCAACAGATAGCCTCTGCGTCAACGGACAGACACGACGCACAAAAGGCAGGCGGTGGTGGCGAGTCTCGAGGGCTGCGGCATGAAGTCTGCCGTGTTGCAGTTCCCGGACGAAGCCCCGTGTTCCCAAATAGATGGATTCTCATGCGCGAGGCCCCGAGTCGACGACACGTGCCACGTGGCTGCGGGCGGGCGGAGAGCGTCGCTTTTGATGTCGCTGGCGCGGTGCGTTTGGCAGAACGGCGGAGCGGCAGAGCAATGGGCGCGGCGTGCGTGCGTGCACCCGGCCATGAATACGAACACACACACACACTACCCCCGGCT
Source organism: Metarhizium album ARSEF 1941 (assembly GCF_000804445.1). NCBI lineage: Eukaryota > Fungi > Ascomycota > Sordariomycetes > Hypocreales > Clavicipitaceae > Metarhizium > Metarhizium album. The sequence goes on from NW_024467589.1 coordinate 318,685, forward strand.
CCTCCTCCGTCCGCTTGGCCGGGATGGCCTGAATATATCATGTACAGAGCATGGCGTACGACGGAACTACGGAAGGCATCGTTGTCGGACTGCGCTGGGCGCCCGCACTCGGAACGTCGTGTAGACAGACAGTCTAGCCCTGCATAGCATACATAGCCAGCCACCGTGCAACAACATGTGCCCATGTTTCCAAGTCATGTCCCCTGGCCCCTGGCGGTGTGTTGTCGTTCCCAAATGCCTGATTATTCACGGATGCTGACATGACCTGGACGTTTGCCGAGCGTTGTCTGCCCTGGCTGGGGGTTCCGACTGGAGCCCCAACGTGGGCTTTGCCGTCCGGTGGGAGGAGGAGAGTGAGAGTGAGAATGGCGGCAGACACAAAACACGACCCAAGTCGCTGGTGGTGATTCTGCCAAGAATAGCGCCTACGTAACGTTAGACGGGCATCGGCATGTCGTCGAGGTCACGTGCGGGTCGGGGCTGCACCACCGACGCCACAGCGCTCGTCAGCCTTCACCCGAGCCACTGATAGCCACCGAAGGGCGGGAGTGGCAGAGGACGTGGCCGAAGCGTGAGGGGAAGGGGAAGCAGTACTCCGTACGGAGTACAGGTCCAAGGTGAGAAACGAAAACGGTGGGAACAGCAGGATGACGTTGGAAATCGCCACCGGCGACGGGCCACGCGCAAAACACGCCACTCTCACAGTGGAAGCACCGTTTGATTGAAACAGCAAGGGAACACGGTGCTCGCACAGTGCGACGTTGGTTCTTGTACCTTGTACTTGGCAACTTGCCGCCTCCCTGCTCGTCATTGGCACGGCACGGCTGCTCCCTTCACGTCTCCCTGCCCCAGCGGTGGGTCCGGTCCGCCGCAGGCCAGACCTCTTTTCGTGCCAAACGTCTTCGACGTCGACACCAGACCGACCATTCATTATCCCATGGCAATGCCCCCTTCGCCCTCCTCTGCCATGGGCTCGTAATTTTCCTCACACCCGCCTCCGAAACCCCTTCAGAGCGTCATGTCATTTCCCCGCGGCTTGGCAACCTCTTGATTCCTTCTGTGCCTCCATGATTGCTGCGACCATCATCCCACCGCTGGCCGTGAGCGATTGTCTGCGCATACCATGGACCACCCCGTCGTGACAGGAGCGCGGCCGTCCAGCATCGAAAAGGCGCCTCTTCACATCTCAACCGACTCCGACGCCTTCCATCGACTTCCCGACGAGATCATCGAGCAGTAAGCCTTGCATTCCCTCTGCGGGACCGACGCCGGCACCGGCACCACCGCATCGTCTGCTCTGCCGTCCGTGGTCAACATGGTTGCTGACCTGCCACCAGGATACTCCTCGCCGCCAAACCCAGCGACTTCGCCTCCCTGATTCTCCTCAATCGCAAATGGAGAGCAACGTCTCAGCGTCCTCACATTTATGCACATCATCTAGCTCATTGCCCGTCCTATGCGGCCTCTCATCCCCGCGTTCCTACCGCTGTCCATGACAATCTACCCACGCTTCGCCGTCTTTTTGCGCGACAGGTCAAACGGAACCTCTTCGAGCCTTACCTGCGCCCCAAACGGACCTTGATAAAGCTCGTCTCCAATTCAATCAGCTCTTCGTCGGCTCCGGGCGGGGAGGGAATGCAGTTTGCCTCCTCGCCCAGAGGCCAGCACATTCTGGCATACAACTCGTCGAGAATCTACGTCATCGATGTCTGTAGCTCCGCTGTCAGCGTTGAACGGGAGTTGAAGATTCAACGGCGACCAGCTGCGGCTTGCGTTACTGATGACGCTCATACCCTGGCCGTCTTGTCGAGTGAGATGCAGGTGGATATTTATGACATGACCCAATCGCCACCACATAGAGAGCACTCCCTCGTTTTGGACAATAAGCCGCAGACAATTGCATTATCATCCTGCGGCGCCGTTCTTGCCGCCGCATATGACGGAGGGATCGAGGTGTTCTCCGTGAAGTCTTCGACCCTGGCGACGGAGAAGCGGGCTGTCAAATGTGACGCAGTCGACGCCTTGGCCTTTTCGCTCGACGGAACCCAGCTTTTGGGCACCACTGTAAACTCTTGTCCGCCGTCCACTGTGGTTCTGACAGCACCGTACTATGATCCCGGCAGCCAGATGTTGGAGGAAAATGCGGGTGCCATGTGGACAACCTCCATCCTTTTCCCCAATACGAGCCGTGACTGCAGTCACGCCATATGGTTGCCCGACGACGAGCACGGAGAGCCCGAGTGGACATTCACCTATGACCGCAGCTTCGAAACCTTTCGCGCCGTCCGACTCGATGATCTCCGGAATGGCACAACTTACTTCACAGGCCCGATTCCAAATGCCAAACTGCAGACCAAGCTATTGCCCTGTACTCTGCCCGCCACCACCTCTCAGGGGGAGCTGGTTTCGGCGGGCTTTCAGGGCAGCGAGGTTTGGATTTATGGCGTTCCCCAGGACCTGGATGCTGTACCCGAAGCCTCGCCAGCAAGTCGTGATTCTTCGTCGAATTCGAACTCGTCAGGACTGGGCAGGCATAATAATAGTGCTCAAAGCAGCTTGTCCCGTCGCACTTCGACCAGGGGTCAAGATGGTGCTGAAACCGAGCGAGTGCCTCAGTGGCAGATTCTCTGCGACAAGCTGCGGAACAATCTTGTTGCCGGCTTCAAGGTTACCGAGTTGAGTGGTCTTGGTAGTGTCAAGTGGGTTGGGAACTTTGGCCAGCATTCCTCCCAGGAACGGCTTGTAGTTACCGCCACTGGAGTCTCGGGCCCGAAGCTAGTGACGGATGAAGAGGATGTCGACTTTGTCGACGGCGGGCGTATCGTTTTGCTGGACTTTGATTACGGCCTTGTGAATGGAGACCGTACAGAAGTCACGATTGAAGTAGGAACTGATAATGCCGAACCCCTGGCCGAGGAACGACATGACCTGGAAACAGAGGTGGCCATAGTCCGGCGAAGAACTGTCGCCCAGAGGCGAGGAGGCAGCGCTGCTCTCCTTCGAGCAGCAACCACCGTCGCCGGGCGAGAGCCACTCCCTCGACTCGTAGTACCCAGCACCATTGCAAATGCTCACGACGACGACGACGACGACCCGCTGGCCCCGAGGACGATTGGACAACACCCCATCAACCGCCGGACCGCAGCACCCACTTCGCAGGCCGAGGAAGAAGTCGCGTCCATGGATGAGCAGGAGGCTCTTGATGCACCCTACGCACACGCTAGCCCTCGGTCTGGCACCACTCTTCGTCGGGCAGCCACGGCCGCGGCCGTGAACCGGCGACTGAATCCCCGCACGGCAGATGGCCGCCCCATTGAGTATCGCCGGGCAGACGGCCGCGCTGAACACCCTCATGAAAGTGATGCCGACAACTGGGTGCCTCCTCCCCCTCCTTATCAGAAGGAGGACCCCGGTGATATGCCAGACTTTATGCGCGGACCATCCGTGGCGCCAATGGCAGTCACGAACGACTTCCCACCCCCTTCCGCCGGCGGCGGCTCCACTGGTGAAGCTTTCGACAACTCCCCAACGTCGGCCCTGGAGCAGTCGGCGCAGGCAAAGTGGACTGGGCCTCAACATCAAGACAGGCGGGCTCAGCAGGATCCCACAAGTGAGGCCGCAAATATGAATAGACTGGAGGCGGTAGACCTACCTCGACCGGTATCCACACCTTCTATGCAATCAGTCCAGGGCGACGATATCTACGACGTGTCGCCGCCAGCTTCCTTACGCATACCATCTACGCACCCCAGCGAGTCCGCGGCGCCCCCGGGGCAAATATCGTCTCCTACATCCCGCGGAAACACATCGGCTGCAGCCTCTTTCGACTCGGCCCCGTCACAGCAATGGACCGAGTTCCCTCGAGCGACACCGGAGGCCGCCTCCCCGACTCCCGAACCCAGCAACAGGCCTGGAGCGCGGCCTGGAGCGCGGTCTGGAGCGCGGCCTGGAGCGCCGGTGTTGGAGCTGCGAATTCCCTCGTCTCCGTCGAACCTCGCTGGCGCCTCAGGAGCAGAGCCGCGGCGCCTGTCCAATGCCCGAACGTGGCCCAAGCAATTTCAGCCAGGAGCACAGTCGAGCGTGGGCCCGCCACGGCAGTTTCCTGGGCATCCTCTTACCGCTCCGCCTCTGGGCGTGACTGCGAACGATTTGGCAGCGGGGTTTCTGCCGCCCGCGCCAAGTTCCGGCCAGATCGCGAGCCTCAACAAGAGGATCAGCCAGGGCAACCCTCGCCGGCTGTCGGGCAATGCTTGGAATCAGCAGCTCTGGATGGACAAGGGCCGCAGCGCGACGACGGAGGAGCCGCGTGGCTCGCCGTCGCAGGCGCAGTCCCCGGCGTTTCCTGCCGACGAGGGGCGGTTCCACGTCGCCGACTCGGACCGGCCCCTCATCATCAGCACGCCGACGGGGATTTCTGGGTCCCACGATCCGCCTCAACGGCGGGGGTCTGCCGCGAACCACGCCGAAACGCCCATCCTCGCTCCGATCCCCCGGCGGCCGCGGCCCGCGCACTTCCCGAGGCCGGGGGGCACCGCGCAGCAACTGCAGAATATTTACAACAACCAGCCGGCGCCGGCGCCACTGCCCCCCCATTTGCGCCCCAGCGCCAACGCCTTGCCCATGTGGATGAGAACGCCGTCGACGTCGTCACGCAGGACGCCAAACGGCGTCAGCCGGCGTCGCAGCCGGGCGGAGAGAAGCGCAGCAAAGAACGTCAAGGACGCCAAGAAGAGGGGATGGATACCCAAGAAGAAGAAGAAGAGAGAGGAGGAGGGGGGGGAGCGTGTCCCCGACAGCGGCGGGTGGGTTGACGTAGCCACGCCCTCGAAGCCCAAGGAGAACAAGTGCGTCGTCATGTGAATGGCATTTGTGGAAGGCGTGATTTCTTCTGAGCGAGTCCCGAACTGGTACCAGGCCATGGGGGACTAAATTTGTGTTATCTTTTCTACCTGTATCAGTACTTGGGGCACGGGCGGGAGTTTCGGGAGCCGGTGTCAATGGGGGTGACTTGCTTGCTTGCTTGCTTGCTTGCTTGCTTGCTTGCTCGCTTGCTTGTTCGCGCGCCTGTTGTCCAAACAAGGCCCGGTGATGGAAATAGCAGACTTGTTGTCGCTGCTGCTTTGACGTCACAGCACAGCGTCTATATTGTAGCATCATGGCCCGTCGTGCCGCCGTTTCCCAATGCTGGATGGAACACATGATTCCGCGCGCCCCAACATTCAAGCTTCTATGCCTACAAACTATCGGGAGTATCAAAGCGATAAACAGTGCAAAGAAAAAAAAAAAAAACAGACCGCCATGCCAGCCCAGCACGAAACCCTGCCCTGCCGCCAAGCGCCGTAGACAAAAGAAATTGTTGATGCAGTGACCCAGGTCCCCTTGTCCCCTTTCTTCCCTGTTCATGGACTGACGCCGCGTGTCGTCCTCTGTCGCACGCTGCATTTGCCTTGGCATTCAATGCCAGCGCCGTCTTTGTTTACAACGTACATGCTTCCCGTGTTCATCGTGTGTCCAGGGCGGTCGACTACTTGCGAAGGCTGCGGCCGGCAGACATGTTCATCGCAAGCTGTGCTTCGTTCCGGGAACGAGCAGGTTCTGACTGCCAGGCACGTAGCCGTCGTTGCGGTGAGCGTCGCCCACGGTCACTTGGTTCATCAAGTCGCTGAACGTCGTGCCGCGCTGCACGTTGCCGCCGCGGTGGGGTTGGCTCGCGGCGCCGGGGTCGGCAAACGCGATGCTGTCCCGCGCCGAGTCACGGTAGAAGTCGTGCGTCGAGATCCTGCACGACAACCTGCTCGAGCCTTTCAGCTGCCGGATGGGCGGCAGACGCGCGCCGACATGTCCGGTGCGCGCGTTGCGCTCGTCCTCGGACGTCAGGGACGATCGTGACATGCGCGACGACTGGAGAGACGGATTGGGCGACCCGAACCGATTCGGTATCGACATGCGCGTGTTGTGCGCCTCGCGTCCTTGCACGCCCAGCATTCGGGAGCAGCGGTCCAGCAGAGAGTGCATCACTGATACGCGAGGGGGCGCCTCCTTGGTCTGACGGATGAAGTCTGTGCGGAACGACAGGTCGGGGTTCGTGATGGGTCCGGAAATCAGGTTTCCGTACGGCCCGGAGCTGGCGGGCCCGTTTCGCGAGGGGCCCCTTTGCGGGAGAGCCTTTTTGGACCGGCTCCGGATGCAGAGGAATACGAGTCCTGCCATGGCCATGAGGACGAGCGTGAGGGCCCCGCCGGCCACGCCTCCGATGATGGACATCTCCTTGGGCCCGAGAGAGGACGAGCCGGTGTCGCGACTCGCGCCGGTTGACGTGGCTGCGGCTGCGGCCGCGGCCGTCGTCGACGCCGAGGTTCCGGGCGTAGTCGTGGGCGCGGGCGTCACGGTTGACGTCATGCCCGGGGGTGCCTTGGACTGGTCCGAATCCTTGGTACACGACGAGCGATCCGCCGAGCAGCTGTACCCGAAAGGACAGCAGAAATCGCCACCGCACGTCGGCAGCTTGGCGCCTCGCGCGACGGTTTTTATGGGAGCGTCCGGATGTAGTGTCGGGTCCTGTTCCGACACGTCGCAGGTGATGGGCTGGATCTTGGCGCATGAGCTGTCGCTCGGGCAGCACATGACGGTGGTGTTGCCCGCCAGAGGGACGCACTGGCTGTTTTGGGGGCAACACAGGCCTTCCGAGAGACCTTGCGACGTGCAAGACGTCCTGCCGCTCGCGGCGCAGGTGTCTCGAGCGAACAGGGCTGGTGTTGGGTTCGAGGACACGACACCCGCGAGGAGCTGGCGCCGGAGATGAGGAGGCAACCTAGCCATCGTGTTTGCCTAGGGCGCGATCGTTTTGAAAGCGTTATATATACAGGGAGATGTATGTACGGTCGAACAAGTTGTTTTTGTTTTCGGGAGCAGGTAAATACTTGGATTTCGTGACGCGGCAAAAATGGGCGATGTGATGGCGGCGGCGACGACTTGTCTTCAGGAAACGGCGCTGGTGTACGGCGCAGAGGGCGAGTGCGAGAGTAATAAGGAAAGAGCAGGGAGAAGTGATTTCGGGATGGCAAAGCGAGCTTCACTCGACGGAACAAAATGGATCAAGAGTGCTGCTTGTTCGGCAATTGTACAGACGTGCGGCTCGGCAGACGAACAAGCCGTTCACTGGAATTTGGGGGGTCAAAGGACAGCGTGACCGGTAAAAGACGGGCGCAGAAGGGGGAGCCGTGAGAGAAAGAAGAAAGAATGCAGAACATGACGGACTGCGCGGTCATGCAATCGCTCGTCCTGCCGCTGCGGCTGCTGTTCATTCATCCTCTCGCCTTGCCGCCGCCGTCGACACAACGCCACGGTTCTTCCTCGCATCCGGTGGGCCACGGGCTCACTGCTGCAGTCAAGTCGTTGGCAGCTGTGCATTCTGTTTCCTCCCGTTCCATCGTAGCCTCGCCGTCTCCTCCTGGTTTCCTGGCCTCCCGGTCTTCTGGTCTCGCTCGTCGTCCCGGGCCAGGTTTTAGCCCCGCGGACATGGAGGCCACTCGGGCGGTGAATCCGGAGCAGGATGAGCCGGGAGAGCGCGTCGCAAGAGGAGGACTCGGGCCAGATGACAGGCTGGGAAGAAAGGGTTTCGGACAGCCTGACAAGTCGACGAGGCGCTCGGGGACAAGGGCAGAGTCCTCGTCATGGTCGAGGTCGACGTCGAGACTCGAGACGCAAATCACGACGACGGCGCGTCAGATTAGCCGAGTCGTTGGCAACCGTGTGAATTGATTGGTGGGGATTGAATGTGGCGCAGGCGGGAAGGCGGGGCACGACTGGCTGGCGCTTGCCTGCCGCCCGCCGTCTGTGGGGCACGACGTGCTTCGCCATGCTGCCCTGCCAACTTCTCATCCGCTTGCCCATGCCGTGCTGCCTCGCTCCGCATCCCCGCGCGGCGGTAGTCGTGGCGGCTCCAAGATATATTTGCAACTCTGGAATGCGGCGGTGAGGCCGTCTCGATGCTACCTAGATCACCACCTACCAGGTAGGTACGGAGTAGTAGGCAGGCATTCGTCGTCTGCTGCCACCGAGGCGCGAGCAATTATAGCAGTGCCCAATCACTGCGCACCCGCCCAGGGTCGCGGCCGGGGCACTTGGCTTGGGCACCCCGGATACGAGGTGCTGGAACCACGGAGCAGCCTGGCCACAGTGGACTGTGTGTAGCCCGTGGGCGGTGGGCGGTGGGCGCCAGGCGGTAGGCGCCAGGCGGTAGGCGTCCGGTAAAGGTGCCATCCACCACCAACCACCAACCACCAACCTCAGTGCGCCGTCGACCAGCCCCCCGGGCCCCAGGCCAGCGCGCCAGGGACTCGCGACGTAACAGTGCACGCTCCTCACGGCTCGATGCTACTTGCTGCCCTGCCTTGGTAGACACCCTACTCCGTACGGTACGTCGACGTCGTATCAGCAAAAGCAAAAGAAAGAATATGAGGTGCATGGCGGCATAGTGCCACGGTGCCACGGTGCCACCAGCGTCCAGGCCAGGCAGGCGGTCATGCCCACCCCTCCCACAGTCCGTCGATACTGTCTGCAGGCGTCTGCAGGCGTCTGCCAGTGTCAGCCGGTGTCGGCCAGCGTCTGCAGCTGCTGCATTTCATCCCACCCTCCATGTCCAGCGAAGAAACAACAGCCGCCCCTTGCGACTCTTCAATGCAAGCACGCCCAGCACATCTCCTCGGCGCGACGCACCCGCCCCTCGTCACGACAAACCGCACGGCCCGAATGCCCCTTTTGTCGAACGCACGCCGCACGACGGGGGCAGCCCTCCCTTTTAGCTTCTGGTCGAGGACAAAAGGAAAGAAAAATTCCCAAATGCCCAGTTAAGCAAAGGCCTGCTAAAAGGGCTCTCGGTCCTGTGCTGGAGGGCCTGTTTCGGCGCTTTGTCCCCCGTCGCAAAGCCAGGTCGGCCGGCCGGTCGGCAGAACAACGAAACTGAATAAAAGTCCCGGCCTCTGCGGCGCAGACAATGGGCGGTGCCCATGGCAGAACAAACAGGTCGAGTGAACAGAGGCAGAGACAGAGGAAGCGGAAGCACATACAAGTTGGTCTTGGTTTCCGTTCAAAACTGCGAAACCAGGCATGTGCCGGGCGCTTTTCTCTCCCCGCGCAGTCGCCAGCTGCCTCCGTCCAAATTCACCGTTCCCAGGGCATCATCATGGTGAGCTGATATTTGTGCGCTTTGTATTCATCTGCTATGTGCCGGGTAGTCTCCCTACTCTTTCAGAGGCTTTTCGACGGGCTGTTTGCAGTGCCGCCTTGCCCCTATTTCCAGTGATTACCGTCACTGCTGCCCAGGCCGGCCCTGTACATGACTAACGAGTGATGCTGCCAGAATCGTTTCCCTCTGGAACCCAGAAAAAGTGCCCCGAAACCTCCCATCAACCGCCAGAGTCAATGCCCAAAAGATACATAAAGAAAAGCATCATTCGTGTCTCCATGATCCGAGATCATAACCAATCGTCATTCATCAACTCTCTCTTCTCTCTCTCCACCCCCCAACCTACAAGTTGTTCCAAGTGTTGAAAATGTTGAAGAAGGCTTCTCTGTTGCTTCTCTCTGTGAAAAAAAACAAGGAATGGTGTTGACCCCCAGTGAGCCTCGCGGCGTCCTCTATATGAAGTCCCATGCCAGTAGGGTATATCGTAAAAAGCAAGGCGGCTGCGAAGCCAACAATGGTGAACTAAAATCAACCCAAAATTATCATGGAAAAAAGGCCTTCGTGGCAATCAATGCACCAGCCTCAGACATGCAGGCGAAAAAAGAGTCAACATCCGGTAAATGGACGCCGCCTTTCGAGTCCACGCAACCCCTTCTGACTCCAAAAGGGCAAACGCGAAGAGAGAAAAAGAAAATAGAAGAGTTGGCAAAAAGGCCAGTGGACAGAGGTAAAATTCCGCTCCGAGTCTGGCCTGGACATGAAAGCCTTTTGACAACCCTTCTCAGAAGAAGACCAGCTACTTTAAGAAAGGGCTGAATTGTGTGGCACATGTCTGGACAGACACTGCTAAATCAACAAAAAGTCCCAGCCCTTTGCTTGCATGACGTGACGCCAGTTGACGTACGGCTGCATGACTTCAGACGAGCAAGACCCAGGGCTGGCAGCCTGAGCCAGGCTCCCGGCTTGGATCCATACCTCCTGGACGACCGTCACCATCCGGCCGAAGGCACCGCACGTGGCGTCGTGGCCAAGCTGAGCAACACGGTCTTCGAAGAAAGGCCGGATGCTGCTTCCGGGCAAGCTAACGGACCCAGCAACGAGATAAACCCAGACAAGGCTGCGGTCGTAGCCATGCGATCCAGAGGGGATGAACTGGAGTATGTTGGTCAACTTCTCAATCAAAGCCCGAGGAGAAGGCTGGCTTGGGCTGAAGCCAGGGATCAAGCTGCAGAGATAAATGCGAGCGGCAATGCGGAAAGCCGAAGTAATGTTCTTGCAGAGCTGCTTGGGTGACAATGTGCCACTGGCATTGTAGGGCATCCTGGGACCGGTGTCGCCGACCTCGGTGAGAGTGAGCTGCTCTCCCAAAGCAGACACATGTTGGCAGAGAGTGTAGTCGTCCATGCCTTCCTTTTTGAGAGAGTCGAGGCAGGCAATCTCGGAGATGAGATACATGACTCGATCCTCGCAGCCCATGAGCTCGCGGAGCCCAAGCTGGGAGTTGACAGGAGACAAGTGCTTTTCCCGGTACGTATGGGCAAACGTGGGCGAAGCGCCCTGCATGGTGGCGCCGAGAATGTCAATCCAGCTTGTCAAGGTCATATTGAAGGGAGTCGGCCCAATCTGACCAGCAGGTTCGGACACGAGACGGGGAAGGTCGAGCTTCTGGACAAGGCTAATGGCAGCCTGGAAGTGCTGATGCCAGGCGATATCCAAAAGGCCATCATCATCAAAGCGACCAACGACGCACTGGAAAAAGATGAGGCCCAAAGTAGCTTCCAGGATCTGTTGGTGGTTCTCATCGCGCTTCAGCGACTCGCAGAGCGAGAAGATGGTGGCATAACGGTGCCTCATGATATCCTCGTCAATGTCCTTGCCAGGCACCGCGGCGTGGGTCTTGAGGTGCTGAGCCGCAATGCTAAGACAGCAGTTGAGAAAGACGCCGTTGGACTGCAGGGCAGGAAGAATCAAGTCGGAACCGACAGAGCCGTGTTGGTTTGACTCGAGGATGGGGAAGATGATGGGCAGGACATATTGGATGAAGTGGTCCAACAAAAGTTGGTCGCTTTCCTCAAGTTCAATTCTAAATTGCCTTGATCCGTTATGTGAGCCATGCGCAAAGTCAAAGAAGTTGACATTGAGTGCCTCCTCCGCCATCGACTCTCTTCGCTCTTGTCGAACGTGGTCAGTCCATCCGATCTCGAATCGGCCAGACGGCAGAACAGTGCCGGGAGGAGGGGGGGTTTCATAAGTGCTAAACGTGGCCACGTGGGACTCCCTGAGCGTGGGAACGTCGTTGACGAACATTTGTCGCTCCGTCTTTACGTCAACTTCATATGGCAAGTAGCCGCTGAGAACGTAGTCAGGGTGTAACTGGGTATTGTAAACAGTGCACCCTGTTTCGTTTGGCGGGCTGTTGAAGTTGAAGCCACCAGAGAACTGCGAGTCGATGGAAGCAGACCTGGTGCGATCCATGGGATCCGAGTAAGTTGTCGATGTAGCCGCCGAATGCGACAATCCTGGGGGCGGGCTGACAGAAGTCTGGACAGAGCTGGACGTCTTTTCTGCCAACTTCTTGCGCTTGATGATGCGCTTGATGTCTTCCTTTTGTTTTCTGCGAGCATCATTGTTGCTCCACCAGATTGGTCGCCTGTATTCGCACTGTAGTCCTAGGTGTTTGCAGGCAGTGCACATTGGTGTGCCTTCATCACACTTCTTCCGTCTTAATCGGCAAGTATAGCAGCCTGACGAATGTTAGCTTGCAAACATTGAATTGAGCCCGAAACGTGATTCAAGGTGCGTGAGAAATCGCTCAACGAGGAAGAAAGAAATCATCAAGGGAGAAAGGAAAGACAGAAGAGCTGAAAGAATATAGGCGAGAAACAGACAACCAAAAGGCAAGAAGAGGGAGTCGCGACTTCCTCTTTTCGCTGTCGGTATCGTGTAAGTGAGGGAAGGAAGTGGGTAAAAGTAGGCAGGCAGGGCGCGTGTAAGTCGACGTTGCCTACCTGTCCTTGACCTGCGGTGCATCTGCGTCTTTGACTTTGTTTTTGTGTTTCCATTGCCAGCTTTTGAGGCAGACTTGGCCTTCGTGCTTTGCGCAACTGTCATATCTGCAACTGCGTCGAATGCTTCCTTGGAGCAGTTGCGATAGTCGGGGGGCGAGGATGGCATTTGTACGGTCCTGTATGTGCTCGATGCTATGTGCGAGTGCTCCCGAACAGGGCAAACCATGGCAAGGGCGTGGGGGGTGTGGTTGGAGACGTCGACGGTGTGCCGCGAGTGAGTTCCGGAGACGGCTACCCTGCGGGGAGGGGTGGTAGGGCACAGTGTTGATAGATTAAGGGCACTGTGGCTTGGAGGAGCCAGAGCCAGCGCGCGAAGTGTGACTCCAGACTCTAGAGGCTGGATGGACAAGGCAGCATCCAAAGTGTCCAGTCTGTTCCGGCCCAAAGTCCAGGGTTTTCCCCTCTCAAATCCAAAGGTTCCCAAGGTCGATCCGATAGTCGAGCGTGGAGCGAGCTTTCCGCCAGGCTTCTTGCTCGGTTTCCGGTCGATGGTGGCTGACCAAGGCTGGTCTCAAAAATTAATTAATTATGTGTTGGCTGACCGGGAAGCTGTTATCAGTTCCTGAGTGGTCAACACGTTGCAGTTGACTTGTCGTATCAAACGACAGTGTGTGTCTGCACACCTTCCTAGGGAGGGGGATTGTTGTTTTTCTTCTTCAGCGCGGTTGCGCGTGCTGCGGAATCAAGTTGTCCTCGCCTGTCCGTGTAGTGAATGACTGGTGTCGAGCAAGTCCGGCTTGCTCTTGGCTAGAAAAAGGCGGCGTTTGAGGGCAAGCGGAAACAATATAATCTTTGGTAGTGTCTGGTATTATTTATCTCATGCAGTGAGGGGAGCGAGGACCCGACCAGGGGCAAAAGAGAAAAGAGGGTTAAATGAAAGAAAAGGCCTTTTTGGCAACACTTGGAACTTCTCGTCGTCTACACAAGGAAAGGAAGAAAAAGGGCAAATTAATGGGCAGTCGAAGGGACGGCCAAAGGCTTATATCATGGCCGCCATTCTCACGGCCTGGCAGACTGGGACGACATGTTGGCCAAGTTGACGGTTAGTTGGCGCAATCATGTTCACAGGTTGTGCGCTGGAATTTTTGTTTCTATTTTTGAACCACGCACCAGCTAGGCCGTCATTGCGGTGTGTGTACGGAGTACATGGTTTTTTTTTTCTTTTAAAAAAAAAAAGAAGTGAGAGTGTCTGCTCTGCGCTTAGAGAAACCAATGGCCGGGGCTCGTTTTCGAGACCTCGCCCAGGATTGCCGTGTTCGCCAGCCTTTACGCTCTGCAGACCGGGGATCGCATCTAAATAGGAAAGTCGCGCAGCTTGTTGGTTGCGAAATGCCACCCACCATGCTCTCTGCACCTCCTCCGTACATGTACATGCATGAGGCTTCTGGTCCCGCTGGCCAGCCGCAGGCCCGATGTAGATGAATGGCTGGCGGAGACAGAGGCCCGTGTCTGCGGGTGCCAGTATTTGGTGTCGAGCCCTTTGGAAACGATAAGTCGTTCAACCTCGGAGCCGACTGGACCATGAATGAGGGGCCATCGGCTGGTCGATTTGCCCCGAGGTCAGGCCTTCTTGGCCGTGGTCTTTGCTCAAGTTCATTTATCGCACGCAAGTCGGGTCCGGCAGTCATGTGTTCTCATTTCAAGGCCGTGGTCGATTGCGATGCCTCGCCGATGCGGTCGAATGGAATCATTGCCAGCAGGCCAGAGTCATGTTGCAAACCCCCAAGTCCCTCGGGCTGTCTGTCCAACACGCCTACTTTTGGGGCCGCCGATAATGCAGCCTTCCCTCAGGTATACTCCGTATTTCGTGGCTGGCCAAGTCGCGTACACACCTTTGCTCACCCGAACTGGCGACCATTGTCGTGGCTGCCTGCTGTAGTGAGCTGCAGTTGCAGGGCTTTGGGATGTACAGAGAAATAAGTAGTAGTTACTTAGTCAACTGTCATCCCAATGGACATACGCAAAAGCTCCATGTCGGCCCACGCACCTCTCTTCCATCTAGACCATCACTCCAGTCTCCGGCCGGTTGAGTACAGAGATGCATCTTGACTTATTCGGATATTCGAGGTACTCCGTGGCATGCTGGTTGATCTCTGCCCAAAGTCCAGGCTGCACCAAGCGGCGAGGCAATGCTGCTTTTCGATGGAAATGTCTCGGCCTCCAGACCAGGGTCACCCGACATGGCCCCCCTCCCCGCGTATGAGCGACCAATTCGTTCCCAGGAGCCTATGACCTGATGTCTCCCGTGACGACTCTGGGTGAATCCGCTTACGCCAGAGACCTGACTATATGCCGTTCCGCAAAATGAAAGAATTGCAAGTCCTTACCATTCGCAGTCGTCGTCGACGGTGCGAATGACAAGAGACAATGGAGAGATTGTCGGCGGTGTGAGACGGGCTAGTGGATATTCAAACCACGGTCTGTTGCCATGGTGCAGATATCCGAGAGCGGAGAGCCATGTCTCGGGCACTTGTCGAGCAGAGACGCCATCATGTGTAATGGCAAGACAAGAGGTACTCCGTAAGCCCGCTTCCCTTCACGATGAAGGTCCTCGTCAATCCCTTGTGCTATCATCTATGCATGGGATGGGACCTTGGAGCACAAGAGGGCTTAGGCTTCTCGGTACGGAGTACGCCGTGTGTTGAGCTGGATGCAGATGCGCAACAAATACAAATATTTGCATTGTATCATGGATTTGGATGGTCGGCCACACATTTTTCAGTTCGACAGCCAACTTTGAAGCAACCAGAGAGCTCACAAGCATGCTGCGTAACAACGAGCAAGCGCTCCTCGTTTGTACGGGGGACACACGGAGCAACGTGCAAGCAGCATGCCACGAGCGTAGCCACATTTGGAACGTTATTGCTCGCCTCGCCAGCTCTCTGCTGTGCTGTGCTGTGCTGTGCTGTACAGAAGTCGCATCCGTGGCGGCATGGTAGCTTTCGGTGTCATGGCGTCTCTGGTGCGTGATTGGACAAATGCATGTGATGAACAGACAGGTTGAGGTTGGCTGGAGCAGAAGCGGCAGGGGCCGCGGGACCAACCGACAATAGCGCTGCCCGCCAACAAGGGTTGGGAGCACGTCTGGGCCAATCGATGGCGCCGGTGTCGAGGCTTGCTGGAGATGCACCCCCGCGTCGCATTTGGACAAGACTCACAGCAGCCAGGCGTCCGTGCCATCTACTCCGTCCGTCTTTACGGAGCACGGATTATGATTGTGTTGTATTCTTACCGTGCGGAGTCGGCCATGCCATCCAAGGTTCCCGTCGCGGCCCTCGGAATCTCGTTGCCGCATCGTGTCGTGCGTGGCTGCTCCGTAGTGACTTGCAGTTGTCGTGCCCCGAGAGGATTGGCGGAGAAGAAGAGGGAAGGAAGAGAGGGAGGAAGGAGGAAGGGAGCCAGTCCGCAGGCGGGCGGCGGGACCGACCCACGTGCACCTGGATTCCGGAGTCCAGAGTCCAGAGTCCAGAATCCAGAATCCAGACACAGCGACCGCCGACCACCACTCAACTCAACCAGGTGACCTGTTTTTCACCACCCTCTCTGCCCTCCGTCAACCCAAGCAGATTCATGTCGTCATTTCTTTTTCGCCTCGTGCCCGTGCAAGGTGTCGACTTTGACGCCTTGGCGCTTATCGAACAGCCGATCCGGGCGCCGGGTTGATGTCGAGCGCTTGCGTGCACGACCCGCATGCCATGCTCGTACTCCCGCTTCTTTCTGATGTTATGCCAACTCATGTCATGTCCTAGTTGACTCCTCCAGCCTAGTTTCGGGTCCTTGTCGTGTCATCTGTCTCATCTCATTGCCGGGCGCTTACGGCATGTTGCGCATTCATTTGATGTTAGCGGCCCTGCTCTGTACGTCTTCTCAACCGCGATGCTGACGATTCTTGCACTGGCCAATCTATTTTTAATATAGCTCAAGTGAACCCTCATGTCTTACTGGCACGCTTGCCATGGGGGCCTCTGCGAAAACCGCAAACGCAGGTGGCGCCGGCCCTCGGCGATGGGTGTTACACGGCTGACAACGGCCATTGACAATGAAGGTACGGAGTACTCCTCCGGAGGAGAGATATGAATAAATGGCCAGTGCTCCCGGTCTTCCACCCACGCGAAGTTGAAGTTGCCACTGGCGCTCAACACTGCCTCGCCGCATCAGACATGGTGGGAAATATTTGCCTGTCGCAAGCTGGGTCGAATGGCCAAATCGACACTTGCCAGGTTCATGTCCATCCGTGGCATACCTCCCACCGTGGACATTCACCAGAACTCACGTCATCACAGGTTGGCTGTGAAGTAGCCCTCCCCCGTGTCAGTATCACAACGTGTCCGATGCTCGCAACGGAATAGCAGTGGACTGCAGAATAAGACAAAACGGAATACAGGGTACATGAAGCAGCTATTCGCCTGGCCACAACTTTGCAAGTAGTACGGCGACTGATTGAGGCGCACAGTGTGCTCGCGTTAGATCGACCTAACTGGAGCTGAGAGAGCGAGATGTAACCAATAGTAGTAGGCAATATCAGACGGATTGCTCAACCATGGTAACAGCCTAATAAGGCGCCGATAATTCCATGTGCTCGTCGGGCCATTATTGCTTTCCCACTCTTTTGGCCCGCCCGTCTTGTCTTGGGATTACATCATGTTCCGCCGAACGTGTGATGCCATCTCGCAGGTACCGCCGATGCAGTTGGCCGTGGACATACGGCCTCGGCGTCGTCAAGGACACACCGCCACAACAACTGTCGTACGTGTTGAGGTTCATGCAAAAGCCAGCCCTAGGGACCGGTTAGGCAAAAGGTATCAGTGCATCGCCCGCATCTCCACTCACGGCGAAGAAGAGCGTTTGCCGTGGTGGAGCGTCGGGAAACCAAGCCGGTTGTGCAAGCTTGAACGTGGATGGACTAACGTAACGCCCTGGACGTTGCGATTAGCAATGCGGGATGCGAAAAGCCGGCCAGGTTCTGACGGCCTTCATGTCCACAGCGAACCATCACGGCTTCAGCACAGAGCCGACAGAGCCGCATCATAAATACATCATGCAAATACTCGACCGTTCGACAATCCTAGACTCCTAACCCTAGACCCAAGGCTCACAAAGTGCCTCGATCTTTTTCTTCTTCTTTCCGGTCTGAATCGTTGGGCGGGCTCGGTTACGGCCATTGATAAGTGCATCCATGATATACTGTTTCGTTGTCCCCAAGCTGGGAGTTGGCCCGCCATCTGCGACATTGCAAATAATCACGGGTTCCTCCATTGGCGCAGAGTGCGGTTCAACCTTCACTCAGCAATTGATCCATCCTGAGTAACTTGGCTTTTTGTCTGGTCAGCTTGGACTTGGCTTGGGCGCAGCCTGCCTCCTGGATCATGACGATGTGGAAGGGCCACAGCAGCGATGCGCCATGTTTGTGATACGGCACTATCAGTTGATTCTCGGCCGCGACTAAAGCCGCCCCTTGTTTAAGAGTCCAAAGCATACGTTGCAGTATAGAAACGGTACCGATGGAGCTCTGTGTTTCCACTTCATTCGCCGTGTCCGCCGGTATCACTGTATCGCACAATCGTTGACGCCGCACCGAGTACTGGAGACGGTGTTGACTGAACGAACTTCTGCTACCATGTCATGGCACGGAAAGGAGCATTAGCCTGAGGCACCAGCGCCACCCTGCGATATTTAACTTCGAAAAACCTAGCCAAATGATACTGTCAGTTCGTGGACCTGGACCGGAACATGGAGCTCCGAGAACTGCGCTGCAATTAATAAATTCCAGTCATGAGTAAGCAGTCCGACGATGGTGAGTTCATTGACCATCCATACCGAGTTCGTTCAATCGAACTTTATACTCGACATGGCTTTGTTGATTTCGAGAACCATGATTTACTCCTTGGTGCAGTTTCCGGGTACCGCTGGAGTATTCTTTTCATTCTGACCGCAACGAGCTATTAATGCGAGGTGGCCGGCGTTTTCATAACGGCCAAAGTCAGACGCCGCGACCTGCGCTGCGATTTCCGCTTTGATCGCCCGGCTCATCAGCAGTAGTCCGGGGATGAGACATCCCGTTTGCCACCACTCCATACCAGTATCTCAATCCAATCTGCTAGGATCAGGAGTGTTGAGCCATCGCACACTGTGCGTTGAAGCAGGGTCTAGCCCAGCTCCCTGATCGTCTATACACCACTTCCACCCCCAGTTAGCCCGTTCTTGGCAACGTGTGCAATATGGTAGGGCATCAACAATACTGCTTCCGTAAATCCCTTAACCTTCAAATCCCCTTTCTGAAGGATCGTATTTCCACGAATGCCAGCGGCGGAATGAGCGTTCGAGGATACAGACGACTGAACCATTTGGTGTTACGTCGCATTTCCGATTACGGCTCCATTGAACTTTTCCAAGTCGATTCAGGATCCCAATGGAGTGTGTGGCCCGGCAACTTGCGAGCATATTGGTAACGCGAATGGTATCCCGTTGGAGGCTGGAGCTATCACAAAAAGTCTGCGTGGCTGAGAAGCTGGCCTCATCCCCCGTGTCCGACATGCCATCGCAGGCTGGCCCTGGTTTCCTTCTTCTTATTCGCCTGCCATCTTTTCAAGCTCCACGAATACCAGCCTATGGTGCCGCTGACACTAACCACCTTCTAAATTGACCAGAGGAGAAGATGCACGACAGAGATTCCTTGGTTTCCGTGCACCTGACCATTTGTTGCCACAAAAGGTCTCGTGGTAAGATGCCATCGGCCGAGACCTGCGTCTTAGGCAGCCAAGTCTAAAGAAGCGGTGGAAATCTTTGAAAGTTCCACATGAGCTGTTGGCATTGCTCTTGTGCTCGTTACAACCTCCGTCTCAAATACTACAGCCATTGAACCACCACGCCATTGAATACAGTGTTGACAAGGGCAGGGCCGTCAAATTCCTTCGTGAGCTGACCAGGCATTTTGTCGCCTCCTGTTAAACAATTGGCCGAGAAGTGAGGGGTAGGTACCGTTGGTATCCGCGATGCCCCTTCTTCGACAAACAGAGCATGATCCCAAAAAAGAAAATAGAGCCTGAAAACGTGACTGCTCCATATTCAGGGGCCACCACTTTCTCCTTCGTGTACTCCGTAACGTTAATCGTTCAGGGTCACAAAGAGCGGAAACAAATGCGAAGCTGCAGAACATCACTGCTGCGGGAGCAGCCGATGGTTGACAGGCTTGTGATGAAAACCTGGTGCATCGCCGGCTTCAAGGCAGTTTCAACAACTCCAAGCCAAGCCAACGCCACCTCGTTGATTCTCGAGGCCTATGGAATTCCGGATCATGACCGATCGACAAATTTGACACTTTGAGAACGCTTTTCGACCTGATCAAGTCAGCAACTCCTGTTGATACCCAGAGTCCCAACTGTGAGTATAGAGCACATCACATCGCACATTGGTTACCCTTCAATGCTAGTACTGAGAACGACAGGTGCTCCTTTGTCGGTGAAGGAAAGCCGTGACTCACGGGTAGTGGATATAGTCTGGTGCATCGGTTTTCTCTCTAATGCCAATACTCTCCCCACTCGAGTTGGTGACACTTTGATAGACAACCAAGACGGGAAAGATTCGACGTTGTAGTCGTAGTCGCACTATGAAGACGAAATAAAAAGTCGCAAAAGAAACAAGAATTCACGGCCAGCGACCTCGAGCCTTATGTATAACGGAATATGAGGCTGATTCACCACGGCGCGTGTCCTGTCATGGAAAAACGGGGATGCCATGTTTACTACTCCGTAACGAGTCGTGAACCTGCTGCAGGCCGGGGAATCGGGAATTGAAACCACCAGCACGGGCAGCGGGCCAGAATTGCGCAGGAAGCAGGAACGGCCTGCCGCCGTGGCTGCCGGCCGATAGAGAGCCCAGTGCTGGTGGGACGAAACCATCAGGCGATGAAGAAGGTCAACACACCCACGGAGCAGCGGGCTGGAGGACATGTGCATGTGGACACCAGTAGCCCTGCTCTTGCATCGATGCCGGCAGGGATGCAATGGCTATCAGACAAAAATGAGGCCTTGTAAATGAAGGTCGGCCATGACGGTACGGGACAGAGACAGAGCACACATGGCGCCGTGACATGGTCTTGGATCAAGTCTTGCAGTCCGTAATGCGGAGGAGTATCTTGATCCTTGGGCGCGCGAGTTTTGATTACATGGAAGGTGAGTGCGGACCACGGCTGGCACAAGGCCGGTATTGCTAAAGCCGAGGGCACGTGTTCACCGGTGGGGTATGGAAGCGTCAGTCAGTGCCGTGCTGTACTGTCTCGCTTGGCTGAGTCGTCTCACCCGTTCCATCACGATTGATTCAACTCAACTCGCCCATCCATGCCCAACCTCCGCAGCCCTCCACCAAGCTCCGTCCACGAAATACATTCGTTCATTCGTACTTACCTTCTCCGTACGGAGTAGTACTAGTACTCCGCACCGTGACAGGGAGCCCCAAAGGCATCCTGCTCAGACATCATGGCGCTTAGACACGAGAAGACGCTCTGAGTTTGGCATAGGCTCGGCAGCTGGACGTTGTGCGATGAGCCGTTCGTGCCATTCATCGGCTTGCAGGCTGGACTCCCAACATCCCAACCGGACCAACTCGTCTTACTTGCTCATGGCAGCCAGTTAGCGCTGTTTTGACTCTCGATGGCCGTCTTTGACGACTCTCAACTCTCGACAACCCTCTCAACAGCTATCTGCACCACCCCCATGCTCAATATCGGACGGACTCTGTCTCTCCTCCTGCCCCCTTGCCACTTCTGGACGAGATGGCACGACCCCTCCTTGACGAGCCTATCACAGCAGCCTTTCGACACCATGCATAAACGCCTCTGGCAGCTTGCATCTAAGCCGTCCAATTGCCCTCGCCGACTTCGCGCCCAGGTCGACCTGTCTGTTGATATGGCCAAGCGACAGATCTTGTCTAGCAGGGTTTGCAGAAAGCTAGTCCTCGTCAGTGGACTTGCGAGACGTCTGCCACGGAGTACTCCGTACATGGCCGCTGTCTCTGCGGTCTGCGCTGTGATGGGCTTGTGATGGAAGCTGCGTTATGCATCCTCTGCCTCTCGTTGAGGAGTCCCTGGTCATGTTGTCTTGCAGGCCATGGACCATGGATGGCTGTTCTGTCCTGTCCGCCGACCACCCATCTTTCCCCTCCCGCAACCGCTTCCACAGGCGTCTTGGTGGCCCGGAAAGATGGCAAGGCCTTGCCTAACATCGCTGGGTGATGCAACCATCCCCCATTACTACATAATAATGAACACTGGCCACCCGCCGTGGTGTGTCCGTCTTTCCTTCAGTTTGGCCATCTTGTGAAGCCCCTGAGGGCATCAAAGTAGAGAAATTACTCACAGCCGGCAACGGCATCGCCTCTACAACATCCATTTTGTGAGCCTCACCACAAATGTCTGCTGGGAACAATTCTTTCCCAAAACAGAACCACAAATTTTCTCCGTCTGCTTCTACGCACCCGGCTTCACACGGTACCCAACATGGTTTGTTTCTCCCTTCGCCTGAAAACCTGATCCTCACCCAATCGCCACTAACACAATTTCTTCACAGGATTTCGCCTACTGTCGTTCTGGCGACATACAGGCCTACCGAGAGATGCGCCAAAAATCTACCAGGGATGCATTCTTCCGCTTACAAAGTGACTCTCAGTTGCAACGGCCGGCATCTGTAGCTACAGAGTTTGTCGACACAGACTGGGACGAAGAAGTCATTAGTGAAGCTGAAGATAATTCCCCACGCATTAGTCTGCAGTCGGTAAGCTCATACATGAATGCTTTAAACAAACACCTTCTGATATACCTCTACATCATGCAGTCTGGGCAACCGAGTTTTACAACTGTATCATCATATGATGAAGCACCGACTCCCCGGTCGAGCAGGGGACGCGAGGCATGCCCCGAGCATTTGCTCAAGCCAGTAGAAGGACCACGCGGTCCTCATCTATTCCGAAGCTCAACAGACCTGTCCCTGGTAGAAGATGACTTCATTTTGACCCTCTCGCCAATATCTCCGAAAGCTCAGAGGGGCATTGGCGACCTTTTGGATAGGTCGGCGATACCACGAAAGACCAGTCCTCTTCAGTACACACATATAGAGCTTAATTCTGTGCCCCTTGCGTCGTGGACTCCGGAGATGGTCGCACAGTCGATGCTCAATGCTGGCATTGAGTTGTCTGTGGCCGATCGTTTTATTGAGAATGACATCAATGGCGCCATTCTGATGACGTTGAAGTTTGAGGACTTGCGGGAGCTTGATATTCAATCTTTCGGAATTCGCACAAAAGTATGGCATCAGATTCAGACACTTAGAGATAGTAGACCCTCCTGCCCCCGACCAGCCACACCGATCGAGGACGCGCCTAGCAGGGAGGCACGTAGGGAACTTAGAAGCAAGGGTGAGACCGAATCGAGTAGGAGCCAGAGCAACAAACGTCGGGCTCGTCGCAAGCTCTCTGCTGACGAAGATATTGTCCATCCAATGGAATCAGTCTCTATCATCGGTATTGAGCAAGTCGTCCCAAAGCCTCATCACTGCTCAAAAGGAGAGAAATGCTCCAAGTGGAGGCGGCAGCAAAGACTTCTCGAAGACTTCAAGAAAGCCCACCCAACCGTTGACGCTTACGCGGGAGGTACAGTGATGATATACGGAGATGCGGGCAACCCCGAAACAGCCAGGGCCATTGACCCTAACGAGAATTTTCGGCCTGTATCTGACGCTGTTCCTTCTGTTGTGGCTTCCTCTGATGTCATGGGTCCTGGCGGCTTGCCTCCTTTGCAATATCTTCAGGAAGCCACATTGCGAGGCATTCAAGCTCGAGATCCCCAGGATAACGTCCGCCAGTTCTTGAAATTTCAGCAAAAGAGTGACTCGAATCAAGTGCCGCCGACGCCACCATTTGAGATTCTACCGCCAACCAAGATGCCTCATCAAGGCTTGCGCCAACTGCCTAAGCTCTTCATCCCTGGAATACCAATTCGAGCAGCTCCTTCGAGGACATCTACGATCCCTCAGCCCACTGCGCCTCAGCGACAAGAACTGCCTGCTTGTCAGATGGTGCAGCAAGCGCAACGACAAGCGACACAGCCAGCGGAGTTCGCTCCATACCGCATGAACAAGGCGGAACCCTTATCCCCAGATTTGGGGACTTCCCGAAGTCCGTACAGGTTTGGCACCCCATTTTCCGAAATGGACGTCCCAATCGCAGCAGTCCCCGTTGGGCCAGTAGCTCGCGACGCGTCACAATCCGTACCTCCGGATATGAACTATCGGGCCTCGCCTTCCCCTCGATCCCAATCAAGAGCGTCCAGCCGGCGCCCTTCCTTCCCAATTCTCCCTTCCGTCAATGAATATGGCGTGGCACTCCAGACATCTAAAACACCGTCCCCAAAAAGCTCTTCGCCCATCTACCGCGTGCGGCAACAGCCCCTTCGGGCGCCTCCTCGCTTCAACTACCCCTGGTCTCCAGCCTCGCGTGGCAAATTTGAGGACGCTATCCCTCCTGTGTCAACTCTCCAGCCAGGAGCTGACCATGAAGCAGCAGCAGTTACCAATGGCATTACACATCAAGGCCCGATGAAGAAGCGAAAGACACGGCTGCTCCGTCGTGAGTGGCAAGATGGATACTTCACCCTCAAAGGAACCAGACTCAACATGCACAAGGATGCCCGAGAAGTGGACCGGACCCTCGAGTACATCGACATTGATGACTATGCAATTGCCTGCTCTAGCCTCGCATCTACTTCCAAGCTCAACGCTGCCTTCAAAGCAGTTCGTATCTCTCATAACTGTGGAAAGAGTGATCCAGTTGGGGCTTTCAGCTTTCAGCTTATTCCCCAAGACAAGAATGCCGGGGCTCGTTTGCGAAAGCGAGATAGTTCTATCAATGGTGTCAATGGCAACGCCATCCCGTCTGAGGGTGTCAATGCAACAGGGAAGACGCACCATTTTGCTGTCAAGAGCCGCGACGATCGCATCGATTGGATGCGCGAGCTGATGCTAGCAAAAGCTATGAAGCAGAAGCGCGAGGGTTTCGAGATTAGCGTTAACGGAAACATGATCTAGGTCCACCAGATCAGTTTCATTCCTCCTGTCGATTCCGTGTCATTACTGCCGCAGCAGGTCCCATCATTGATCGAACGACGCAGCGCATGGTTTGCATACTAATGAATGACCTGACCTCACGAACCAAATACTCACACCACTCTTTACGCTACCTCGCAACCTTTGGACTTCTGTAATGCTATTGAATGAAGCTCATCTATCTTTGAAAGCAGGAGGATGGTCCGAACGATGCTCCAGCATGCCCTTTTTTGTCATGTCTGCTGATCGATGCGTTATGCCGTTTCAACATATCTACATTTCTTATTACGTACATGTGACTCTCCTTTTTCCGCGAATTGGATGAGCAGGATACCATTTTGGATTTCAAATTCGCGTCAGTCAATTGACTGCGGTTTTTAGCCGAACTAGCTGGCATTTTTAAAGCCCAAAACTTCGTGTCAACTTGCATCTGTGCACACAGCCTAGTGTGTGGGTAACTGTAAACTCTTGATTGCCATTATGCGTCGAGTGACATGGAACCCCGAATAGGACCCTATTGCGGGCACTTTTCAACCCATGTCTTGGTAAGCTTCATTTGAAGCCTTTGGATTCTGGAACATTACATGATCAGAACTTTACTTGACGAAGCTACCTTGCACACGGCTTCAGGCCAGTAAGCCCACGTAGATGATTTACATGTACTCCGCAGTCATTTTCTGTCCAAAGTTCTTCCAGTCGCCGTGCGTATATGCACACAAGTACAGTCTATCTTGCTATCTTACAGTAATTGCAGCACGCCTCCCTATCCTGCTGCTATGACAGAGTAGGTAGCAGCAAAAAAAAAAAAAAAAAAAGAGAGGGAGAGAGAGAGCAATGCCCCTTGATTCGGAGCGGTATCAGAGATGGGCCTCGATGCTTCCTCTTCCTCCCTCCTCGCAGTCTGCACCCCCAATTCTCTACCATGACATTTTCCCTTTCTTACACTAGGCTGTCCCCTTGTATGCCGGTCGGCAAGATCGGGACTTGTGAGCGACCGTCTCCCAGTCAATCAGGTCCCACCAGGCCTCTGCGTAGGCAGTCTTGCCGCCGTTGCCGCCGACCCCGACGCCCCAGTCCAGCAGCCAGGCGTGCTCCCAGGTGTTTAGGCACAGTAGGGGCTCGAGCTCGATGCCGCCCGGGGGCAGGTCGCCGGAGCGCTTCCTGCTGCCGAGGACCTGGTTCTTGAAGTAGGAGCGGGCGGAGCCGTCGCTGCCCACGGTGCTCATTTCAGTGGGCTGGGCACGCCAGTGGGCGCCCGGGTAGGGCGAGCCCGCGAGGTAGGTCGGCAGGAGGCGGAAGTCGTTGAGGCCGGCCTTGACGAGCCAGACGAAGCCGGGGCCGAACATGGCCGAGGCGGTGATGACAAACTCGCGGCGCAGCGTGTCGATGGAGGAGAAGCAGGCCTCGAGCTCGGCGCGGAGCGTGCCGGGCATGGGCGTGCCCGTCGGCGAGATGCCCTGGAAGAAGAAGTGGTTGTTGTGCGCCATGGAGGCATAGTTGAAGATGGGGGCTTGGCTGGGCTCTCGCGCCGTCAGAAGGCTGATGGTCTTGGTGTCCTTGTCTTCGAGCTCGGTGCCTGGGCCCAAGTTAGTAGACGCGGGTGGGCTTGGCGTTGGGAAAAACGTTTGAGGGGTCGTGGAAGGGACGGGCCGGCTTTTTCTTTCTCGGTCCCGAGGCAGCGGGCACGTACCGGCTGTCAGGGCATTGAGCTTCTCTACCATTAGTGTCATGTAGTCTGACCACGCGATTGCGAAGCCGCCCGGGCTCATGAGATTGGGAACGCCCTGGGAGAAGTCGTGTGGCAGGGTCGGGACTTGATGTAAGCTTCTTCGGGTGTTGGCGGCGGTGCGGAGGAGGCCGAGGTCGAGGAGGCTTTTCCCTGCGCGCGGTAACAACCGTGATCGAAACATTGTGGGTGGTGGCGGTTCGAACGGCCGTGTATGAGAGGTGGGGGAGTGCGCGCGCGCAGGAGAGGAGGATTGATACAGGAGGTTGCGAGGTGGTCCGATCTGATCTTGGTCCCCTTGTTTATCGCGAGGTTTTTGTAGTACATGCGAGCTCCCAGCTCTGCACTTTTTTTGAAGCCTTGTTCGTGCGGCTCCGCTGGCTGTGGCTGAGGCCCAGAGGCGTGGCGGTGCCGGAGGAATCGCCCGACCCCAACTAACCGTGACGGGAAAGCGTGGCTGCTGCGTTACCCTGTTCAGGACGGGGTAGCAGCGTCACCCCGACCAGGTACAGAGTACATACATGTAACGTACTCTCGCCTGGTCTGGATTGGTCACCTGCTGGCTAATGGCTAATGGTGACCTCAAGACTTCCCACCATTCTCGCCATTCTCACCACTCGCACGACGATTCTCCTTGTTGTACTGCACCACCCGGTCTGGCTGCCGACTACTCTACGACATCATTTACCCTTTGTGTGTCCCTGTCCATTGGCTTTCTCCGCGACGTGGACGCTTCTACTGCTTCTTGACTGGCCTCTTGTGTGGGAGCTCGCTGTTTCATCTGCTGGTCGAGGAGAGAGATGCAGATGTGACTTTGACTCGCGTGGCGTCCTAACAGCATCTGCGTCCATCATTCTCTACGCCTTACTGACGCGACGACAAAAACAACTCTTGTCAACCACCCAGGCTTGTCCAGACTCAGCCAGCAACGACGCCTGGCTGCTCGCTCGTCTGTCGTATCACGACCGATTGCCTGTCACGATCGATTCTCGTTCTTATTTTCCATTTTTCGACAAATTTAAACCCGACCAGCCAACACGGACTTCCGGGCTGCACCATACTCCAGAAATCCCGCCGGCATGGGCACCCATCTGCCCACTCATACAGCTGTTGAGCCTGCCATGACCATATTGCCGGCTGTTTCTTCGACCATTGCCGCCATGACCGCGTCAAGTACCACGGCCGCACCCGCGTCCGCGTCGGGCTCTCCGCATGACAGCCCAGAAGGCGAATGCCAGCTCCTAGGCTCTTTTGCCCTGATAGTCCAGGCAGCACTGGGAGCCCTGGCTCTCCTGTCGCTGGTGTATAAGCGGTACAGGGAACGTCCACAGCGACCGCTTAAGATTTGGTTCTTTGACGTG
Organism: Metarhizium album ARSEF 1941; assembly: GCF_000804445.1. Classification (NCBI taxonomy): domain Eukaryota; kingdom Fungi; phylum Ascomycota; class Sordariomycetes; order Hypocreales; family Clavicipitaceae; genus Metarhizium; species Metarhizium album. Next base: position 346,119 of record NW_024467589.1, read on the forward strand.
TCCAAGCAAGTATTCGGCTCCGTCCTGGTGCACATTGCCAACATATTCATGTCTATGCTCACTAGCGGCCGGTTCTCAATAAAGCTGGAGCCGGGCACCGTACAGGCACGGGCCGACGAGCCTTATGTGCCTAATCCCTGCTCATTCTACCTCCTCAACCTGGGCATTGACGTGAGTAACTTGCCCGCCGCCCTCTCTCCCTCTCTGCCCGAAACAGTCGGAACCAAACCACAAACGCTAATCATACCAACTAGACAACACTGGGCATTCCCATTCTCATTGTCCTCCTCAAAATCATCACCGGCCTCGTGGCCTTGACCCCCTTGGGCAAGCCGGCCGAGTCCATCCAGTCAGGCAACTACGGCAACCCGCCCAGTGCATGGTGGTGGCTCAAGCAATCCGTCATCTACTTCTGCGGCCTCTTCGGCATGAAAGTCTGCGTCCTCGTCATCTTCATCTTCATGCCGTGGATCTCCAAAGTCGGCGACTGGGCGCTCTCCTGGACCGAAGGCAACGAAAAGCTCCAGATAGCCTTCGTCATGATGATCTTCCCGCTCATCATGAACGCCCTGCAGTACTACATCATCGACTCGTTCATCAAGATGAAGGAACCAGAGCACCAACGCCTCCCCTCGGACGACCCAGACCATGGCATCCCCACATACAGCGGCACACAGCTGCGCAGCCAGGCCGAAGGCAGTGACGCGGACGACAGCGACGGTGACGGCAGATTTGACAGTCGCAGCCGCCCGCTCCGGCCAAGGAACGGCCTCCAGAGCACCGCGGAGGAGGAGTATAACCCCGACGTGGATGGGGATGCGCCCACCGTCATCGGAAGCAGTTCAAGCAGGGCGAGATTGGCCCGGACCAAGGTGTCCACCGAGCTGTATCCCAAGGAATAGAATAGCCAGTGTGTGCCTGGTTTTTCCTTCTTCTTTTTTTGTTCGGCAGAATGTGTCATCTGGACACTGCGATATACTTGTGATTTCAGCGGGCAATTATACAGATGAACTATATACAACCCATTCGGGGGGCTTGTCTTGGGATCCTGTACGGAGTACTCTAGTATATGTTGAATCTGGCGCCAGTTTTACCTTTTTACAGTATTTCCCGCCATCGTTGTATACTGTATTGTTTCCCGTGACAGCACAAGTCGACACGTGTTTCATGCAAGTGCGGGCTATGTAAACAAAGGTCCGCAATCACTCGTCGTTTTGGTCGTTGTTCGGTCATTACACCACATTGAGCGCTGTATTTAAATGCGACGAAATCAATACCACGTCTCAAAAAGGCCCTCTGGCCTTCTATGCAAAACAGCTGGGCTGGTTCCGCCCCCTCCATGACACCTATTATACATGAGCTGGCAAGGGGAAAAAAGGCGTAATTGCTTGAGAAGCTGCAAGCGGGAAAGAAAAAAAAAATCTTGTACAGGTAGCTCTGGAAAAAAATTTGTCGCCCGTATTTGGGGAAAAAAAAAAGGCCTTGAGAATCAAGCCCATTGAACCGGAAAACGCCTCACCAGATTCAATACTCAATTCGTTTCCGTGAGGTCATACAGTTGGCTTCATCGTTTTTTATCGGGACTGGTACGTCCTTTGCCCGGGATATGCTGCTGTGGCGGGTTCCTGAGCTGGCGAGGAGTGATGTTGCTGCTCTCTTGGTCGAGAGAATCCAGAGTCAAAGTCGAATCCGCTGTTGTTGGTAAAGGGCGAGCGAGGTGGCGACTGGTTCAAGGTGTTGCTAGGTGGCGGGACAGGATTTGCGGGAGGAAGCGGTCCGGGGGTCCGCTGACGATCGGGGGCGGGCGAGTATTGGCGTTCGGGACCTGGCGTAAATTGGTGGGGAGCGATTGGCGAGTAGCTTCTGTGTTCGTTGTCGAGAGGTGATCGGAGCTCGCGGCCGTATCCTTGGTCCTCGCGAGGACTAGGCGCGTAAGGGTTGCCGCCGAGAGACCCTGCTGTTTGGATAGGTGCAGGGGAACTTCTCATGCGCGAGTCCATGCCGTAAGGCGATCTACCGCCTGCTGACAAGGGGCCATGATTGTCTCCAGTGCCGGGCCCTCTCATGCCATAGCCCTCAGGGGGCGTGCTCCCGGCCAACTCTCGAGGTGCCGTTTGATCAGTAAGCGGTGATCTGTTCTGGGGAGCGCCAGCTGAGTTGTGGACGCTGTCATGGTCCAGTGGTACGGCCGGCATTTCTGCAAACTGCTCGTGGATTTGATTCAGCCCATAGGGAGAACTGCCCTGGGCAGGGACTGGCGACTGGCGGCCCCCATGTCCCAAAGCCGCACCACCAACAACTGGCAGGGCACCATACGGCTGGTCGTTCGGTCCTCTAGACTGGTTGCGCATCGCCGTGGCTCTAGCGAAGCCACCGGCACCTGCGGCAGCACCATAGGGAATATTGTCATATGGCTGGTTCCCAGGAGCTTCGTAGGGTTGAGACTGTCCACCAGTATGTCCGTAGCCATTTGCGCCGGACATGGGAGCATGGTCATCGTATGGGTCGTTGAGGCCGAAACCTGCAGAATGACGATTGGTATTGAAACTGTTATTATACCCGGGATCTCGAGGTCCGTACGACCCTTGGCGGAGGAGGCCGTACCCGGGAGACTGCGGACTTGTCAACAGGTCTTGTTGACTGTGACCGCTTGAGCTGCCCGGGAGGTCTCCGTATGGGCGGTCATGGTTTACGCTCATGGGACTAACGAGAGCGGGAGACGGCGAATTGATACGGGTGCGGTTCAAGGGCGAGACTGGTGTTCTTGCAAGGTTGGACATTTCCACCTCTTCTTGTTCCATCAAGACTTTTTTAGACCCAGAGCGCTCCCAGCTGGGCATCGGGGGCAGGTCGTCCCCGTTTGTCTTTTTGGAGACGTCAAATTCGGCATACTGTGGTTCGAACTTCGTCGCTGCTGGCGGGGAAAAGTGTGCCTGCATGGGAGCTTGGTTCCGATAGCCTTGGCTCTGGCCATGATAGGGCGGGATGTACGGCTCGTCGAGATACTTGTGCTGGCGGCCGCCAGGCGGGTCGCAGCAGCCGCAGCAGTTGCCGCAACATTTCAAACACTCGAAGCAACTACAGCAGCATGATAAACCACAGCAGCAGCATCGAATAATGCACCAGATAACAGACACGATGATGAGGCTACCGACGATGATGACGGCAATAACAGGCCATCTAAGAATTTGTTAGCAGGAAGCGAAGGAGAAGAGACAGCGGGCCAGACGAGGGACAGCGGCTATGGTCAAGGTGAATCGTACTTGCAAAATGAAGCCTTCATACAATTGTCCCAACTTGAGAAAGCAGTCTTGACATCGGTGACTTTGTTCTGGGCATCTGTCATCACATCCCTCTTGGTCAAGCTTTCAGCGACTGATCGAGCGACGGCATCCCTAATCAATTGCCAGGCCGCAGGACGCAATGATCTCGCCATTGCGACGTCCACCGACGGCATGTCGAAAATCTCTTGTGGCCGTCTCCCAATATATGAGGCGAGAACGGGTAAGCAAGGAGCAAGTTGGCAAGTTTCAGCGCCGTGGCAGTCGGGTAGGGACTGGCTTTAAATCCTGAGGGCGTGCGCCATGCGGCGAAGCAGCAGGTGTCCCCAATGTGGCACAAAGGCTCGAGTCAATGGCCGTCGGGGAAGGCGGCAATAGAGCCTAGGTGGTTGCGTCGGGCCAGCCACGCACACAAGCCGTCAGAGGCTTGATGACTAGAGCGACGACACAGTCGACAATGTGCTCGATTCCAAAAATAAAGTAACGGGCGTGATGCTTAATCATATGGGAGTCGCGGATGGATGAATTGGGGGTGAGGGGGCTTAGACGGCGCCAAAACGTTGCCACTCAAGCCAGATTGCAGCCACGATAATGGCAAGCAGTGGTCTCAGGTGGGTGGGAGGAGTTTAGACTCGGAATTTTCCTAGCGCCGGGCAGGTGTCGACTTCGAGAGCAACGTGGGAAATTCGAATCGCCACAAATGGGAAATTCCATCCAGACCTGACGAGAGAAGGAGATGGCTTGGTTGAGAAGACCTCTGGTGAAGGGTGAAGTAAAGAAATCGAGTTGGCCGTGCTGAGTTTCTGGCCACTTTTGCCGCCGACGTGTCGCGAGCGCGTACCATGAATTGAAACGGCTTCAAACGGTTCGGATCCAGCGTGCAGCCGTCAGTCCCCGCGGAGACTAGGTGGATGTGCTCGGTGCAAAGACGAGTTTGAGGACGAGGTATAAAAGGAGCGCACTCGTCGTGGGAACAAGGATGGTGTTTTTTTGTCGAGCGGGAATAGGCAAAAACAAAAGGAGTGGCGCGCGGCGACGTCAGGGAAACAAAAGGAGCCCCTTTGCTGGGTGACGGAGGGGAGAGCCGCCGTACGCGGGCGTGTCTGATATTGGGGATTGTCGACAGGAGGAAAGGGGGGGGAGGCGCGGGAGAAAAGAGCGAGAGGCACAGCGAGGAAGCGATGAAGATACGGTTGGTGATGGAAATTCCTGTGGTGGTGCGAGATCTGGACCTGCATTCAATTGACAAATCGACGAGAACAGGGAGACTGAAGGGTGAGCTGATAGGCCGACTGATCAGCTAATGGGTCAGCTGCCGGGGGCCGTTGCTCAACTCGTCGCAAGTACCTGGCAGGTATCTGGGCACTCAGTACGTACTTAAATAAGAGGTAGGTACTCCGTACTCCGTAGTATGGCCGCTCAAGCACTTGCTCTAGCTGTCCTTGTTGCCGCACTTTGGTGTACGGGGGTTCCTTTATGGGCACGTTCCAGCATGTGGCTTGCACCAGACGTCCAGACTTCTTTTGTTCCGCAGGAGAGTACATTACAGGTACTGTCGCCCCTTGCCATGCCGACTGGTGGGTGGTTCCTCCTTGCTCCTCCAGAAATGCCCCGTGTTCCCCTGGAAAAATGGGCCCAGTCCGACGACCCGCATTGCGTCTCCCCCCACCCGCCATGCCTTTCTAGTTTCCGTCTCTCGTACTCCAAATTCTCATGCTGCTCTCATCGCGGGCTGGACCACTATCTTGGCCGTTCGTCCCCGGGGCCGTCATCTATACATGATATGGAAAAAAAAAAGGGCACTCTTCTGCTTTTCCTGACCGCGGTCGCCGAAAACAGTGTGCCTCGTGCCGCACCGCACCACAACAGCGGAGGACTTCGTTTGCCTGTGCCAGGTGCAGCCATGCCTCCGCTTCAGCTCGGGGAAAATGAAAGCAAAAAAGCCTCACCCTTTTTTTGTTAGCTTACTAAAGTAAGTTGATCGTTTGTTGGCCGTGGCTGCGTTCGGCGACGCGCAATACGAAAGGCGGGGAGGAGGAAGAGAAGGAGGAGGAAGAGGCATCCCTGCTCCAAGCAGCGACGTTGGTCCGTCGGTGGTCTTTGACCCATCCTCATTGAAGAGCTGGAACGGGTCGGGACGGATAACGCGAACCGGGCGACATCGCTGTCCATGTCAGGTCGAGGGTTTCAAGGGCCCAGCCACGACCGGATCTGCGCCATCTTCATGTCCGGGCCGTCGCTGCCGGTGGTGGTGGTGGTGTCATAACGGGGTCACACGAGCGAACGGACACCCATGGGCCCATGTGCCATGCGACATGGCCTGTCGGACGTGATGATGACCAACTTCAGGGGCTGATTGTTTGCGTTTCTTCTTCCTTCCAATGCTCGTGGATACCATGTCACCTCGGGGGCCAAGCCTTGACAACAGCTACGTCACTCCAGTCGTCGTAAACGAGGAGTAGGAATCGTGGCGGCCACGTTTGGCACGGATCGGGAAGTGTACCGAGCATAACAATGTTCGACCGGATCGGGCTGGCTACTGAAGATAATAGTGGAGGGAGGGAGGGCCAATTATTTCCTTGACGAAAGGGCAGCCGGGGTTACATACCACACATAGCCTTGCCGACCTGGTTTGCCAACGCAAGGTCCAGCTGGGCCTTGGCCAGGCCGGCAAAGGTCGCGACCACAAGCTGGGTAGGCTTCATTTAAGCCAGAGCCTTGGTGAGTCAAATCGAATACCTTTTGAGGCAATATCAAAATGAGAAGGTATGCTTGATTTGGGGCTGCTGCTGAGGTATTTGGCATATCGCAGCCTGTATGGCTTGTATTCATAGACAAACCCTCCGAGACTAACTACAGGAGCTTCCATCTAATTGTTGAGCTTGCCGAGTGAGTGCTCAGGACATACACGATGTTGCTAACTTACTCGTGCGATTTATGCGGGCAAGCATGAAATGGCACGACAATCATGCCAGAGCGCGGTCCAAATGAGGAGAAACTAGTACGTGCTCTTCAGCAGACGTTCAGATAAGACAGGTTCGACCAGGCCAATCCTTGTTATGCCCGTGGACTTCGTTGTCAACTCACGAATGCATGGGAGCGGCGAGTGGCGAGTCACGTGCCATTAGGAAATCGTCTTCATAGAGAGCATGTTGGGCAGGAAATTACAGTAGTAGTATGTCTCTTCTTGAAGAGCCGAGCCATTCCAGGACGCAACTGATTGTCTCACTATGATGTCACGCATCGGGCGTCAAGCACATCCGGTTCATCAAAGATTGAGCGGTGGAGCTATGCCCACAACATTCAAGTGTACAATGGTCAAAGTGGTCAGATCCTCTACGGCAAATAGCCTCACAGAGTTGCTCTCCGGGCGAAACAAATACCCGTGAGCCGGCGGCAGATTCCACATACAAATAACAAGACCAAAGAGAATAAGCATTGAGAGCAACTAAATAGGACAGTGCCGTTGGAAAAAGCCTCATGACACGAGTCACAAGACCGTGTTCAAAGCGAACGAGCAAGGAAGCTACATGATTTCTCTCAAGGGCAGCGTTGAGAAGAAAGGAAGAGAAAAAGCGGAAAGAAATGGAAAAGGAAAACATCAAGTACTCATGACAGCAGCAGCCATCTACATACAAGCCTCACCCGCCACGCCAAGATTAAAAAGCACCACCAAGCAAGCTGCGCTTCTTGCTAATATAATAGCCGTCTTCAGTCTCAGTCAAGCCGCAGCGAAGCTTGAACTCCTGAGTCCATGTACACTCGCATACCTTGCAGGCAAAGTCAAACACCCGAAGACTGCTGTCGAGGTAGGTCAGCGCGGCAGACAACGTATCCCACTGATGAGGCTGGGACTCCTCGAGGCCCGCGGCCGACCAGCACACATCCCAGTCCCGGACTGGCTCGGTGCTCTCGAACATGCCGCGGTACGGCCCTTCATATATGATCCGCAACGCCCTGAACTCGGCCACGTGGCTTTGCGGGATCTCGCTCGCCGCGACGCGTGTCTTGGTCGCCCACTCCGGCAGGACCCGAGGGCTGTACTTCTTAGTTTTCGACTCGGCCGAGGCAACGACATCGTCGAGATACCACGCAGCCATCTTGGTGTCCCAGTTGGCGACTTTCCTGTTGAGCGTGCCGAAGCCGCCCTTGCGGATCAGCCTAGCCGCCCTGTCGACGTCCCTGCGCTCGACCTGGCCGCCATCCTTCAGGCGCTGTCGGACCTCTTTCCGCAGCTCAATCAGCGCTTCCGTGGCCTCCCCGAGCTCCAGCGTCTTCCTGCTGAGCTCGTCGCATTTCTGACGCGGATGGATGTCCTGGTTGTCCGCGGCGGCCGGCGAAGTCTCCTGGGAGGCCTTGGCGCAGTCCTCGAAGACCTGGCTGAGCGCGTTTCGCAGCGTGTTTTCTTCCTCGGCTGAACTCTGCTCGTCTTGTCCCCGGAGTCGCTGGCACGCGATGTCGATGCCGTTGGCCCCCATGGGGTCGTCTCGCAGAAAGCAAATCATCCTTAGCTTGAGCTCGTTGCCGAAGATCTCGGGTACTGGCTTGCCCCCGATGGCCTGTTGCAGATCAGCCACGGCGTCGTCAAACGCCTTGACGCTTTGTCCAATTACGTTGTTCCATTTCTTCAGCTGTTCGAGCGCCGATCGCGCAAAGGGGAGCAGAATATCAGCGGTTACCAGAGTTCGCGTTGATCTGTCTCCGGAGAGGTTTTGGAGCTTCAGCAACGCCGCTTTGGCCAGCTCTGGAAGAGTCTTGTCCTGTCTGGTCTCCTTGTTTGTCCGTTTCCCGAGAGATGCGGTTTCGCTCCCGCCCTCGTGTTCTCGCCATGGGGCCGACTATTACGTCCTGTCAGTCTACGTTTTGGACTCTTGACGCCTTGCGCGGCTGAGGTTGGGCATCGTGGTTCGAGGAGCAGGCACTTACGTTGGGCTGCAACTGAGGCGCAAGCCTCTCTGAGCTGACCTCGTGTCGGTCTTGCGAGGTCGTCTTTGGGGTTTGAGTAAGTCCCCCAGCCCTCTTTTTACACCCGTCGAGGCCGCCTCGTGATGCTAGATGTCTTTGGACCCTGGTGCTATTCGTGGTTGCGCCAACAACTTGCGTGCCTGCCGACAGTGCCTTCTCATCAAGGCGAGGGCTGTTGAGCGCAGACGCGCCATCTAAAACGACGGACCTGGCAGTGCCCAGTCCGGCCAGAGCGATCAAGTGAACGAGTGCGGCTTTCATCTTTGGTGTTTCTCGGTTGCTGCGGACTGCAGATGCAGACTAAGTTCGAGAGCGAGCTTTCAGTTATATCTGTGGAGCAAAGGCAAACAAGGACAAGGAGGATATAGCCCGAGTCTTGACCATGCCTTGGACCTTGAGGCGCAGGCAGTGCAGAGTCTTATGGGCAAGACAAGTGGCCCTCAGAGACAGGGCCGACGGGAGTCCCGGCGCATTCGCCGTGGTATTTTCAAGGACGGCAACCCAGCACCCACCAGAGTCGATTCCCGTGTCCAGAATAGCTGTGGTAAAACTTCCCATGTTGGGCTTATTGCAGCGTGTCAAGGGGCCGATGGTCCACATGTCCATCCGTCTCTGCGATGAGTGAGCGAGTGGCCGGTATATACGAGTTGTACTGCTCCTGGGTCCCCGACTCCCCGGGTTGGCAAGGCGACCCAGATTGCGGCGACTGCTAACACGACCGTCTCCATCGGGTCTGGGGAGTTTCCGGAAATAGACAGCTGCAATGGACAAGCAGCGAACTCCTTACTATAACACAACGGACTTGATACCGGATTCAGACGTCTTGGTCGCACATTGGAGCGAGCGGCAGCGCACTCGTATGATGTGTGGACACGCGCTCGATTCCTTCCCGGGGCCCAGGACGGGACGCGAGGCGACTCGAGCAGCGGGCTGCGCGGGGTGTATGTGACGCTCCTGTAACGTTGACATGTCGTGTGGGCTCCCTCTCACGCGAGCCCCAAGGCACGCAGATATATATATGCCTTGGTCCAGGGACCAGCTCCAACTTTACGACGTGCTAGTTGGGGCATGTTGAAAGCGGAGCTGCAGGGTTAGGTGCCGTCGATGCATACTGAGTAGGAAGTATGCTAGTATATCGAGCGCGTTGGACGTGCATGCATGCATGCATGCAATGCATACACCACGTCCGAAATAGCCAGGGTACTTATTGGCGGGAAGGAGTGCATGGATGACGCATCCAGTCTGTGTAGCGAAATAGAGTTGTCTCCCGCCAAGTAAGCACCACTGTTGTATGGTAATATTCGGCATGGCTCGCGGCAGCCTCGTCGGTGCTCGCCGTGATATGAAATTTCAACCCCTCTGCCTCGTGCTCGTGCTGCAGCTGTCGTTGCGAGCCGGTAGTCGGACCGGGCAGTCGGCAGTTGGCAGTCGGCAGTTGGCAGTCGGCAGTCGGTCGAGACGCAAGACGCAAGACGCCATCCAGTCTCGTTTAAAACAAGCTTAACCCCGGACCCTGGACGAGAGGGAAAAAACCGCGTTCCGCTCCGTGCCGCGCAACTGGCGGGAAGCCACGGGCTCTCGAGACCTCCCCGCACGTGCAAAACACCAACACACTTCCTCCTTCATCCCGAGCGGCGTCCCTGGCCGCAGGAGGCATCGACCGGACCGTGGTCCATGACCGCCGCTTCGCAGCGCGGCCGAGGAGGCCTCGTCATTGTGCAGGGGGATCCCATCACCGCGCCAACACTCTCACCGCGGGAGGAACGCGACGACTGCGTCGAGGACCGAAGGATTGTGCGGCCCGTCGTGCTTTGCTTTTTCCCCTTCCCCTCATGCTGTCGGGACAGGTACATGGGTAGGTTGGCGGGTGGCCAAGTCATGTGTTGCTCGTGACAAGCCGCACTTCACAAGGGGCCGTACATGCCGCCGTCGTCGGCTCCGGCTCAGGACTCGGAAAGACAGGGGCGGCGCGACGGGATGAAAGGTGAGCAAGTGACACGACGTGCCGGGAGCATGAAACAGAATATATTATGGTACCTTCCCTGGACGGCGAGGCCCTGTAGCCCCGCAAACAGCCCACACATCAAGCACACCCGAGGTGGCGGCGACATGGACGCCAGCATCAGAGAACGACTTCACACGCACCACCCGGTAGAAGCGTCGGCCCGGTCAGCGGCCAACACACGTCGCGGCATCGGAAGAATCAAACCCCCCCCTTTCCTCGGCGGGCGGCAGTACGGCCTCACTGGCACGCGCAGCCGGGGCCCGTCTCCTCCCGCGCCAGACGCCGCGCCGCTCGGATGGTCCTCTCCATCATCAACCACGGCAGGATGGGCAACACGCCGCCGGGGGTCGGGGCGACGGCGAGGCCGTCCATCGCGAGCACCGCGTGGTCGAGGTCCCCGGCGGCGACGCCCCCCCGCGACAGGTAGAAGCCGAGGTCGATGACGATGCGGACCTCGGGACGCACCATGCCCGGCGTGACGTGGCCCGCCCCGCGATGGAGCTCCGTGATGAGCACGACCGGCCGGCCGCCGTGCTCCGCGGCGACGAGCTGGCGCAGACCCGGGGACGCGCTGACCCAGGGGTAGCGGCGCCTCATGTGGGCCGTGAAGCCGTCGGTGACGATGTTGCCCGCGCCCGCGACGTGCACGGCCGACCGGCGCAGCGCGCCGCGCCTCCCGTGGCTGGAGAGCAGCCGGCCCACGGCGTCGGCGGCGATGTTGCTCGCCCGCCCGTCGCGGTACTCCTCGACGTGCTTGCGCGGGTCGATGGCCGCCATCACCTTGGGCTCGCCGAGGTGCTCTGGCAGCGGCCGCTGCACGAGTATCCCGTGCACCCGCGCGTTCTCGTTGAGCGCCCGGATCTGCGTCTGCACCTGCGCGCAGGAAGCGTCAGGCGACATTTCGTACACCCAGTACCCGACGCCGGCCTAGAGCCACGGTGCCGCCCCCGCCCGACGCCCCAGTCAGTCGAAGCTATTCTCGGTGCTGGAAAGGGGGGGGGGAGGTAAGACCGAGCTTCACCTTTTCCGCGACGTGCGCCTTGATGCGGACGTAGTCCTCGGCCGAGGGGTCCGTGTCGAAGAATATCACAGCCAGGACGGGGGCGGTGCCGCCCCGGCGGCCCTTCCGCAAGCACCATCGCTCAATGTCCCTGACGACAAGATGGCCCTGCAGGAGGTCGGCCCCCATTCTTCCTCGTCGACGCTGACGACGAGCGCGCTTGTTTCGCCTGCGCCTGGTGCTACGCCTAAGCTCGCGCTCGAGCCGGCGTTTGGAGGGGAAGAAGAAAAAATTACAGAGAGGCAGCACGGACGAGACAACAGCGGAGCGGCGGCCTATTTAAGCGGCATTGGGTCGAGATGCCGCCAGCATATGCCGTACTCGCCCAGCCTCCTCCGTCCTCGAGTCCTCTCTCCTCCCGCTCCCAGGAGCCCAGGAGGGGAAGGGGAAAGGGGAAAGGGGAAAAGGGGGGGCGGGCGAATCGGAGCAGTGCGACTCCCCAAGGCATGCATGTTCGCTTTCTGCCAGACGAGGCTCGGAGCCCTCATCTGCCTGGTCCCTGGTCCGTGGCCCATGGGTCAGAACGGCGAGCCCAAGCCAGGCAGCCCGCGACAGCGGCTTCCCGAGCAGCAATGGCCGCGGGCACACCAGTCCTCCGTGCCGGTGACGACGAACGAAGCCCATCGGCGGCCCGTACTCAGCTCGCGGGCTCGCTGGGCCATCGTTGTGGTTGGTTGTTCTCGTGCTCTCCGTGCCGTGGCGCCTGTGAGACACGGGTCAGTATTACGATTGGGCGTTGGGGAAAGGCACGGCGCGAGATTTCGTTACACGCGCCCACCCTGCGCGGCTGGGCGTGGTCCTCTGGTCGCTGCTGTTCCCGGCACAGGTTCCAGTCACTAGTGCTGGCGGTCTCCGCCATGGAAGACGTGGAGATGCGACGCGTCGGGCGGCGCATCTGGCGGCACGGGCCATTCTCGAAGCCATCTAGAGAGCCTCGCAACAAGGACAAGGGGAGTCCGCGCTGGGGATTGCGCAGCCGCCGCGCTGTCGTCACGTCAGATGGAGCATCCGGCGGCGGGGACGAGAAAGTTTCCACGCACCTCTGCTTCCGAACGAGACTTTGATGAACCTGACACTCGGCGGGCCAGTTGAGCCACGCCACATCCCGACGCTTCAAGGCCGGCGCGGCACAACGCACAAAGGCCCGGCAGACAGACACGCAGCACGACGTTGCAAACTTGATTAATTCTTTCAGGTATCGTCGACTTAGCTACGCCCCAGAAACGGCAACATGTGCTCGAAACGCCATCCCTTCTCGGCATCAACCCCAGCCCATCCTACAGAAATCCGACGATCCGACGATCCGACGATCCTGACAAGGGAGAAAGGCCGCATACAGTCTTCACACCCCTCGAGTGAAAAGAGAAGGAAAAAAAAAATAAGAGCCCCGAGGTCGCCCTACTTGCCAGGAGGAGGCCCAGGAGGGGGGGCATACCCGCCGTCAGGTTGGTACGTATTGGGCGGCTGCTGAACGCCGTACTGCTGCTGGTGGCCGTAGTACCCGTCGTTGGGATTGAACGTGGTGCCAGTGTTCTGAGGCGCCTGCTGCTGGCCGTACGGCGGAGGCGTGTTGTAGTATCCCTGCGGCTGGGCGTAGCCCTGGTTGTAACTGTTCATCTGGTGCTGCTGGTTGTTGCCGAACTTGCCGGCGGGAGCCATCCAGCCCGTTCCGTACATGGGCTGGGCGCCGCGACGACGCCGGCGACGGGCGGTGCAACTGTACACGGGCGGTTGGTGAGTTCTCTTGTCCGTGGTTTCCCCGTCTTCGGGACAAAGCGGGCCGGGGGGTGGCAGCAGGGCAGCAACTTACGCGCAGGTAAACATGATGAGCACAAAGACGACAATGATGCCCGCGAGAACGACCCAGCGGCCCCAGTCGTACCATCTGCTGTTGCACCTGTACGTGTAGCCGTAGCTGTTGCAGTACAAGGCTCTCTTGACGAGGCCCGTGACGGCGGATCCCGGCGAAGCGCCAGAAACGGCCGCGGGCGCCATGATGAGGTCTTTTCCTCTCTTGGCGTCGACAACGAAGGAGCCTTGAGCAGAGATGCAAAGGCGACGACGAGTTTTGATGCCAACGACGATGACGGACGATGGATAGGCTGGTGGTTGGTTCGTCGGCGCAGCGATGGACAGCGGCGGGACGGACGGATGACGTGTTGCGCAGGCCAACGGGCGAGGAGAGTGCGGGATGCGGAAATTCCGACGTGGCCCCGGTCAATTCGTACGCGCACGCGACAGCCTGATGGCGGAGGATGACGAAGCGACGGATGGATGGATGGATGGATGGATGGATGGATGGAATGGCGACGACGCAGCGGTGGCCGCAAATGTCTGGTTCGGCAAAAGAGCTCGAGTTGCCTGCGCCCGGGGCCGAGCGTGCTTTTGTATTCAACGTTTGTCAGCCTTGGCAATGACTCGACGGGGCTAGTCCGGGCCCAGCGCCGCCCCATTGCGGTGGCTGTGCGAGCTGGTGCTCCTTCCTGGGCCGACGCGGCCAGCAGCAAACCACAAACCACAAACCACAAACCACGGACCACGGACCACGTCCGGTGGGGCCCTTCAGCTCCGCCGTCACTGGCCAGCCAGCACACACGGTCCCGGATGCCGCGCAAACAAGCGAATCCGAACGGCGTGCGCGCACACACACACGTCATCGGCAGGACCTGTACTCGTACTCGGCAATGTCAGCACCGCACCGCCGCGCCAGCCAAGGCTGACCCCTCGGACGAAGATGAACAGGCCTTGCACGGATGCGGCCAACTCGCGCTCGGAGACGAGGCGAGACAGGCGAGCGCCGGCTGCACTGTTGCATTCTTGCAGCGGGAGGCGTATCTCCCAAGGGGCAGCGATGCGGCTCCCTGCGCGAGGGCCCCAAACAATAATCACTGGCAGCTGGGTCGAGTCGTGTCTTGTCGTGTCGCGTCGCGTCGTGTCGCCCGTGCGTCCGCCGTCGAATGCGCATTGCTTGCCTCTGCGGATGCGACAGCCGCACCTTGTTCCACGACCAGCCAGCTGTTTTCCAGGTTCGGCAACATTGCACGCCAGGCCAGGCAGGGCAGCGGTGGCAATCACTGGCCGTAGACTGCAACGATTGCTCTTCCCGGACATTCACCACCGAGACGAGACGTGTGCTCTACCGCGCGCACATGGTCCATGGGAATGGGAGGATCCCCCGAGCGCACTGACAGTCCCGCTGTAGACGTGTCCCCCGGAACCAGACATTACTACTTGGGTCGGTGGAAGTGGTATGATATCGTACAGAAATGCCCCTTTGCAAAAGCAAACCGCTTGGATCGCGACGCTGGCGTCCTCAAGTCAGCAGTCGAAAGTGACTGCCCCGGACGGAACTGGTTCGCAGGGCCGGCCTAGGCTCGGCAACTCGGAGACGTCGAAATCCACTCGGAGCAAACGACAATCCGGCTTCCGCTCCGACGGAACAAGTCCAGCTCCCAATGCCCGTAAAGCAGAAGAACTAGGCCGAGCTCGATATTCTCGGCATCAGGATACGATACAAACATGAGCCCTCGCCACCGGCATCACCCCCATTTCATCCTGCACTCCGTGCCTGTCTGTCTCGCCCGCGCCAACAAATGGTGTCGTCATAACTTTGCTTAGGTCGTAGGTCGTCGCCGGAGAAGAAGAAGAAGAAGAAGAAGAAATCGTGTCAAAAAGTGCCTTTTCACCGACGCCGACACTGCCTGCGCCGCTGATTTGCAGGCAGTGTTGGCGTCAATGAAAAGCCAAAGACGATGTTGGACTTGATGAAATTACTTGTCCGAGTGCAAGTCCCCTGAAACGCCTTGCAAGATAAAATGCCCCAGCTTCACCCGCGTGAAAGACAATCCAAAAATTCCAAAACAGTGACGGGCCCGCAACTTTTCACAGACCAGGCTTGGGAAACGAATATCGATGGCGCCGGAGCTCGTCGGAAGCCCTCATACTACGGTCAGCAGCCTGCTGCTTGGCGGCCAGGGCATTGATCTTCTCGCGGGCTCTCATGAGGCTGCTATTGTCCTGCTGCTTTATCTTGGCGCGGATATCGTAGAGGGCCATGAGAGTGGATGCCCTCTCCAAGTCGTCGTCAACCTAGATGTTTCTCGTTAGGACAAAATCGCCTTGCGCCGTTGCGAAATGGAGATGAGACGGGCCGGGCAGCGCGTGGGGGAGATGAGTTGGCGGCAGAGCCGGATCGAGAGCCCGAGTTGATGAGGATTCGTCGACCTAGCTTGTCAAACTTGGGGGGTACACTGGCTTCCGACGACCACGAACGCTTCATGTTGGCCGGGCGCAGACCCTGGGGGTTTTGTACAGAAGCCTTCGGTTCAGGTAATTCTGCCTTGACAATGGGGATGTTGGCGTTGACGATGGCGGTGGCAGTCTCGGGTTCCTACAGCGACGACACTTAGTCAAGGTGCGTCGAACGCGTCGGCATCAGGGTGGCAAACGCCTACCGCAGCCCCGAGGTTGCTCAAGTCAGCAAGGACCTGGGACAGCTGGAGACTCTCCATGGCAGTGCCGCAGTCACGAGAATCTCCAGCGATGTAGAGTATTCGAGGCGGAGGGCCCAAAGCCGGAACTGGCGGTTGAGGCCACGTGTGCGGGTCAGAGGTGTCGACAGAGGCTCGTGGCAGCGAGGACAGGACAGATCGGACGAGTGCAACGGGAGCGCAAGGGTGGTTGCTGGACGTGGGTGTTGTGCGGCCGGAATTTCAATCGTGTCCACGATGGCAGACTTGGTTTCTCTTTTTTTTTTTTCTTCTTCCTCCTTTCGATGGATTCGGGGGGTTTCAAGACTGATATCTGGCCAAAGCCACCGGCTAAATATGATGGGAGACGAAAATTTGCGAGCAGCGACCGTAGCGTACGTGTTGGTGTGTTGTGTGGTGTCGTGCGGTGAGTGGTCAACGATGTCTGGAGCGTGGTGGCTGCAGGCCGTCTTGTATTTTGAAGAGTCCAGATTACTCGGTGCGCTGCGCTAGCACTGCCGCGAGCGGGGAAGGCCGGGTGCACCTGAGTACCGAGGCCAAGGAAGTACTAGGTACTTGAGCAGACGCTTACTTGACACGTACTCGGTACTCTGTACACTTACATCTGCCAGATTGCCAACAGACGGTACTCCGTACTGGGTACCGTGTACTGGGTACTGCTCGACACTCTTTCATCGGGGTCGCACGCCGGACACAAAGGTCCATGCCCACACGCACCCGCGAGTCTTCATCTACAACCGCGTCTTCCCAACGCGCGACCGAGCGACATTCGCTGGCAGTCCCACTCGGGCAGGTCGCACGCCAACCCCCCCTCCAGATGTCCCCCGCCTCCCCGGATTTTGGCGCTGGGCGGCCCCGGATGCGGACGCGGACGCGGGCGCTGAGACGAGGCAAATCCATCGGCGCAGCCTGCGTCGCGACCAGGAGACTTGCCCCGTGTCTCCTCTCCGCCAGCAGTTATTCTCTCTTTTTACCCTGTACACGCAAGACCGTCAGTGAGGTGTGCCGAGTACAGCGGGCAACACCTCTCGTCGCCACGTGGAAACACGCGGGTCTTGCAGAACATCTGTCAAGAAAAGCAGTCAAGTCCCTGCCAGTTTGGCCACGAGTGATCTGGCAAGGAACTCTACCAGTTTGCGGGGTCGGTGTCGACGGCAACTCGGCTTGTTTCTTGCAGTAGCTGTCAACTGCTTACCCAAGTTGCTCAAATGTATAATGGATCAAATAACAGAGGCGCGCCCTAATCAACGACTTGAAGCCTCTTGATTGGAGACTGTCAGGAAACGGTACTTCCCCGCCCTATATGCGCTCTGAATAACTTATCCCCATCCATGTCGCTCCTGGCTAAACTTTCCGGGTCTGAATTGCAACGTATGTTGCCCCATGTACTCTGTACTCCGTGACGACGTCCTTCTATTGGTTCTACATCCCCCCGGTCATGTCACAACCTTCAGGGTTTGGTCTGTGTGGTCATGTAATAACCAGCGGCGCCTTATACCTGCTCATGAGCATTTACAGCCCTCCACGTCACGTTGCAACTGCATTCTATCCGTACTCGTCTTTATATTTTGTATCCGTACAAGCAAAATCTGCCATACGCGACGTAGAGCAAAGACAACAGGCGAAAGAAAATAACTCCGAAAACCTCCCACTATTCATGTCATGCAGTGTTCTTGCGATTTCGGTACGTGTGACCTACTTCGTCCCTGGATGCGCAGTTTCAGACTACCAAACCGTCCGACCGTACGATCCAAAATCTTGTAACCTCGTCCTTCTTCCCCCCCCTCTTTTCCCGTCTCAGTCAGGGACAAGCCTAGGCTTTTGTGATCCTGCACACAAGGTCCGAACCGTCGACTGAGTCGCCTTCCTTGACCTGGAGGCTCGCGACCTTGCCGCTATGGGGAGCTGAGATGACCATCTCCTGGGGCTGAGTTAGCAAATGTCGAAAATGTTTCATTGCATGTTACGTGTGAGAGATGATTGACTCACCATCTTCATGGCTGACAAGACTGCCAGCGGGTCACCCTTCTTGACATCAGAGCCCTCGTGCACGCGGAGCTCAACAAGGACGCCAGACATGGGGGCGCCGACTTGACTGGAGTCGCTGGGATCGGCCTTGGGTCGGCTAATGTTTTCCACGGCGGCCTTGTTGTCAATCACTGTGACCTGTCGAACCTCGCCGTTTATCTCGAAAAAGACCTCGCGTTGGCCCGTGTTCTCGCTGAGAGGGCCCACGGCAAGAAGTTTCAGGATGAGGACCTTGCCCTTCTCGAGCTCGACATTGAACTCTTCGCCAATCTCGGGCCTGCTGAGGAAGAACCGCGTCGGCAGGACAGACAGGTCACCGTACTGCCGCTGGAACTTCTTGTACTCCTCAAAGACCTTGGGGTACATGACGTAGGATGCGATGTCGCATTCGGTGACGGGAGCGCCATACTTCTTGGCGAGGTCCTTCTTGACCTTGGCGAAGTCGACGGGCTCGAGGAACAGACCCGGACGCTTGTCGAGCTTGCGGCGTCCACGCAGAGCATCAGAACGAAGAGGTTCCGGAAATCCTCCGTATGGCTGGCCCATCAGGCCCTCCAAGAATTCCAAAACGGACCCAGGGAAGTCGAGCTCCGAGGCGCGCGCCTTGACGTCCTCGGCCGAGAGCTTGTTCGAAACCATGAACTGGGCAAGATCACCCACAACCTTGGAGGTGGGTGTGACCTTGACAATGTCGCCAAGAAGGTCGTTGGCATGTTCGTAGGCCTTCTTGGTCTCGAGCCACTGGGAGCCCAGACCGAGCTGGGAGGCCTGGAACATCATGTTGGTGAGCTGACCACCGGGAATCTCATGCTCGTAAACCTCGGGATCGGGACCAGCCAGGTGGGCCTCGAATGGGGAGTAGAGAAGACGGAGTTGCGACCAGTACGTGTCGAGGGCGCGAACGTGGCGGGCGTCCAGGCCAGGCTCCAGGCCAGTGCCTTCGAGTGAGGCCAGGATGGCGTTGATACTCGGCTGAGAAGTCATGCCAGACAAGCTGTCAGTGGCGGCGTCAACAGCGTCAGCGCCGGCCTTGGCGCAGGCAACCATGGAGGCGACGCCAGTGCCCGCAGAGTCGTGGGTGTGAACGTGGATGGGGAGGTCAGGATACTTCTTGCGGATAGATCCGATCAGAAGAGTGGCGGCGTGCGGTTTGAGAACACCAGCCATGTCCTTGATTCCCAGAACGTCAATGTCAAGCTTGACCAGCTTGTCAACCAGAGCCAAGTAGTAGTCCAGGTTGTACTTTTTCTTGGGGTTCTAACGAGAGGGCGAGTCAGTGCTTGTCGCGTCGTGTAGTAATGCTTGTCAAAGAACATAAATGCAGAGAAGCATTGTAGATGGGTGGCATGGAATACAGGGATGACTGGAAATAAAAAATGCGGACAGAGTGAGCGTCAAAGACATGGGAGGACCTCTTACCAGCATGTCGCCAGAAATACACACGGTTCCTTCGGCAACACCACCGGCCTTTTGGACAGCCTTGATACCGACCTCGAGCTGGTCGATGTCGTTGAGGGCGTCAAAGACACGGAAGATATCAACACCGTTCTTTTTGGCTTGCTCGACAAAGTGGTCAATGGCATTGTCCGGCAGCGACGAGTAGGCAACACCGTTGGCACCACGCAGAAGCATCTGAAAGGGAATGTTGGGGACAAGCTTTCGCATTTTGCGGAGACGGTCCCAGGGATCCTCGTAGAGGAATCGCATGGCAACATCAAAGGTGGCACCACCCCAGCACTCCAGACTGTAGAGGTTAGACAAGGCATGGCTGGTCTCCTTGGCAATGTTTAGCAGATCCACGGTTCGGACGCGAGTGGCAAGGAGAGACTGGTGGGCGTCTCTCCAAGTGGTATCCATGAGCAAGCAGCCCTTGTACTCGCGAACAGCCTTGGCAAAGGCCTTGGGGCCCTTGTCGAGAATAATGTTTCTCCAACCACGCTGGCAGGGCTCGCTGACATCAACCTTGTGGCCATCGGGTGCGATGAGCTCAGGCAGAATGATGTCGGTCTTGAGCTTAGGCTCGCCGATTTGTCCCTTGATGGAGCTGCCGTTCACCGCCATGTCACCCAGATAGGCCAACAGCTTCTGAGCGCGGTTCTGACTTCCAACGAGATCGAAGAGCTCGGGGGTATCGTCAATGAAGGTCGTCCAGCAGTTGCCGTCGATGAAGGTGGGGTGAGTGAGTAGGGAGGCGAGGAAGGGAATGTTGGTCTTGACACCACGAACGCGGAATTCTATCAAGGCACGAAGGACCTTTCTGCGGGCAATTTCGTACGTTGAGCCATGACATGTGCACTTGACCAGCATGGAGTCGTAGTAAGGAGTGATGACGGCACCAGCAAAACCGTTGCCACCATCAAGACGAACACCGTTGCCACCAGCAGATCGGTAGACCTCGATCTTGCCAGTATCCGGGCGAAACTGCTCAGCGGGGTCCTCGGTGGTGATGCGGCATTGGATAGCAAAACCACGGGTAGAGATGCGGTCCTGGGTCAGTCCGAGCTGGTCAAGGGTAGCACCAGCGGCAATCTGGATCTGAGCGGCGACGATGTCGATGCCCGTAATTTCTTCGGTGATGGTGTGCTCGACCTGGATACGGGGGTTGATCTCAATGAAGTAGTATCGGTTTTGCTGGTCGACCAAGAACTCCGCAGTGCCCGCATTGCGGTAGCTGACAGACTTGGCCAACTTGACAGCATCAGCCAGGATGGCATCGCGGGTCTCGGCGGGAAGGTCTTTGGCGGGGGCGATTTCGACAACCTTTTGGTGTCGTCGCTGGACGGAGCAATCACGCTCATACAAGTGGACAATGTTACCGTGGTTGTCACCAAGCAGCTGGACCTCAATGTGCTTGGGCTTGTCGAGGAATCGCTCAACAAAGACGGTCCCGTTGCCAAAGGCGGACTTGGCCTCGGAGGTGGCACGCTCGAAGCTCTCCTTTAGGGATTCTGCGTCGCGGACGACTCGCATACCCCGACCGCCACCTCCGTAGGCAGCCTTGATGATGATGGGGAAGCCGTAGGTGTCGGTGAAGGCCTTGACCTCCTCATACTTGGCAACAGCACCTTCGGTGCCAGGTACGACGGGGACCTTGGCAGCGATGGCGAGCCTACGGGCCGAGACCTTGTCGCCAAGAGCATCAATGACATCGGGCTGGGGGCCGACAAACTATATCGTTGCAAAGAGGGGAAGGGGGGAAGGCCAATTAGCTCCGAAGGACCGGGGGGGTGGTCGAAACGCGGTGTCACACCGGGGCAAGGAGGTTATGGGTCTTACAATGAGGCCAGCCTTTTCCACGTTTCGGGCAAATTCAGCGTTTTCTGACAAGAAACCATAGCCTAGATCGGATTAGAAGGGACAACACGATGCGGCAGCTGCACGGATAAAACTGACCAGGGTGGATCAATTGAGCGCCGTGCTCAACAGCGATCTTGATAATCTCATCTCCGGCCAGATAGGCTCCGACAGGGGTATATTGGCCACGCTTGCCGATAACGTAGGCCTCGTCGGCCTCTGCGGTCGCTGTCAGCAGGAACACAACGGGGGGGGGGGGACAGACGAAAAGTGCTCTGTCGGAAAATCAGGGGCCTTACTTTGCCTGTGCATGGAAAGACGGTCCTCATAACTGTCGGAGGAGGGAACAAACGTCAGTCGAAGCTCTCGAGCTGTGTGCGCCCAAGGAGGGGCGGCGTGGGTGTCGGGTGTTACCTGAAGACGGCGATGGTGTGCAGTGAAAGCTCGTGGGCCTGTGAAGAAGACCATTGTCAGTGATGTCAAGTGGAGCGTATCTGTGCGTGCTCGCAGAGGATGCCCGGGACGTACGGTTCTAAAAATCTGCAATGCGGCACAACAGCTTGGTTAGCAAAGCAGTGCCTCGCATAGCATAGTTATAGTAACATGCTTCCATCTCGGCTTCGAACTGGCGGGGTCGGGCCATACCCGGATGGCTGGCAGGCACATGTCAGTACCGGCTGAAGATTGCAGCAGCGCCTTGACGCAGCGAGATGCATGCGCAGAGACGGGGACGCGTCACTTACGGATTTCACCACGGTTGGCAACTGATTGTCAGAATCCAGACGTGGTCAGCATGAGCTCCAAGATTAGTCCCAGACAGGCAATTGAGCTGTTCCGGCAGTCCGCCCTTGTCTTGCCCCGGCCTGCGACCGAGGGGCACGAGCGACAAACGAGCCAGTCCGGCTCGGCAGACGCCCACCACGAACTTCGGGACATACCCAGAATCTTCTTCAGCTGCATGATGCTCGAGTTGGCTCGAATGTGATGGACCGAGTTGGCGGCCTTGGGCTCGTCAACCTCGTCATCTTCGAAGACATCGTTGAAGGTGAGAGGCTGCTGCGGGGCTGCCATGATGAGCAAGGACTGGCTGAGGCTGCGGCAGCAACGAGGCAGCACAAAAAGATATCAAGGTAGAAGGCAGATACTAGATGAGGCGGAAACGCAGGGTTTGGACCGAGGGAGCTCCCGGTGGTATTTAAAGCTGCCGAACAGGGAGGCCAGTCTGGCGTTTGATCGGCTCAACGAGTATCGTGCCGGGGCGACTTGCTGGAGCGGAATGGACCTGAGCAAGCCGGACGAGGAGGGGCGAAGAGGAGGAGGAGGAGGAGGAGGAGGAGGAGGAGGAATGGTTGGCTGGTCTTTGTCTGTCCGTCCGTCGGCCTGCTTGCTTGTGCTCGCGTCTGGATGCGGGGTGGGGTCAACAAGGTCCAAAAGGCCAAGGTGACGTCGCAGTTGGATTGACGGAGCCCTCTCTTCTCTTTTTCCTCGTGAATCAGACCGTCGCCCGCGGTATTACGTGTCCGGGCACAGGCAACGACGCTGCTTGCTGGAGTGGCCGGCGTTTGGTCTCTCTGCACGGTGGACACAAGGACACACAAGAGGCGTCGTGGGCGTCAATGGTTGCGAGTTGGTGACGCAGCCAACACAAGAAGAGAGCCAAGGGAGAGCGGGAGAGCGAGAGAGAAGGAAACACAGAAACACACGGGCTTCTGGGGGCGGGAGCTTGAGGGCAGATGACCGCATTGCCCATTGAGGAGATTTCTGCTCTCCCTGAAGGCGCTCGACAACGGCCTGATCATCCTGTCCGTCCCTTTGACTCCGGTTGTGGACAAGTCGACTGCTCATCCCCATGCATGCACGAGGACATGCACATCCTCCACACTCATCCCAGCAGTATTCTGCGCAAGCTGCCGCCGAGAGGATCCAGGAATTCGGCACATGATAGATGCATCTTTTTTTCTGTCAATTGCACTCGCTCACGTCTGGACTGCCCCGACTACAGATGCAGATGTCCCTACCATATTGCTCCCAGTGCCCAATAATCCGCCGTGGCCAGTGGCACGGGCCGTGATGATGCAACTCTCCAGCAGGCGTGGGCGCTTGGCATGGCGGGATAAAGGCGCTGGGCGCTCCACGCCAATCCCAAGCCACCTTGCGTAACGTGTTCAGCGAGGGCAAAACGCCTGGTGGTGCTGATGCCGAAAGGCGCCTCACCTTTGGCGTGCGTTGGGCGACGCCTGTTGCCCTGCATAATCATCATCATGTCTGTTGGCCTGCATAGTCCATGGCGGTCACCGGCGTTCGTCTGGTGTCTAGTCCAGACAAGACAACCAACATGCCAGCCCTCTCCCTCCACGGCCCTTGCCCCAGCAGAGGCAGGAGGATGCAGTGCTACGGTTCACCTGGCCGAGACAAACAATGCAATGTAAAATAATCTTCAAAAGACGCAGCTGGTGGTGAGAAACAAACAAATCAAACAGCCTTGGCCAGTAGCAGTAGTGTCGCCGCCCGGGCTTGCCGCGGCATTGGACCGCGAGGGGCGGGACCCGGTTTTCCGTCGTGACAAGTCGCATTGGCCAATCACGGCCGCGGGACAACAAGCTGCTAGCTGCTCATGCTCTGCTGAGAGTCAACTCCGAAACGAAACCAGCCCACCAAAAGCAGCGAGTGATTGAGGCTTGCCAATTCTTTTATTTCGCGGCACTTGCAGGCTTGCGCCCGCTTCCCTTTGTCCTGCGAGTAGTCATAACTACCGAGTGCCCCCTTGGGGCGGAGCGGGTGCGCCTGCCAAAATTGTTCGGGATGTTGCGCGACCCGCGCTTTCCTTCCTACTCAAGTAAGGACAGCTGCCGAGTAAGCCTTGTGAATTCTCCGGAACCAACGTCTCCTAACTCCAAGCCTCCTCTTGTGTTTGATCTCGGTCGCACTTGGAGCTCCGCGCCGAACACCCGCGGACACGTCCATCGGAGACCCAACTGCCTCGTGAACGCACACCGCCCGTCCAGCCGGCCAGGTCTTGTCCGCGGGCGCCGCCGCCGGTCGTGGCCGACGACGTCACGGGTGGGTTTGCCGAGGACGAGGCGGCATGGCACGGCCGATGCGCGTGACCACGACGGCCCAAGTCGCCGTCGAGTGCCGGCGTTGGTCGTGTCTGGCCCAGGACTTCAACTCAATTTCGGGTTCGCTCGTTTTCTAGACACGGCAAGTCTTCGTCGCAGTTTTCGTTCCGCCCCCGACTGTTTTCGCTGCCTGCACGTGCGCCCGGATCGACTCTGCGGGGCAGAAACGTCCTCTTTTTGTTTTACCCGTCTGCCGTTTCAATCTAAGCTTTGGCCAGCCCTTGCAGACGAGATGGGTCCTATCGAGAACGGAGCTGTTTGGGAACGTCCCTGCCAACGTGTACCAAACGCACGTGCATGTCTCCTGCCCGGTTGTTTCCACCTCACCAGCTCTCGTTGTGTCCGGGTCGGGATGGGCTCTGGCCGGTACCAAGGCGCGCGGCCAATGTCGTACACACAGTAGTCTTGGAGCCAATGCGTGGCTATCTGGATGCTTGCTCTGTCGGCCGAGCCCAGGTCAAGAGTCGTCTCTTCAACCAGACAAGAGGGGCGTGTATCCGTCTACAAGCAAGCCACTCAGTCTTGACATCAACCTTGTGCTTGGTGATGTCGAGGCTCGACACTCAACATGTCCCCCGGGCCTCGACTTGACGTGCCCCGACATTTCGTTCCAGTCTTTCCGTCGTCACTGTTCAAGTGATCCAATTTTAAACACCAGTCGTCATTGCTACAGAGCACGCTGGTGTTGAACAGCAACCAATTGTGATAGTAGTTACGCACAACATGTAAGCGTATCTTGTGCAAAGGCATCCAAGCTAGTCGTGCCGCGCTGGAGCTTTCCGACCTCGGCTACATTAATCCTCCCAGGTTCAAAGCGTGCCAGAGACCATCCCCCTCTCCCTCTACTCGGCATGTCCATCATCTTCTTATCAAGTAGTTTCAGCCCATCCAACCTCCAAACTACGTGCACACACAAGCGATCCCACCTCGGCAACGTGCCTCGCGTGCATCTGCCTCTGTTCCAACTTTTCCCGTCTTCAACCCCCACTCACTAGTTAAGCCCTCGTCATCTTCCTCCGGCCCGTGTACTTTCCAGAATCGCCCAACGCAAAGAGATGCAATCACGGTTCCTGTCCCGACTGGCTTTCTTTAGCCGCGCCCGCGCCCCCATTGGTCAACAGGATGCGTCTGCAGTCTGGGCAGACGCGTCACGGCTACTCGAGGATAGCCGCGGACGGCCGCACCGCAATACCCGTCGCGCCGCGAACAAGAACGAACTGTAAGAGCCAGCCAGCCCTTCAACTTGCGTACCGGCCTCTCGAGTACCGTGCCGGCAGAGCCATGCCGCTGCGGACCCGTCCAGTCCATGGACAAGTGATTAGCTAATCAACGGCGTACACATCGACGCCCTCCACCACCCTGTTGCCATCACGAACAGACCTCGCACCGACGAGAAATGCATCCAGCGTATGACGAGTCCGCAGGGCATTCAGTTGCCTCGTGCCCTCTATTTGCAGGCCAAAACTGGGGGTTTTTCTCATCTTCCACAACACACCCTAGCCGGACATTTTCTTCCCATCCAGAATGTCGCCCAGACTACCAACAGAGCTTTGGCCGAACAAGCACATGGGGGGGCCGTGACACTTTTGCGCAAATGTCAAATGTACACGCACGGCTGCAGCCACGATGCCATTTTACCGCCGGATATCGACCCGGTCTCCGAGACCCTCAGCCCCCGGAGGACCAGACATTCTGTTCTCCGTCTTTGTCGTCCTCCTCCTCTTCTTTCAACAACCACCAACTGCTTCTCTCCCCCGCTCTGAAGTCTATTCCGCAATTGAAAAGAAGTGCTCAACACAGGCACAGGCGCCTATTTTCCCACCACACTCTTCGCCTTGTCCTCCGCGCCCTCGACCTTGTTCTTCGCCGCCTCGACGCCCCGTTCCAGGCCCGTCTTCTCCTTCCCGCCCCAGTGGTGGTACGACAGATACCGGTAGCCCTGCGTCAGCTGGGCGCACTCGTTGACAAAGTGGCACGCGAACAGGAGGTAGTTCTTGGGCGTGACGGCCAGCGAGTACCGCATAAAGGTGGCCGAGTAGATGCACAGCGCGCCCGTCATCTGGCCCGAGATTCTGCAACAGTCAGCCTCGTCACAGTATTACCCCCTTCTTTCTCTTCCTCCGTCGCGCGAGGTCGAAAGGGACGGTCGGGTCGCCGGGTCGGCAGGTCGGCAGGTCGGAGGGTTGACGTACAGATCGGGGCTCTTTTGCGTGTCGAGCACTGCCGCGACGGGGATGCCAAAGTTGGACACGGGGCCCCAGAAGTCTGTGGGTTTTCAAGTCTCGTTAATCGCTGTTCTGCAAAGAGAATTTGTGTTCTGGGCTCCCATGTTCGGCAGCCCTGAACACGGCTTCAAGATGGTTTATTTTGCCAACTATTTTTTTGTATATATCTTTTGTTCCTTCCCTCAAGGCGGACAGACCACCTGGGTGTTCTGCTCGTTATGCTCATTTCAGGAAGCACGAGTGCCCAGGAGGAACCCTCAATTCGTAGACGGACGCGTCGGCGCCGTACATTGTTCCACGGGTTCGCAGCTAGGACGGGGAGAGGAAGAGCCAAGGGCAGGAAGGAGGGTTGGGTTGTGCAGGAAAAGCGACGTACGTGTTGAGCAGACGTAGTCCAACACGGGGTTGGACCTGATCTTTGCGTTGGCCGCCTTGATGAGGGCTGCCATTGTGACGAGCTATGCCGGGCTGCGAACTGCAGACTACGGACTGAGGGAGCTGGGAGGGGCGGAGGCGGAGGCGGTTTATTTCGTCGAGGTCCGGTGATGCTCCCCCGTGAGGTGTTGACGGTTCATGGTCACGGATGGATCGCCTAGTTTTTGGCGGGAAGGGGCGTCACGTGGCCTCGACGTTGCCGGCTCCATTTATCGGAGTCGCAGGCATATCCGCGTTATGACCGGGGTGGTGACACTATGAAACGGCGGGAACTAGTACGTAGTAGTGTTGGGAATGCATCGTCTTTGTTTAGTCGTGGAAATTGCGTGATTGACAGGTCGGAGGGATGCTTTCCCGCGTAGATGGGGGCTTTGACTTGTAACTTGGACACGGGCTCGTATTTGCTAATCCCTTGGCTTCGTGCTGGTGCCCTGCTCCCAGTCGACAATGTCAGCCCGCCTGTCAAAGCCGTCGCTCTGGGTCATCCGAATCAGGGGGGGAATACTCTCCTGCTTGCCCACCTGGCTCCATAACGACGTCCGAGAGAATATACACACACACGAGACACGTCTCTTGCTAACAGTATGGCATTGGTACCGATAGTGCTCTTTGGCCGCGGTTGTCCTGGCGCTTTTGACTCAACCATCTCGTCGTCTCCTCGTCGACTGAAGAGCGGCCGGAACTGAAGTTGTTTGCTCCATTGAAAACGTAGCTGCAAGCAGGCATTGGACAAGAGGAGCAGCGGCAGATGGTTGCTCGCCTGACATCACGACAGCCCATCCGGCAGTACTTTGCCTAGTGCTGTACCATGGCGGCATTTTCAAAAACACTACAACTGGTCGCTACCAACGTCTAGCACAACAAGGAGAAAGGAGTATTATATATTACATAAGAAACGAAGCCATCCCGCCGGGATTGCGAACAAGGGAAAAGCGGGAACTTCCCCAGTACTATCAACAACCTTCCCTCTCTTGTCCAAAAGTTTATGTAAGAGTAGTCTCGATGCCTAAATGTCTGGGTCTTATATATCATCTTTTTTTTCTTTCCACGATATCTCTCGTTTGATAACTCAGTCGCTCCTCTTCCCGAGTTCATGCAAGTCGTAACAGATAGCTGGCTTGACGCCGCTAGAAAAACGTGTCTAAACGCCGGGCGGGTTAAATCCAGTGCCCTTGGGCCAGTTGCCCAGACCAGCGGGATCGCCACCGATGCGGACATAGACACCAACTCCGGGAACACCCCCGTCCAGGACGAAGAACTGGTACCAGCCTGGAGGTGCAATGTGCTTGCCGGGAGGTGACGTGACAGTGCAAGAGGTACCATCGCAGGAAACGGCAGGGAAAAGAGTACGAGCGCCCATGGAATTTCCGTGCGTGCTGGAGACGGCTCCCAGCAGAGACACTCGAATGTCGCCATTTTGAGCTGCAGATCCCAGCGAGAAGGTGACCTGCTGACCATAGGACCAGTCCTTGTTCGTAAGGGTGAAGGTCGGCCGACTCTTGCCTCGCTTCAGATACGGGGGAGTAAAAGTCTCAACACGGTACTCCTCCGGGTTGACACCGTCCTGAGGGTCTGAGCCAGAGACGAGAACGCGGCCGTCGAGCAGAGTGATGGCCTCGGAGTGGTACAGACGGGCCACAGTCGTGTTAGCCATGACAGTAATGCGAGAGCCAAGAGGCTTGGTGGGATCGTAGAGCAAGGCATTAAGGTTGGGATCCTTGGCCAGGCCGAATCCAGCAACACCGTGGTGGGCGCCGTTTAGAATAAGATAAGTGCCGTCGGGAAGAGGGGCCATGCACGTCATGACACGCTGCGAGGGCATGCGCTCGAGCTCCCACTTGGGGTTGGCAGAGTCCGGGTAGGTGCTCACACAATTGTCCAGGGCATTTGCAGCGCCATTGGTAGAACCGCCACATATGAGGATTCCCAGAGGATCAGTATACGGGGCATGCTGAGGGAGGAGAACAGCAGTGCCTTCGAGAGGATACGTGCGGCCGCCCATAGGGTCGTTGACGGCACCGGGAATGTTGGGAAGCGTCTTGATGGTGTTGAAGTTGTTCTCATCCAGAATTCTGGCTTCGTTGTAGTAGGCGACGAAAATACCCCCCGACGGCAGGACGCAGGCGTAAGGATACAGGTTGTTGGGGTCGGTCCGCTGAAGCCATTCCATGTAGAGAGGTTTGGTACCAGTGTACGGGAGGATCTCAAGAGTCGGTACCGGAGCACTGTTGGAGCCAACTTCACCGCCAATGACAAGGATGGAGCCGTTGGCCATGATCATGGCGGTAGGATACCAACGACCTTGCTGTAGCTTGAGGACGGCCGCGTTTTCTTCCCAATCATTTTTCCCGGGAACGCCAGGGGAGCCGTCAGGAGTGTACAGGCGGACTCCGTACGTCGAATCACCAGACCAGCCTCCCACATTGAGCTGTCGGCCGGCCTTGTCGGGAAGCGTCAAGCCACCAGCGCAGAAAATGTCCGTCTTGACGTGCATTTGCCTCCAGGCAGCCTGGAAATTGTCGACTTGGGAAAGGTCCAGCTCGTAAGCACCAGTTGAGTTTGGAGGTCCAGTTCCCCATTTCTCGAGGAAGGTGACTTTGCCCGTGATGGTCTGGGAAGTAAGCAGAGGGACGCAAACGCCGCCGATAAGAAATTCGTAAGAACCGGCATCGGGAGAAGCAGGGTCGGGGAAGTTCCACGAGTAGAACGGGTCTCCCTTCCAGAAGTAAGTGGTCAGTAGACTGCCACCACCGCAGTACGCAGACGCGTTTCCGACACATGGGATATTGCACTGCTTGTCATCAACCTTTTGAGAGCCGCGAACGGCAATATTGGCTGGGTCACCGCAGTAGCACTCTTTGCCGTACTCGAGGCCGGCCGCCATGTAGCCAAAAGAGCCGCAGAGATCGAGACACTTCTTGGGAGTCATGTCGGTATTCATGAAATTCTGCCAGAAGAAGGTCCTCTGCTGGTTGACATTGTCCTGGTAGCATCCTTGGTACTCCCACTGACCAACGGCAGGAATAACGCCCGGGGGGGCAACGGCCCGGGGCTCGCCCATGGACATGATGCTCATTCTGCCGCCGCCGCCGCAGAACTGGTTGGAATTGCCGCCACAGGCAGTATTGCACTCGGTATCAGACTTGGCTTTCACGCCGCCGTTGACGATGGAGTTTCCGCAGAAGCACTGCCGTGAGTACTCGGCGCCGGCAATAGTAAAGCCCTGGTCGTTACAGGCCTTTGCGCAAGACTCGAGGGTCAAGTTGGGATCATCGGGGAGCTGTTTGTTAAGTATACGGCCATTGACGCCGTCCACCCAGCAGCCGTAGGCAGACCAGCCGGTCGGGAGACCCGTGGCAGCTGCTGCCCCGGTCGAAGTTGCTGAGGCACCAGGATCAGAGGACGAGGAGGTGCCGGCATCGACACCGCCACCCCCGAGGGTGTAAACGGAGAGACGGTCGCCGCCCCCACAGAGGTCGCAGCTGGACCCTGAGCACACCATGCTGCAGTCAGCCGCAGGCGCCTTTTTGGAGCCCGTATTCAACGTGTTTCCGCAATAGCATTCGCGCGAGTACTCGACTCCGAAGTACGTATGCCCTTGGCAGAACTTGGCGCAAGCGTCCAGCGTCATCTCGTCGCCAGAAAAGCTCTTGCCGCTCAGAGCTCGTCCGTTTGTGCCCTCGGTATGGCAGCCAAAAGAGAACCACGTACCAACCGTGGGCGGTTGCGCTGGACACGCGGATGGAGTTCCTGTTGGGTCGGCACCTCCCGGAGTGCTGTCGGCCGCGTTTCATCCCTGATCAGTCTCTTTGGTTCGCGAATCTAACAAACGTCATGGCTCGTGCCTGGTCCATCATCTCAACTCACCTCGTGGGCAATGTCCCGCCACGGCTGTAAACGTTCAGGGCACCTGGGCCGCCGCAAATCTCGGTGCTGTTGCCGTTGCAAACCATGTTGCACCTGGTGGCCGGCGCGGGCTGCGCTCCATTGGAAATCTTCTTGCCGCAGTCTGATTGTCAGGGAAATTAAAAACACGAGCCTTAGTCTTGGTTCTCAAGTCGTCGAGTCTGCGGGTCCTGACTGAGTCCTGACCACAGTCCGCCGTTACTTACAGCATTCGCCTCCATACTCGACGCCTGCCAGAGTATTTCTTGCATCTGCCGCTGCACAAGCTGCCGTGCATTTGGCCACGGTCATCTGAGCTCCGGGCACGGAGCCAACGCCCTGCAGCAAAGCGCGTCCTGTGCTACCCTCACTGTCCGTCGGTTAACGAGCAGTCCCGTCACAGTCGAGGTTGCAGGACAGGCGCTGGCCGCCCGCTAGACTTACGAGTAACAACCGCTTGATTCCCAGCCGTTGACGCCTGGATTGACAGATGGCCCTGTAACTTGTCTCGTCTTCCAGAGCGTCAATCTGCTTGGGCCTCCGCATGGCTGAGTTGAATTACCACCACAGGCCATCCCGCAGTCAGCGGCCGGAGCCTGTACGCCGCCAGTCGCTAGCGAGCTACCACAGTAGCACTCCGAGGTAAATTCCGTCCCAGCGTACGGAAATCCTTTTCCAAGGCAGAATTGTGTGCACATCTCGTTTGTCATTTTCGTGTCAACCATATTGGCCGAGCTGATGGTCCTACCAACATCCCTAACTCGACTGTTAGCTTTATGCCAAGTCCACAAATATCTCACGAGGAACGCAAGGTCCGTACAGGTAGCAACCTTGATACGTCCATCCATTTCCAAGCTGGGCCTCGGCTGGTGGCACGAGATCGCGTCTCTCAAGAGTCGATGCATGGCTCGGTGCCAGCGATGACAGAAAAGCAAGAGCCAGGAAAGGAACAAGTGATGAAGCCATCATGATGGCCACTCCTTTCGCTCAGCGGCGAAGAAAGATTACTATGCACGACAAGAGCTTACAATGAAAAAAAAAAATACAAGAAAAGGGGGGGTACGATGTACGAATGTACAGAAACAGCAACTCTACAAGATGAGATAGAGCCGCCTTGTTAAGAGTATAAGATAAACCGCATGGCGGCCTGCATGTCCCATATATTCGGTGCAAGGGCCGGCTGTGTCGGCGACGCAGGCCCATTCACCCGAACATGCATGGCGGATGGGCTCTCGGCGGGTCAACGGCCGAACAGCCCAAAACAAGCAAAAAGAAAACGGATTCAGGCCAGCCAAGGTGGGAACAAGGGGCTGGACATGCATGATGTAACGAGGGGAATGAGTGGGTGTGGTGTGATGCGACAGTGAGGCAAGGCAGAGCACGACGGTCCGACTTCTTGGGAGCCCGGCCCATGTGTTCGAGTTGGAGGTTTAGGAACCGATTGTCAAGCTCGATTAGCTGAGAAAACAGCCAACCACAGCTCTCAAAGTTGCGCAGAAGAAGTTTCCGTGTGCCCGCGGGATGCAGCAGCGAGGCTGAGACTGCTGACGCCTTTCCAAAGCGGTTCCAATAGCAATATGAGACTCGTGATATATGTGGGTTCGCCCGCGAACCGGGGCCGGGTATCTCATCGAGAACAGCCCAAGGTGGGGCTGACGCGCTATCCAGACTCCAGAGTCGTAGGGAATACGAAGCAGCCCTACGAAGTAGGTCGTCGTCTGACTTTTTTGACCGGTAGGAAATTTTGGGGTGTGTTGATGGTTTGGGGGACCGCCTGTGATCTCGTGGTCCTCCTCTATCCATCGAATTCGACGGTAATACCGATGGTCAGATTATGACGGGTTGTGCGGTGTCGTCACGTGGTATTGACCAACAAACCCATCATTTCTTTGAGATCCCAGTTGATCTCCCAATAGTCAAAGCCTACAACGTGAGATTCCAGGGCCGGGGGACGTACTCAAGTAGCCGGGTGGGTAATGTATAGTAGTTAGTAACCTTGGAGTTCCAATACAGTGCCCTGTTAAGCAATCAAGCAGTAGCGGTTGGTGGTACGAGAAGAGAGAAGCCTAGGATAAATTTCCGTTCAGGCGGCTATCCAAGACAGTGAGCACGACCATTCCTACTTCTGCTTCTGCCATAGGTGCTGCTTTGGGGGAGAATCGATAGCAGATGGAACATCATACGTATACAGCTTCGACCTGTACTGTACTCCGTACTTGCTCGGTACAGAGTCTTTGAGCATGACTGCGACACCGGTTTGAATCTTGTGGCAACTAGTAATAGATGTGGGGTGCGGATAGCGGGCTTCCTGACCGAATTGGCCTGGGGTCGCGCAAATGTCGATTTCTCGTCGCTCAAGGGACAGGGCCAGTCCTGTCGATGGCGCCTGAGCCCGGATAGTTGGCCCCTGCAGAGATTGGCTTGACTCGGCTTTTGTCAAGAGCCTGGGACGAGGCGTTGGCCAAGATGGAGCCAAAGCACAAGATCCATTGATCATGCGTGTCGCTGAGGCCCAAGGGAACAGGGAATAATAATCACGAGGCCAAGTCTCCAAGACGACGAGATAGATGGCCGGCTTGGCCGACGGCAGCTCACACAGTCTCGCGATTCTCGTCTGATTGTCCCACGTGACCGGGCAATTTCACTGTCTGCTGGGGTTTCAGCTAATATCGGACAATATTTCAGTTCGTCGACCTGTCCAAGGGGGGCCTCAAGAAACTGAGGGTAGCACTGCGCATACACGTCCAGTGATGCAGCAAAAGGCGAGAACGGACGATACCAACAAAAGTGGGCGCATCAGCGCACGATGTAATGTAAGCGTGCAATACTTACGGGGACTTTATTCACGATCGTTTGCGGAATAAGGACGGCGTCGATGTCGCCATTCGCCAGCCCATCTACGCTTCCATCGAATTTAGCTCCAGAAAAGAAAAAGTAAGTCGTGGGGCTGAGTCGAGTTGCCGTCTAAGTACTATATTTGATTATGTCAGTCAGGGGTACCCCGGCTACGGCTGAGGGGTACACCGCGTCTCCACTCGGTGGTTTTGGTTCTGATTTGTGCGTGCTCCGTAGTCGACCCATTGTAGGACGGGTGGCTTTTGGCTTCGGCGCGGTTTTCAACTGGGCCTAAAAGTAAATCAGATGTAGGCTTCGTCAGGGAAAGCACTAGCCTGTTTTCTGCCGAAGGAAGTGGCGCCAAAGCTGGTCCGGACCAACTTGGATTTTGAGCAAGAGTACGGAGTACCTGCCAGGTACGGTGGCTCGAGGTTTTCCGCGGATGAGGGGTCAGTACGGGGTACGGTACGGGGTACGGTACGGGGTACGGAGTGCCGCAGCCAAAGGCAATGTCCATCGTGTTCCCGGCTAGCGAAATATGTATGATCCATGGACGAAAAGGTGGCCGAGATGCCATCATCTCGGAGAGAGATGGGTTTGTTCGAGAGTATCAAAAGCAGGGAAATGAGTCAACGTCAGCAGTGGGCGGTGAGCACTGCGTTAAGCCGGTTGCCCACTGTGCATGTGTGCACCAGACCAGACTCAACGTGGGCATTGGTTGGCGCACTTGCTGTCTTGTCATCAAGACCGACAGGGTACGGCGTACCGCCGCAAAATCAGACAGCAAGTGCGAGCATCCTCCATGTCACTTGCCAGTTGACCTACGTACTCCGTACCCTCGTCGTATCTCATGGACAAAATGTGGAACATCGAGAGAAACGCAGCCCCTTTCTTTAGCTCTCTGTCTCTCTATCTACGGAGTAGGACCGGAGCATCTCGAAGCCGATGAAGGAGAGGTCAACAATAACTACGTATTCATCCAGGTCGACGTCGCGAGCTGCAGGCACTAATTATGCGGCGTCTGCAGTCTGCATGGCAACCCAGACCTGCATCTCGTATCCAATGGGCCCCCCTGGCAAGTTGCGTTGGATAACATCAGCTGTGAGGAACCCTATCACCTCTCTGTGTCCTGCGGGAGATGCCGCAGCAATGTCGTTTGTGCTTCAAGTTCTCGGGCGGTTTTGCCACGGCATGGGACAGAGACACGGGGGCCGTCGCAGCCTGCCTAGGTAGGTATTATGCTATTTCTCGCCAATCGTGCACATCAATGGCATCGTCTTCTTGCTTTATTCGCAGTTTTCCAGAGCCTGGTTGATACAAGAACAGTCAAGGTTCAGATTGACGATTGACATAGCATAGCCGGTGCCCTGCTCCCCATTTCCCGACCTGTCCTCGACGTTGGTTACCCAAGGAGTTTTATTTACAGGACTGGTGATGTCAGTATGCATCCCTCACACCGTCTGACGGAATACTGATTGTTTCCTGTCGCGCACATGGAATGGACCTGAGCACTGTGAACTGCCGCTGCATGGGAGTAGTACTCTGTATGTTGAGTGGCATGACCCGTCATCTTCAAAGTGGCACAGACACGTCGTCCTTGTCCAGCAAGCCCAGAGGATTTCACAACTGGGTTTATTAGTGTGTAACTTCTGGGGGGGGCCGATTCCCGGCCGGGAGCCTTTTCCCAGCGAAACCTCGAGGACGAGTCAATAGACACAGAGCCCATCATGAGATGCGTTGACCGTTGGACCAATATGATACCAAAGTTCCGTCACACGACTCCGTGCAAGCTAGCCCCCATTCCCAGTCAGGCAGGGATATGAGTACTAGTCGATATGCAAGTTGGGCCGACAGTTCCGGTGGAATCGTTACCATGATTCTGAACAATATGTACGGGTTGCGGCGGGGAGGTCGTGGAGTTTTCTGTAATACTGAAGCAAATGCGCACCGCTTCTTCCACAACCTAACAATGTTACATGAGTAAATATGAACGGCGGGGAAACGTGTATACTGACCACTTGGAGATACTGTAGCTGTGCAAGAGATACGGAGTACAGCCGGTCGTCATCCGTATTCGACCACGCACCTTTGGTACCGCGGAACTGGACTGCAGGTCGAATCGATATTTTTGACTCCTCACAGTATATACAAAGGGCATTGTTAGTATCGCAGCCTCGCAGGCGAATACTCCCATTCTGGCTTCGTAGGCAACCTTTACCTGAACATGTAAGCTGCAGGCAAATATTCGATGATGTATTCATGTATGAGCACGCGGAGTACGCATGCACCCAAGTACGAATATAGCTGCGATCATGTGCCAAGCGGTTGGTCCAATGTGGTTGCGAATCATATCCTTTATTGATGCCCCTTCCCCATGCTGGAGACTCTTTGGCTTGCTTGCTACCCTTCACCCGTTGCGAAAATGTCTCACGCGATCATGAACTTGCATTTCTCATATTTTCTCGAGAGAGAAGGATAACAGCATACTGAAGCCCGTTTCCACATTTCCACACAGAACCAGAGGTCAAGCGTCCACCAGCAGGCGCTGCGCAGCTTTACGCTTGTCTAATACGTGGACGGCGTAGGGTAGGCAGGACGCATCCAAAAGGTTGGGTAGGTGCTAAAGCACCATGTTTAACAGAGAAAAAAGGCCCTCCGCACTGTCCAAATTCCGACTCCAAATTTCGGGTCCGGCTGATTGGCAAGGCCTTTTTTCAAAGACTGCCTTCGGGAGCATTAGCGGCCAGCGTGCGGAATTGGAAAGGGTTCTTTACTTTTTTTCCCATCATTATGACTCCTTCCAAGGTGGGCATGCGGAATGGTTACTGGTTCAGCGTGCTGGGATTGGCCAATTCCAACCCGGGGCGGCAGCTTTGGCCCCTCTCGTTGGTTGGTGACTCATTTTCCAGTGCCTTTGGCACATCGCTAGAGCCTTTGTCAGCTTGCACAGGCGACTTTGCCACTGTTAGCGCCGGTTTCTCGCAAAATTAATCCAACGTCCAACTTCAAGGCCCCGCTCGAGCTCAGGCGTCTGCGACGACAGGCGACATATCAAAGGAGTCAACGCCACTCGGCCGGCTCCTTCTTCTTCTTTTCTCCCTTGCTCCTCAATCTTCAGTTGATCCTCTTTGCCGCCCTAGTCGACGTCTTTGCAGCTTCTACCTTGCATCGTCTTAAGCCGTCCCAAGCAAAACTCATTCTCCAACAGCGCAGATCCCACAAATTTCAAGCCCGAGTCCTAGACCTACATTGGCCATCTCAACTCTTTTGCCTCGAAACGCCTCTGCCCGACCACAGATTATGACCGAGGCAGAGGGATCTCAGGCTCAATCTCAGTCGCAGCGTGTTAACCGGGGAAGAAATCATGGTCACCGCAGAGGCCGTGGTGGTAAAAGTCGCCAACCCATAGATGGTTTTCGCTCCGGTGGTCCATCTGCAGCCGCCCCGAGCGAGACTTTTGCATCACAGGCCGGCACACAAGCGTATACTCAGCTATCTTCGCAAGAGCCGGCCAGTCCAATCCCGTTTGATTCCAACTCGAACCAGAGAGGGAGGGGTCGAAGGCCTCGCGGTCCGCGACAGGCTGGCCGAGGCGCAGCAAGGAATGATGCTCCGGGATCGTTTGGCCACAGGTCATTTGGTGGCCATCTCACCGGTACGACCCCTACAGCTGCTGAAAATGCGGCTCATGCTACCCCAGCGCTGAGTGCGGACGCGCCAGAGTTCATCCCCGGCGAGGCTGTAGTAACTCGGAGGTATGCGCTCCCGCTTCCATCGCTCTATCCCGTGAACATGAGGCAGTGAGGTCTAACCTGCACAGTAGACCTGCCAAGACAAAGCACAGGGTTCCCATAAAGCCACCAGTGAGGCTTCCAAAATCTACGGCAGAGGACCTGGGAACTAGGATTCATGAAGACATCAGCAACTTGAACTACGAATGTGCGATTTGTACGGATGATGTTGTGCGGAATTCTCACGTTTGGTCATGTTCCCTCTGCTGGACTGTTGTTCATTTGAAGTGCGTCAATAAGTGGCACGATAACCAGAGAAAACAGCAAGATCCACAGTCTTCCGAGCCTGAGCAGGACCTCACCTGGAGATGCCCAGGATGCAACTCGAAGTTATCTGACGACCCTGGGTCTTATCACTGCTGGTGCGGAAAGGACATAAACCCTCGCCCAGCACCTTCATCTCTCCCTCCACACTCTTGCGGTCAGACGTGCTCGAAACCGCGCCCGACATGTCCACACCCTTGCCCCCTTCAATGCCATGCCGGCCCCTGTCCGCCCTGTGGCTTAATGGGACCGACTCAATCCTGCTTCTGTGGAAAGAAGGAAACTCGTAAGTTGTGCAGAGAGACCGACTACGAGAACGGATGGAGCTGTCAGGAAATTTGCGGAGATTTGCTTCCTTGCGGGGAGCACTCTTGTTCGAAGCCGTGTCATTCCGGCCTCTGTGGAGACTGTGACATGACTGTTGATGCAAAGTGCTATTGCGGCCGAGTTGAGAAGCAGATGCCGTGCTGCGAACGAGAAGAGCCACAGATGT
This sequence comes from Metarhizium album ARSEF 1941, assembly GCF_000804445.1. NCBI lineage: Eukaryota > Fungi > Ascomycota > Sordariomycetes > Hypocreales > Clavicipitaceae > Metarhizium > Metarhizium album. The sequence continues at coordinate 384,289 of NW_024467589.1, forward strand.
CATACAACGTTGCGAACCAGAGTTGGTTCGATGGAACCTTCACTTGCGCCCAGCTCTGCGAGCGCAGTTTCGACTGTGGTGTCCACAAATGTTCCGAGGCGTGCCACCCGCAGGAAGAGCAGCCAGCACACTGCCCATACTCGCCAGCATCTGTCGCCCGATGTCCTTGTGGGAAAACACCCCTCGACGAGCTGCTCGAAAATGCTCGGACATCGTGTGAAGATCCCATTCCACACTGCGAGAAGCCTTGCCACAAGAAACTACCGTGTGGGCACTTGTGCGTTTCCAAATGCCACACCGGAGATTGTGGGTTCTGCAACGAGACCATGGAGGTGGCTTGCAGATGTGGCCGGACAAGCACCCGGAGCGTCTGCCATCAGGGCAACGTCCAAAACCCCATGTGTATGAGGACTTGCCAAGCAACCTTGAGCTGCGGTCGTCACAGGTGTGGAGAGCACTGCTGCGCAGGCGAGAAAAAGGCCGCCGAGAGGCAAGCAGCTCGAAGAAAGCACAAGCTTCCCGGTGCAGCAACGTCCATCGAAGCCGAGCACATTTGCATCAAGACATGCGGAAGGCGGTTGAAGTGCGGCAGCCACGAATGCCAGCAAATTTGCCATCGCGGTCCATGTGCCAGCTGCCCAGAAGCCATCTTCACCGAAATCAGTTGCGACTGCGGCCGAACCGTCCTTCACCCTCCACAGCCATGCGGTACTCGGCCTCCAGATTGCCGCTTCGACTGTCTACGACGGCCCAGCTGCGGACATCCGTCTGTCCAACATAACTGCCACGCCGGAGACGTATCCTGCCCCAAGTGTCCCTTCCTTGTCGAAAAGTGGTGCGCCTGTGGCAAGGAAAAGCTTCATAGCCAGCCGTGCCACCTCCAGGAGGCACATTGCGGAAGGGTCTGCGGGACGAAGCTGAAATGCAGACTGCACAGCTGCAAAAAGCTATGCCATCGACCGGGGGAGTGTGAGGATGCCAATCTCCCAGGCAAGCATTGTGAGCAGACTTGCGGCAAGATCAAGTTGTTCTGTGAACATCCATGCCAAAACGCATGCCACGGACAAACTCGTGAGTCAACAGACGTCCCAACATGATGCTCTTCAACCATCTGCAGGGCGAAAAAAAAAAAATACGTACAGTGAATCAAAAACTAACAATGACAGCCTGCAACGAATCGTCTGCCTGCACCGCCAAAGCCGTCATCTCCTGCCCTTGCGGCATCCGTACCCAAGAAGTCAAATGTCTCGCCAGCAGCTCTAATCCCACACCGAGTCGCATCGAAATCAAATGTGACGACGAATGCCTGCGTCTCGAACGCAATCGCCGCCTCGCCGCGGCCCTCAACATTGACCCTGCCTCGCATCAAAGTGAGCACATCCCCTACTCGGAAACCACGCTGCGTCTCTTCAAAGCGAACACATCGTGGGCCGAGACGCAAGAACGCGAGTTCCGCGTCTTTGCCCAGAGCCCCAGCGAGACGCGCCTCCGGTACAAGCCCATGAGCGCCACGTACCGCCAGTTCCTGCACGTCCTAGCCGAAGACTACGGGCTCGAAAGCCGCAGCGAAGACGTCGAGCCCTACCGCTGTGTCGTCGTCTTCAAGGGCTCACGCTTCGTCTCCGCCCCCGGCAAGACGCTCTCCCAGTGCGCCGAGATCCGAGCCGCACAGGCCGTGGCGGCAGCCAGCGCCGCCGCGTCGCGCGCTCCCTCTCCGCCACCGAGAGCGCAGGACCCCCTGAACGGATTCCTCCTCACAAGTCCCCGGTTCGGCCTCACCATCGGCGACGTCAGGTCCGCCCTCGACGCCGACCTGTCATCCCAGCCGTCCGTCCACTTTGAAACCACGTTCCTCCCCTCGGACGAGGTGCTCCTCCGCGCAACGACACCCTACTCGTCCTTCTTGTCGGCCCCGGCTCTCGAACAAGCCCTCGTCACCCTGAAGCCCCGTCTCGCCAAGACGGTTCAGGACACAGCCGTGGCAGGTAAGCTGTTCCTGTGCCACGTCGACGCCGCCGGCCAAGTCGCGAGACGAGACGACGCAAGCAAGACAGATGCCTCGGGGTGGAGTGCCGTCGCCGGAAGGGCCGCCGCGAGGCCCAACACCGCCGCCGCCGAAGAAGCCAGCACAACGACGGGGCGGCGCCTGTTGGGCCTCAGGAAGAAGAAGATTGAAAAGGAGCGGCCATGGACACAAGCGCTCGACGGGGACGTCGAGTGCTGAACTCCTCGGCACGGCATCGCTGTAACATATCCTTTGGCCGTAATACAACACACTTGTAAGTTGTAGCCCGTGCACATGCCATGCCCGTCGAGGTCCAAGACTCCGCTCGAGCATCATCCATCCGTGGCCACGGGCACCAAGGCCCCAGTAACCCGAATCCATCCCAACCGACACGACAAAACGAAGGACGCCCAACTCCCGCCGGATTCAACAAAGAGAGAAGAGAACAGGACAAGGCAACAACATGGCCTACCCTACACCAAGAACATGGTCGCATCCCCCTCCACGGCATCCTCCCCTCGTGCACCTACGCATTCGCATTCCCCTCTACAGACACCCCACTTTCACAAACACCGCCTTTCGAATACCACCGCACATCACGCGACCCAATCAGCAGCCAAGCTGCTGACCCCTCCGGGCGTCAACAAGTCACAAGGGCAACCCCACCATCGCCCACGACTCCTCGCGGCGCCGCGTCAACGTGCATGTAAACACGCGACAGAAAATGACGCAACCGAGCCGGGCCGGTAGACTAGGTCCTCGTGGCGTTGTATCCACAAGCCTGCCCTCTGCGCACGATCCTCAGTGAGGCCTCGTCGAACAAGAAGGGACCAACGTGCCAGACTGGTGCTTGTGCCGGGGAAAACCATCATGTTTCTCTTCCCCCTCTGCTTATGCAAGAGAATGGTTCCTGTATGTACAGATGTACGGTGTGTGCTCTCAGCAATCTTGGTCTGAGATGTGGGTATCCATCATGACGACTCGACTGCACTTTTTTCAAACAGACATGACTGGTCAGGCCATTAGTTATACATTGATTAGGGTAGCGCCGCTCCGGCAACACGATGCATGTACGTATGTATATGCCTCATTGTAGCATTCCTATAACAGCGTCTTCTCCTTGGATGATTCGCTCGTGACATCGGCAACGAATTCGGCAATGGCCTCAAAATAGCCCTCCTCGAGGACGCTAGAGTTGTGGTCACCGCCTGGTAGTGGCTTCCACCGCTTGTGGGGGGAGTTGCAAAGGTCGTATAGCTGGCGCATGTGACCGGGCCTATCTCATTAGCGAGCACAACTTGGTCAGTTTGACAGATCTGTCAATGCAGTACTTATTAGGGTTGAAGGTGTGGCATCAAAAGGATCCAATCAGACGAGAGATATGATAGTCTCAAATCAGGACCGCAAGCGGTTCATATTTTGTGGGTGTGGTATTTGATCCATCACATGATCCTAGGCGGTGTTTTTCTTTTCTTTCTTTTCCGGTCTCTTTTGCGTTTCCCCTACAGAGACGCAAGTCGTGTGAAGGAGGAGGGAAGCAAAAGGTGAAAACTTACGGCACAATTTCGTCCTGTAGACCGCTGAGAAACAGGATTGGAACCTTTGTTATGTTTGGTAGAGTCGCATCACTGGGCCACACCTGATGGCAAAGCAGCGTGAGGTACTTGGCAGGTGGAATGACGGATGGGATCAGTTTCCTCATGGACAAGAAGGTATTCTCAAGCACCAAGCCGATAATGTCGCCAGCGTCCTGGTTCTTGGCCACTAGCTGGATGCTAACGGCACCGCCCAAACTCTGACCATAGATGACGAGGCGGTGGTTTCGAGTCTCGGCTCTTTCGCGCAAATATCCCAAGCCGGTTTGTGCATCCACATTCAATCCCGCCTCGTCGGGCTCACCAGTTGATGTGCCGTAGCCTCTGTACTCGAGCATAAAGACGTTGCAGCCAATATAGTTGATGAGCATTCTTGCTATAGGAAGCCGGTGACCAATGTTGCCGGCGTTTCCGTGAAACATGATGACGGTCACGTTGGAGTTCCTGCCTTGGCGAGGCCCTCGAATGTAAAATGCAGAGAGTTTCTCACCATCGTCGGTAGGGATGACAAGCTCTTCGAAGTCGCTAATACCGAATTGGGAAGGTCTCGGTACATCTGTCCGGGAGTCCGGGGGCATGTGGGATGGGTATATCAAAGCTCTGGTGAAATACAATACAATGTTAGCGACCGGCCCAATTCCATCCAATGGTGGTCTGCTGGGCACACCACCAACACACCGATGGGCATATGTCGTCTGCACCAAGACCCATCACGCCGCCATCTACATGTACCGGCCGGTCATCACGGCTGCCTCGAGGAAAAACGAGAATGATCATACTTTTGCTTGAAGTAGAGAAGCGACGTCAGCGCGGCAGCGATACCCTGTAGACGTACGTGAGCGGTCAGCTTCCGTACAACACGAACATGACGTAGCAACAGCTGCGAGATCCAAATCTCACACCCTCACGTACCGTGGACGCCAATGCAGGAAGACGCATGTAGGAAGCTACTGAGCTGAGTGCAGAGGCCGTCTGCTCCAAGTAGCCGCCGAGGGTAGAGGCGGGAGCAGAGTTGGGGCTCGTCATTTCGGCGCGGTCAGGCATAGGGAGCCTTTTGTTTGGCGACAGGCAGGCCTGGGATTGGGCTGAAGTTTGATTTCTTTTTCAGGTCGCTACAAGGCTGAGCCTCGTCGTCCCCGGCCACAGCAGCAGTGGCGGGCGGGCCAATGGTGGAATAGACGTCGAGGAGAGCAGAACAAGGCGGGACGGTGTTGAGGCAGGTGGCCCTCGGCGACCATGCAGCCCTGACACGGAAAAAAGACAAGACGAGTGCCCAACGGTGGCAATGCACGAGGCGACGGCTTTGCGTGGCGAGGCTGTGGGCAGAGAAGCGGACTGCAGAATTTCGGGGTGCTCGCGCTATTGGTGTCGTGAATGCCTAAACGTGCCGGCTGCCTGCTGCTCGCTTCACGACATGAAGGTGCCAGTCATTGGAGCGTATCTGAGTTGCGAAGGCGGGAGCGAGGGAGGCCGCGAATCGAATTAGAAGGGCCGGGAGATGTAGCGCGAGGCCTTGGGGACCGTTGAGGGGACGTGAACAGACGACAGAGACAAAGCACCAACAGATACGGACTAGCAAGCAGCACAACTGGCACCTTGGATGAGGAGAGGTCAGGCAGCTTGGAGTTTGCTGGGTCGAAATGTGCCGAGCACAAGGGGAGGATGGGGAGGCAGGCACGCACTCGGGGGGCCCTCGGCTCCACTTCTCAATCACTTTTAATTGTCGACCTGCCTGCGGAGTGCTCCGTAGGTACCTAAGTACCTATTTACATCTGGGTAGTGCTCCGTACGTGGATAGGGAACTGCGTAAGTTAGAGGCAGGCAGGTACTTTTTCAGTCAGTACTAGGTGCCCGGGCGAGGTACTTGGTACTCTGTGCATGAGTGTTCCTTTCCACCAGTGCGCTCGCTCGCTCGCTCGCTCGGTCCCCAACTCTTGTCTGAGGGGGTGCTGGCTGGCGCGTTAAATTAAATGAGCTGCCAAGCAAACACTCCTTGCTCCCGAGTTCTGAGTCGTTACTCCTTGAACTCTTTCACGCCGGCCGTCACAAGCCACTGCTGCTCCTCCAAGTGGTTGCATGTTTTGTTTCTGAATCAACTGGGTACATGGCTCACGGATGAGGTTATGCAAAGGAGAGAAAAAAAATAATTTTTTTTTTTTAAAAAAAAGGTCAACAGGCAAGTTGCACCCTTCACGCCCCATGACAAACCCCAACGAAGGAGGGAAGGCTGCGGCCATGTTTGCTGCTCCTTCTTCCAACGCCTTTCTGAAAGGGGCCATGATTGACCGACGCATTACGGAGTACGAACGCGCTGCTACCACCACCACCACCACTACTAGTCTGCTACTAACTAGTTGTATGGAACCCATGGTTTTGACAACGAGTATGTATAATGTGTCCCGAGTACGCGCATTTCTCTCTGAGCCCCAAGGCCGAGCGCGTGTCGCCGACTGGACAAGCAAGCATGAAATACACCAGACGGCATTTACTACTTAATCACATCGAGGCTTGACCCAGCCCGCGCCAAGCGTCGCGCAAGCAAGACACATCGCGGGTCGAACGCCAAAGTTGGCCGTGTCTCGGACGGGACTTGTCTTTGTTCTGTCCTCCAAACTAAGCTTATACCAAGTTACGACCACCCAAGTAACTTACTTACTACAGTTATGTGCATGGGTGCAATGGCTCCCTTGATTTATCTGGGATTCTGGGCTAGCATGATTTCCCGCCGAGTGCGACGCATGCTCAAAAGTGCGTACCTCGGACGGGTTTGTGGGATGAGCCTTGTGGCTAGATCTTCATCTGGCTTCCGAAATGAACACGCTGTTTCCCGCACGCTCTAGTCGCATCTACTCGTGTGGCATTTTGGATACAGAAGGGCCACGCTGAAACATGAGGGCATGACGCTCAAACGCTGCTCGAATTCGCCGCGGCACCCAACATTGCTTTCAATGTCGACAAAGTGGACCAAGTTCGTTTGCCGTTGGAAGCCGACCCCGTTGGCTCCGGTAGTATGTCGAGTATTTATTTGGTAGTTTACTATAGTAGGTAGGTCTGGTCAGTATTGTATGAATACCCAGATGACTGGCTTCTACCCCGAAAGTCGAGACGAGTGAACCCGGTCGGTTTGGCGTACCAGGCCATCTCGATAACGTGTGACAGTACGTACTCCGTAGCGTCTATGCAATAACTAACCCCCCGGGGGAGGGGGGACCTCCACAAGTGAGCAGCACGAGACTGCCGAGCGCATTCCCGGTATTAAGTTACCATTTAGGTTTGGATGACTCCACGACGAGCATCTTGGAACAGTATCGCGAACCCCATCTCATGCAAGCTGTAAACACGCATCAGTGAAGCCGAGTATGTTCGTCCGCTGCCCCTGCCGCAAACAGGCCGGCGTCTAAAGGGAGACGCCGAGGCGTAGTTGCACCGGCGCATGTCCAAGCATTGCAAAACGCTGATACGACGGCATTTACTGGCCAAGGAAAGAAAGAACATTGGCAAACAAGGGGGCCGGTTGAATGGTTTCATGAGTTGAGGTTGTTACCAGCCAAGATACCGCCCGCCTGAATCAACGACAGTGAGCGACAAGTCAGGATAACAATATGATGTGTACTTTTGAGATTTCTTTGAGTAACGACTCGTTTCATGCTGTAAATATTGGACGAGCACTGATTTATTCTTTGTGACTTTTTGCCTTTTCCCTTGCGACCTTGTCGACTACACCACTACTGGCTCGCTCTTGTTTGCGTTCGCCTTCGCTTGTTGACTTGAGTTTAGTGGCCGCTTGCACAACAACAAGTGTCTCAGTTCTCCCCATCTCTTCCCATCGCTCGGGTCATCAGCCACTTGGGCTGCGGTGCGCATGATTATGCTGCCCCCGTCAGTGATCCATGCTCGAAAGTTGTAACTGCGGGCTTGAACGGAGTCTTCCGGAGATGGGGGCGAAATTGCCAAATTGGTGTGCCTGGGCACGGCGCACAAAGAAAGCCGACAAGTTGCTCGTTCCTATGATAGCATGGGGTGAAGGCGTGGCTGTGTGCTAATAGCCTAGAGGTAATTGGCTTCGTCTCAGATATGGGAGGGCATCACATCGATTAACATTGGTCGTCGCCGCCGACGTCGACAGCGTAATTAAGACTGGAATAAGACGGCATGAAAATCGACTGGCGATTGGCCCTCAAGTTCCATGCTCAGAAGCGGAGAGCCTTCCTTGAACTTGCATTACTAGCCGAAAGCGCCGTGGCTTTCCAAACGACGGCAATCCCAGTTGGCCAGACAGCACTCAGCTTACGGCAGCGGCGCAGCCAGTGTCGTCGTGTCGTCGTGTCGTCGTGTCTTGTCTAGCCATGTGCGCGTGGTGTATGGAGCAAAGAGACAGAGAGGGTTCCTCTGAAGCAATGAGAATCCTGGTCTTGACATTGCGTGTCTTATGCTTTGACGGCCGCACCTGCAGGTCGAGATTGGCGGGACTTGAGGCCCCGGTATCTGTTGAGGCTGCAGGAGTTCAAAAGCCGTCCTGGTGTGCAGTGTATTATTGTGTTGTATACAAGGAGCAAATAAGTTACATTACAGTAGAGAAGTAGGAGGAGCGTTTCGTGTCGACCTGTGGGAGTTTACGACGACCCTGGTGTTCGCATGACATTGCTGCTGTCCTTGGTCGATCCCATCCCTCGTCACCGCAGACCAATCAGGCGACTGCTTCAGGCGAGTTTGAGAGTTGGAAGGAGCGATCTGGACCCTGGCTTTTGCAGGGGTGGCAGATGGACAGCGGGGGAGTGGGCTGAGCAGCTGAGCAGGCAAATGCTCCATGCCAGGCGCTTGAAGTTTGGACGGCTGGCGTAAAGAAGGAAGGGAGGAAGGGAGGAAGGGAAACATAACAAAACAAAAAAAAATCTCCAAACAGACTTGGTGAATAGAGAAGAGACTGTCGAGAACTGAATTGTAAACAGAGTACTTAATACATGAGCATCGCATCAGTGGAGCATGCCAAACTTTGCGCGCCATGGCAACGACGTATTATCATGTCCTGCGCCAGCAACCTGCACCACATTTTACAGCCCGCGTTGATTGATCCGCTGGGCAGAGACGCACGTCACGGCCGCAAGGGAGGCGCAACACAGGCACAGCACAGGCACAGCAACAGGGCAGGAGTCAGCACTTGCCACTTGACACTTGCAACTTGGCCTGGCCATGCTGGCAATTGAGAGCAGAAACTTCCATTGCCGCACAGCATTTGGGATTCTCCTCGAACCACATCAGTCCGCTTACCAAGCCCTGGCACGTCGTCCGCCGAGCAACGCAATTACCGGCTTTGACGTGCTTCTGGGCCCATAATAATATCGATAAAGGCACAACATCCCTCCCAGAGGTTCGCTGCAACTGTTTAAAAATTTCGCATTTTCCGTTGCGCACTGGAGCATCGCTCGTATTATCCTCCCAACTTTACCGCGGCTTACGGCGCACCGCCCACGATATACTCTTCATTTCTTCAGGCTTCCTTTGTCTCGCCTTGGTCTGCACGGGCTCTGCTCGTCATTGCCGGGGTTGTCACTTTCTTTCGACCAGACGCAAGCTCAATTCCCATCCCGCCCGACAGACACCACACAGACACTGGTCCCCCCATCCCATTTTTTCATTCCAATTCCTTCATCTGGCCGCCAGGGGCTTGTCCTTTTCGACGTCAACTGTGCCTCGGGGCCTGAAACGCATTCCTCTTGTCTGGCCACGCCCTGCAGAGTACACCCTGCTCTTCCTGGAGGGCTCGCCTGCCTCTTGCTTGCTGCCGAGCAAAGACATATCGACCACCGTCCGCCCAGGCCACTCGAGCGACTCTAACAAATTATTACTTACCTTGACTTCACAGTCCAACACTGGCCATTGGCTCCTGCCCACCACCAACCGGACGACGACGTCTGGTATCGATAGCATCGATTCCTCGAGCCCCCCCCCCCCGCAGAACAAGGAAGGCCCTGAGACTGCTCAAGCGGGCTTCGAGCTCTGCCGCTCTTTTGCGCCCGTGCAGCGTGCTTCCCCAACACCATCTATCCAACAGGGGAGGGCCCCTCGTTCTGCCTCGAGGCTCAAGGCTCATCTCGTCCCGTCCTTGGGCGGCCTCGCACCCCATCTTCGACTTGTCGTCCCCTCCACTCATATACCAGCGTTTGGCCTGTTTTGCGAGCAACAAGCCTCCGCCCGCACCGCTCCCGCTTGCTTGTTGCCCTTGGGCTTCTTCATCACACACTGGCATCATCGCGTCCACTCACGCTCTGCTTCTGCCCAACCCAAACGACGTCGTTGGCCAATCACCAGCAAGCCCGGTATTACCACAAAAACAATGGTCTCCTTTCAGTGTGAGGTGAGTGAGGCTGATCCCAGTCTGTTTCCTATTCCATTCTTGTCCCGTTCTGGTCCCATTCCTGCCTTCCTGTCCTCCCACCCCCAACGACGAGACCTGGCCCTCGGTCTGGTGCTTGGGCTTGTCCTGGTGGCCCCTTGTGAACCCCCTCCTAACAATCAGGACCTGGCAGTGCCTGGCTCCATCATGCCACGCTCTCATGTTTCCAAGGCGCATCACACATGCCACCACACCCCCTCCATCATGCCAATGTCATCCAGCCCTGACATCACTCCCGCGACGTCGAGAAACAATCGCCACAAGCTGGCCGATGGCTGATGGTGCTAGCACCACCGAGTCCCTTTTGTCTCTTCGATCAAGCAATAGCATTTTACCCTGTCCTATTCGGATGTTCCCTTTATGTTCCGCTGATCCCCTGGCCCACCTGTGTGTCGCTTGTCTGTGAACATTCATCCCCTCGCCCCCTTTCCGTCAACCTGTTCAGCAGCACGCACACCCCCAGCACCTTGATCTGGCTATAATATCATACCCGCTTCCCGCGTCGCATACTTGCCACTCTGGACAATTTCCTTTGCCTTCTAACCTAGCTTGGTACAACAGGCGTGTGGTGACGTCTTAACAAAAAAGAAACTCGATCCTCACCGCAATCGTTGTCGCGAAGCTTCCTTTTCCTGCCTTGATTGTATGGTACATTTTGAAGGCATACAATATCGCTCTCACACTGTATGTGTCACTCCGCGAACCAGCTCTCACCACAGGGTTGGCCCCGACGTGTGGTCTCGGTTCGGACGGCGTCTAACATCCTGATAGTCTTGCATAAGCGAAGATCAAAAATATCAAGGCGCATTGTACAAGGGGAAGAACAAGAAAGTCAAGCTCAACAACCACAAACCTGACGACTGCCAGCACCAGCACCAAGACGATCGGCCCAAGAACATGGCTATGCAGCCTTTCGTTGAAGACATTGGTGAGGACCGGTCCTATGAGCCGTGGAACGACTCTGTTGGACAGACTGAAGACGAGCGATCTCCGGCTGAAGGACTTCCTGAAGCCCCTACACCACCTGCTGCTGCTTCTGAGACTCATGTCAATGTATTTGACTACCTCGTCGCCACGGGACAGACTCCGAATGCCTCCAACATGAACCTGCCCTTGGATCAGCAGGGACCAGACGCCGGCGACGGCAAATCTTTGCTGCGATACGAGTCCGATGCCTCGAAATATCTTGTGGAGGGTGGTGAACCCCTCGTCCAGTACGGCTCTGGCCCCGTGCAGACGGATCCTGCATTTGTGACCCCAGGTCCCAAGACTGAAAGACGACGAAGCCGGGAAAGCCAGCTCAAGAAAGATAAGAAGCGCAAGCGTCTCCATGTTGATGTTCCTGGTGACCAGATCATGACGGACGCGCCGCCCGTTCTTCACTCTGGACTCACTGGTAGCTTGAAGGGGTTGTTGCGGCCTGCATACCCTCCGTCTCCAGACTACTCCGGCGGCGATGCAGCCGAAAACTCCCCTGCAAGTCCTCTGAAGAGCACCATACACTTAAAGCACTCCAAACGCGGACAACCCAGCAACGGCCTGCTCGACATCATCGCGAATAGTGTCATCAAATCGTCCAAGAAGTCGTCCAAGAAGCACTCTCACCGTCATGCAGACCGCAAGGAACCCAAGCTCATTGAATATCGACCGCAATCCAAGGATAGCAAGCACGGCGACAGTCAAATGGTGGTTTTCAAGCCACATGCTGATGCCTTTCTCTCCATGGTGAACAAGGGACCTGAGAGCGGAAAGAGCTGCAGTATGAACAAGGCCTTGAGGCGATTCCACCGCGCTCGCCAGGCCTCTGGCTCCAAGGTGACCAAGGCCAAGGAAGAAAAGGAACTCTGGCGATCCCTGCGCCTGCGCCGGAACGATCGTGGCGAAGTTGTGGTCTTTAGTAGTGTCAAGTAGCGAAGCCAGCATGCCTGTCAAAACGTCTTCAACGGTAGCCCTGGAGTTTTAGGAGTTTTTACATTTTGAGACTACACCTGACCATTTCACGATACCTGCATGGAGCACACCATCCACATCTGCATTGCGCGTTTCTATGTTGTTTAAAACGCTGTGTTTTGAAGTTTTTTGGTTGGCATTAGACTACTTTGGCTTTTCTTTTCAACGTCGCAGGATGGCAAAAGATTCGAGTCGGTCGGTCGACTTGAAGTACCAAAAAGATGAAACAAAAAAAAAAAATTCCTTTATGGCTCGTTTAACGAAGCCCCCTCACCAAAAAGAAAACTGGTTTGATGCCAGACCTCAAAAGGGCTAGCGAGATCGGTTGGCGTGATACGTCGGATTATGCGACCATCTTGACTGGGAGAAGGGATACGTGCGCAGGACGTGGCGGGCGAGCGAAATCATAATGACCCAGGAGAGTAATGACACCATGGAAGGGATGTTTTTCACGAGGATTGAGTAGTATCAAAAACACCATTGACTGAACAGGGCGTGAGGGAGATGTAGCTGATCCTTTCGTTTTCGTTCAATATCACACAATTCACAAGTTGATTTGGGGTTCAATTTCCACTTGGCTTCTCATGGTTGTACAATTAGCATTACTAGCGTTGCGAGAGCGATTCCGCACTGGAGACTTTGGAACGGAGTGTACATTATGATGTAGATTGGCATGGGCCATCTGCCAATTATATAAAACAGGCCTGGCCTGTTCATAACAGCACGCTTTGTTTGGATTTGTGCTTGGAATCGAGCTGGCCTTCAATGACTGGGCGCGCAGTTGACCACGCATCACGCCGTATAGTAACTATAATGGGCCAACTGTATCGGGAATGTTTTAGACGACAACACTGTGAATGCACTCATTGCGCGTCCATACAGGGAAGGACGGGGGCGCCGGGGGGCCGAGCTGCTTCTTCCCGGACGGGGCAACGGAGGAACAGGCTCGGCAAGGCGGTGGCCTCGGAAACGTTCTCCCTAATGGAACCTTTTTTCTCTTCTCTCCTTCGTTTTTTATTTGTGCTGTACGGAGCAGTACTGTCCTGCCGAGAACCAACGGAGAGGAGAGGCTTACGCGACCATGACCCTCAGGGGCAGAATGTGCTGCAGGGTGGCCTCCCGCCTGCACAGGGGGCACTCCGGCTTCTCTCTCACCCAGTCGCCTATGCACTCCCAGCAGAAGACGTGGCCGCACTGGGTGGCCGAGGGGTCCTTCATCTCCTCCAGGCAGAGGGTGCACTTGCGCTGCTGGGGGCCCTTGACGTAGCGCATCGACTTGGCGTCGGCGAGGTCGAAGCGCGCCGAGGGGGAGAAGGGCGTGTGGGTGGCGAGGGCCACGTCCACCCTGCTCTCGTGGGGGCCGCGGGCGCGCCCGAGATCCGCGAGGAGGAGGTCGCTGTTTGCCGAGTAGGAGTTTGCGTGGTCGAGGGACACGTCGAGCGTGGAGGGGGGGAGGGCGCCGGGCTCGCGCTCGCGCTCGCGGCGGGCGGCGGACGAGAGGGTCGACTGGACGTGGAGGTAGCTCTGGAGGGCGAGCTGGATGACGAGCAGCACGCCGAGGACCTCGTAGCCGCCGCGGTCGGGGGAGTCGGGCACGGCGCGGGTGAAGACGTAGCGCAGCGAGAGGAGGCGCTTCGTCAGGTCGTAGTAGGTCCCGTTGAAGTAGAAGAGGGCCAGGGTCACGGCCTGGACGGGCGCGGCCGACGTCAGCGACGGCAGGTGGCTGGACAGGTACTCCCAGGCGCGGGCCTCGCGGGCGGCCTGGTCGCCTTTGCGGCGGCTGCGGAGGCGGGGCAGCGCGCGGCCGGCGAGGTACGGGAGGAGGATGGCGCCGGCGATGTAGGCGGCGCGTTTTCTTGCGTCGGGGAGCCGGCCGGCGGGCGCCTCCACCTGCACGAGGTCGCAGTATTCTTCGCCGAGGGTGCGGTTTCCCGGGAGCGTCGTGAGGCCGAAGTAGAGGACGGCTGCGAGGGCGCGCAGCTCCGGAGCGAGGGAGTGCGTCGCGCGGGCGCCAAAGAGCCGTCGGTAGAGGTCGGTGATGGTGTTGGCCAGGTGGCCTGTGAAGTAGGCGTCCTTCTGGTGCGCGCGGACAATGTCTGGCGCTGCGGCGAAGGGGTAGGGCGATGCGGTCGGTGACGCGGTTGGCGAGGAGGCTGGTTTCGAGGCCATGGCGGCCTGGGGTGTGTTGGCTTTTTCTGTTGCCCCCAGGAGAAAGTGCAGGTAGATAGTTTGTCGACGGTGATTTTCTCGCTGATTCCGTGATGCTTGGGGGGAAAGGGCGGCAAGCGGATGGGTATTGGGGTCAGAGGGAGGATTGGGGAGCAGATGTGGTCGAGATGAAGGGATGGCATGTCCGTCTCTGAGCTTCTAGTCCGACTCCCGAGGTTCGGTGCAACGCGGGGGCCCGGCCTCATCTGCCGGCGCCAGAAACAGCAGGCGGTGGAGAGTCGAAGATTGTCTGTCCGCTCGTCCCATCTTGGCCGTGACTGCAGCAGGGCGGAAGCTTGCCTGGGGTTCAGAGGCAAACGTGCTGCAACTCCTTGATATTGCTGCCTTGGTGTTCCGTTGCTTTTCAGACATCAGGTTCAAGCATGCCGCAACGAGGCGAGGCGGGCTGATGTTGCTGCCTCCGCTCGCGACGTTGACGAGCTCGGAAGGCCTCCCGCGCCAACGCAGTGTCTCCAACTGTCTGCGCTGCACAAGAGGCCCGTAAATACACACCACTTGTGTCCGCAAGAAAAGACGCTCTTCTACGTAGGCACTTGCTGTTGGACTCGCAGAAGCATTTCCTGGTCCCGTACTCCGTAGCCAAAAGGGAAAACAAAAGGCAGCCGTCAGTCATCAGTGGGTCTCGAACCAACCAGCCACGGCGGGGCGTGACGTAGCTTCCAATTGGAACGACGGGTCCGAAACAAAGTTGACGTGTCTCTCGGCCCCTTTGCCGGGAAGCGAAAAAAGTAGTCCGTCGACCGGTGACAGTCTGCATCGACGACTTCGTCTCGCAACCACGTCCACGTCCTGCTCTGCAGCTCGCGCGGCATCGCTCATTTACTGCCGCACCACTGTCCTCCACCTCCCACCGCTCATCCACACCACACACAACCCAGCCAGCGTCCATGACGCGCCGTCGCCATGGACGGTGATCCAGCAGTCGAGTCCGAACTCGACGCCTTCAGCCTCGTCTTCCCGCTCCCCTACCGCGTGGGCTTCATCGCAACGCTAGGTCAGTGCGGTCCTCCCTTCCTCCCGCAAACGGGCTTCGCAGCTAGACGAGAAAGCTAAAGCAAACCTCCGTAGCCGTCTGGGGATGGGGCCTCAACCTGCACTCCCTCCACCTCGCCAAGGTCGACGTCCCAGCATTGATACGCTACCCGGGCCGCTCCTCGCCGCACCACCCGCCGCACCACCTGTCGACGTACCGCCTCGCGACCGTACTCTCGGGCCTTTGGGCCGTGTCCTTGGTGCTCTTCTGGCTGTGCACGCGGGGGACGGCGTCGCGCGTCATCGAGTACGACTGGATCCCCATGACGTACCTCGTCGGCATCGTGGCCGCCTTCCTGGTCCCGCTCAAGAACCTCCCCGGCGGCGGGAGGCGGCGCTTCCTCGCGACGCTGAAGCGCGTCAGCGTGGGGGGCATCGCCGAGGCGCACGACGGCAAGTTTGGCGACATCCTGCTGGCCGACGTGCTGACGTCGTACGCCAAGGTGTGCGGGGACGTGTTTGTGACGCTGTGCATGTTCTTCGCGGCCGGCGGCTCGTCCACGAGGCGCCCGGACCGGAGCTGCGGCGGGACCGTCGTCGTGCCCCTGTTGATGGCCGTCCCCAGCGCCATCCGCCTCCGGCAGTGCGTCGTCGAGTACCTCCGCGTCCGCCGCGCGCCCTACAAGGAGTCGGCCGGCTGGGGCGGCCAGCACCTGGCCAACGCCCTCAAGTACTCGACCGCGTTTCCCGTCATCGTGGCGAGCGCGCTGCAGCGCAACGCGCACGACGCCGCGGCCAGGGCGGCGTACAACCGGGCCTGGCTCGTCGCCGTGCTCGTCAACTCGCTGTACTCGTTTTACTGGGACGTCGCCAAGGACTGGGACATGACGCTCTTCTCCTCCCGGCGGGAGCGCAACTCGCCCCAGCACCCGTGGGGGCTTCGCGACAAGCTCGTCTTCCGCCCCGTCCTCTTGTACTACGCCGTCATTGGGCTGGATTTGGTGCTGAGGTGCACTTGGTTCTTGAAGCTGAGTCCCCGTCTGGACAGGTTTAGCGATTTCGAGAGCGGCATTTTTCTCATTGAGTTTCTCGAGGTGTTTCGGCGATGGGTGTGGATATTCCTCCGGGTGGAAACGGAGTGGATTAGGAACTCCTCTACAGGGCTGGGCGTTGATGATATTCTGCTGGGCGATTACCAGGGCAAGGATGACGACGACGACGAGTAATGCTATGTATATGTATTTGCCAAGCGGGACGAGCAGGCGACCCTTGGCAAAGGAAGAAGAGGCATGGCGTGGCGTTGGAATCCCCGATCCGTGACGAGCCCCCGGTTTCCTGACCGTGTGTATCTACTGCATCTGCAGGCAGTGGTGTGCCGTGGCAGCCGCCCACGTTTTTAATTTACTTGATCCCGTCGTATCCTGTTATTGTTGATAAAAACGAAGGAGAAACCAGGTCAACCTGGCGCTTATCTCCGCCCTGCGCTGTTGCTTCCTGGGAAAAACAATGTACGGGGTACGGTGTAACCGTATGACACTTGAGGACGAGCAAGGGCCAGCCTGAAGCGGCGTTTGGGGAAGCCAGGCAAACCATGCGGAGAGCGGCAGCCAAGCATTCACTTGCGTCATCTTTCAGGCGAGCACACTCCACAAGCGTCGACAGTCAATCCAAGTTGCTAGGTGCTTGTATTTATCATCAAGCATTTGGCATGTAGGCGACGATGCACAACCGATTCTGCACTGTAGCGGCAACTCGGCTGATGATTGAGCAAGTTTGCCCATCTAGGTTTTGGAAGTCCATCGTTCATCTTGAACTCAAGCGTATTGTTCCTGGTGCCCGTGTGTGTGCGGGCGTCTGTCCGAGCAGCCAGGCCAGCTCTCCGCCACCAACAGCGTCACGGTACGGAGTACCTGTTACCTCCAAAATACTCGGCGGTCTGTATATTTGCAGAGCCAGCCGGTGGTCTTCATTGTCGTTCTGCTCCCATCAGTAAGCCGTGCCGCAACCGTGTCCATGCGGTGTTGGTCTGGGCCAGTGGTCGACCTCTGATCTTTACGTGGACCTAGGAACGCACGGGAAAAACAAGTCGGTAAACGCGTTCGTCGAGCGGGCGGCGTTTTGAAGTCTTCATCCGTGCCGGCGGCACGGCCCCTTGTCAATCGGCATCATGGCACCAGATGCCTGCGAGAGGTGCTAGGCTCGGTAGTATTTCCAGAGCGGCCCAGCTCAGGCTGTCAGCTGACGAAGGCCGAACAACGTCTTGAATGTCTCGGTCGCAGACTCATTCGGCCTTTGGGCGCGCGATTCAGTCCGGTTGACTCTCTTAATGTACCTACTACCTGCCACTGGCATTGAAAGTTGCATGAGCGAGGCTATTCACGGCTCTCACCCACATGCCACGCTAAAGACGATGATGCATTGAAGCTGAACGCTGAACTAGTCTCATTGGCACGGAGCTGGCCTTGTTGGATCTAGGTTGCATTGCGACTAAAGGGCCCACGGCGATTCCGTCGCCGAGCTCCCATCAGTACTAACTTATTCTGTGATAAGGCGTGCGATGGTTCGCGGTCCGTGGTCCGTGGTCCGTGGTTCTAGAAAACAAAAACAAAAAAGGAAAAACGATCGACGCCTCGATCTTCTTTAACGACCACAACAAGTAGTAGACCACAACAAGCAGTAGAGGGAGAGAGAACGCCAGCCGTCAGTCAGCGTTTCGAATGAGAGAGTGGTGGGAAAGGTCTTAGCTGGGCGGTTTCACGAAACTTGTGTGTAAAGGTGTCCACATTTGCTTTGCTGCTGAGTCGTTTGAAATCGCCAGATGACCTCGTAGTTGGCATCGAGGCTGAATAGATGCTGGTGTGGAACTTGGAAGCAGTCATGGACTCGTGGCTGAGCGGAGGACTGCTGACTGGTGGGAGTTCGTGGAGCGATGCGTCAGGGAGGTGGACTTTTGGCTTATGGCCCCCCAAGAGGGAGTCGGGAGTGAGGGATGCGAGGTCCCCAGATCGTCTGCGGAGTACGGAGTACGGAGACACCACTGGTAAGCAATGTTCCATCGGGTACGGAGTACTCCGTACGTCTGGTGTGCAGGGGCGAACCTAGTACGGAGTTGAAGAGTGCTACAGACTGACATGGTTGGCAGGGCAAGACAGCGCAAGGCAGGTGCTACCTGGAAATATGTACACACACTCTGTACTCCGGATGGTTGAGTACCGTGCACATGCAGACCTAGGTACACTATGGTGCGCCGAGGGGCATCCTCAGGACTGTCCTCAGTTTCACCAGCCATTGCAGGACAGCTTGCAACAATTCTTGACCTGTCTCGCGATAGCCCTGCTGTACTTGGAAAGAGGCCGCGCGTGTGCATGTCCATAAATGCTGGTACCGAGTACTCCGTACGTACCTAGGTATTTAGCCACAGCAACAGTGGGGGCCGTTTTTTTGCTGGGGCGTGTGGATGCACACAAATAGGAAGGTGCAAGTGTCAGGACTGGGACCGGGGTCTGGGGATGCCGTCGTCCGTGGAATGATGGAACCACCACCATCATCATCATCCATCAGCCATGGCTTATGGCTGTAGCATCGCGCATCGGCGCCGTCTCTCTTGTAACAATCTCGAAATACCAGGCTATTGGGCAGCCCGCGCTGCCTACAACGCCACGCAACGCGAGTGGCTGCTCTGCCATGCGTCCCGTCTTCTTCTGGACGCACTCTCGGCACGCCCTACTCCGTCCGTGCTCCTTGTTCAAGCGGTCGCATGCACCCCACAACCGGGAGAGAGGACAGAGGGCCCATGGCGACAGACATGGCGACATAGCAGCAGGCAGCAGGCAGCAGGCAGCATGGGCAGCATGGCGCAAACATGGATTGCCCGGACCATGACCATCGCGATGGATCCACGACGGCGTCAGAAGACCGGGGGGGCAACCCCCCCCCCCCCCCCCAAACCGACCGCACCTTATTTTATTTACTTCATTAGCAACTCGCCGCCTCTTGTTCTGCCATGACTCTTCTTTCTCCTTTCACTGGCCCTGTCTCGCTACTCCCTTGGACCTCCATCGCCGCGTCTTGCTCCGACGATTTACTTTTGATCCAAGTGTATCACTTTCTTCCTTGAGGAGACTCTTGGCCATTGGCTGTCGCACCAACATCCCGCCATCCCACGCGATACTCGGCAGTTGACGCATTCGGACAACGTCTGACCGGGCCCTTGGAGCGACACAACAAAGAAGAAAGAAGGCTTCTTCTCATACTTTTCATATGGTTGGGCGATGAATCGAGAGGATCCCCGCATACTTGTCCTTCTTTCAACATTTCGAGCTATTGTTTGAGGGTCATACTATCGGCCACCCCGTCAGCAGGTGCAGCGGCCGCCGCATTCACCGGCTTTTTCCTGCCATTGTCATCCGCGTGTCAATCAACTCGAACCCTGCCTGATTGACAGGCGCCCGCAACAATAGCCCATTGATACTTGCACCGGATCTGTTTGCCGTTTCAAATGCAGACGGTTAAGACAGACCAACCTCTCAACCACATCATGGACCAACCTACTTTGCCAGAGCAGCCACCTCAAAACCGCCAATTCCACCGCCGTCACCGATATAGCGCATCGACGCCCGTCAATATGCAGGCCTACGCAAACAGACCGCTGCCGCCTCTTCCTCTCACGCCGCCATCGTCAACCCCGAGAGCCAAGACGCCTCAACCCCTCGGGCGGAGCGTCGCGGCCGCGCCAGCGCCATTGCCGGCCGTTGCCCTCCACGGAGCCTTTCCTATGAACGGGAGAAACACTGTGCGAGCGGAAATACCAACCTCTGCGCCCAGGCAATTGCCCTCTGTGACCGTGTCCCCTTCACCCAAGTCTAGTCACCCTCGCAGGAACAGCTGTGCAATGTCGACATGGCCCCATCGCTCTTCTCATCAGAAGATTTACCAGCTTACTGGTATGGACGTCGATGTAATGGACGAACAAAGCTCTCGTTTGGGAGGCGCGGACTCAGACTCGTCCTCGACAGGTTCGGGAGTGAGATTGGAAGAGCCAGCGACCTGCGAGACTCCAGACTATCATCTCGTGCCGGTGTTGGAGACTGATGTGGACGAGTCCTCTAGCAGGGGAAGCTCATGGGGCCCCACGTCTCCCGGCATGTCTGTTGTACCGCCACCTCTGACCATTCATAAACAGCCAGTGCGCGACGGAGGTGAGGGGCAATCTGGAGGTTTGAGCAGCTCGTTTGCCCAGCTACACCTGGACGACGGGGCGATCCGCCCGTGGGACACGGCATATGGTCAGTTCAGCGATTACGCAGCTGCGGGAGAATACCACGAGTTTGCGGCTCAGCTTGCGAGCAGAGATTCTTGTCGACTCAGCGACAGTTGTCTGCAGCCTCCTACACCAACCAAGAAGAAGCGATCGTCATTTAGCCTCGCGCTTTCTGCTGCTTCTCGATTTCGTCGTCGAGATACTTCTCAGCCTCTTGACCTTGTGGCTGCAAAAACGAAACAAAAGGGCTTGAGCAAAGGATCTCAGCTGCCCAGGCAGAAGGCGGAGTCGGCATCGCAACTGCAGCCTCCCAATGCGCGCGACGCAGCCAATGGTTCGCGTGTGTCTTCGCTCTCACACTCGGCACCCACTACACCGATACTCAGTTTGGCCGCGGCGCCGCCCCCCAGACCGAGTCCCGCCCCGCCGCTGATGAGCGCGTGGGATAGCGACTCTGATGATGATGGCGATGACACTGCTGATGATGGCCACGTCATGTCCAACCTGAAGGACTGGTTCACCAGCCGAACGTCCGAGGACAGCAAGCTTCACAGACGGACATCCAGTACCTCTCGTATTGGATCAGATGGTCAAGTGGCGGGGCTGAAGCAGGAACTAGTGCGCGAGTCAATTATGCGCCAGTCTGCCAGGCACAAGCAGACGCAGATGGAGAAGGCAGCGAAGCGACGAGAACAGATGAAGCCGCGCACCAAGGTAATTCCCCAGGGACTTTCATTACACAATATTTACCGGTAAAAAGCCACTGCTAGACGGACAATGAAATGATAAACGGTACTGAATCAGGGTAAAGGGCACAGGACAGGGCATGGTTGCTTTATTTTTGCCGCACTTTTTTTTTTTTTCAACTTGAACGGAAAGATTTCAGACACGAGCAATGTCAGAACCATTGGATTCTGGGAGTTTTGCGAGCATGGCGTGCGTACATTGGGAGTTGACTTGGCTTCCCCCAGTCCCCTCATCCGCGCCCCTTGGAGGTAGAAAGTGCTCTGGTCGCTACCAATTCGCTCCATCTGAGCCATGATCATTTCTGTTTGGGTGTGTGAAAAATAGATGGACTTGCAACAAGTGTACCATGTAAATTTCGCAGTCAAGTTCCACGAGCATGGCTATCAAGGAGGGAGCCACGAACCGAACAGATGTCACTGCGCCGCCGTCGATTTGTAATTCGTCGATTTGTAACGTAATTAATTTGACGTCCGGGGGAAACCAATTTTTTTTTTTTCATTTGCCTGCCGCCACAAGCTTCGGCCCCTTGGAACTCGTTCCGATTAACGTTGGGCGATGACCGATCCGAGGCCCCGCACAGCCGGACCGGATGAACTTGGGCAACGCCCAACTTGAAACTGCCAACCAATCGCTGCCAACGAAACTGTCGACCGACCGACACCGACACTGCCAGAGACCGCCAACCAATCACCAACGCGACCCAAGCAACCAACTCGTTCCATCACCAAGTCGATACGAGTCACTTGCACCTCTTCATCTCCAGGTCTCGAGTTCATCCATCCAAGCATGCCGGTAACGGCCACCGACCAGGATTCGACGGCGCCACCATCATCACCTCCGCCACCACCACCATCAAGCAACAGCAGCAGCAACACCATCACCACCATCACCGCCTCCGCCGCAGCCACAGCCACAGCCTGCACACGAGCAACAACGCCGCTCAGCAGCAGCAGCAGCAGCAGCAGCAGCCTGGTAGCGGACGCAGACGCAGACCCGGACACGGCCAGGGACTGCTTCAATCTCCCGCGAGACCGAGACCGAGACAGCCCAGCCCTGACGGACGGTGACGTCGCCCATCTCCGGCACGAGCTCGAGCTCACGCGGGCCTCGGCTGTGGGGCTCGCGCTCAGCCGCCACGACGACACCGATGCTGCCGCCCTCGACGCCCGTCTCAACCTCGACCAGCAACATCTTCTCGCGCGCCTCGTCGACGCCTTCGAGGAGTCGTTGTACTATGATGCATCTACAATGGCAGGCTTGAATTCATTTTCCTTGGTACGTCGTGTCCCAATCTGCGCCCCTTGCCCTTGCCTCGCCGCTCCCGTCCCCCACACACGTTTGCATCTCGATTCTGCACCGTCACCACCACGGGCAAAGCCAAGGGGACAAGCATGCCCGCGCGATGCAGGGCCAAACGAACAAAAAAAATCCCGTCCTTGAATTCGTCCATCCATCCGTCATCTCGTCGCAACAGCTCACCCGCTCACGCCCCCTGCCCAGGCTGCCCTCAACCGCCTCCGCGCGTACAAGCCGCCTCCGTTCCCCCTATGGGACACTCTGCCCGCCCCGAGGCGCGCCGCCGTTCTGGTCTTGCTGTATGCAGACCGCTGGGGCGACTTGCGCGTCGTCATTACCATGCGGGCCGCGAGTCTGAGAAACTTTTCCGGCCACGCGGCTCTCCCGGGGGGCAAGGCCGATAGCAGGGACGAGACGCCTTGTAAGTTTCACTTCCCTCGGCCACGTGCGTGTCCTGTCTGTCATCTTTGTTTTCTTTCCTTTTGTATCTCTCCTCCTCCTCCCTCCGTGCAATCCGGACCCGGACCCATGCACAGTTTCTCCCCCGGCGTCGGCGTGGGAGGGCGAGGCAAGAAAAAGTCCTCGCAGGAGCTGACTGGCGCGCTGCCGCAGACCAAATCGCGCGTAGGGAAGCATTTGAGGAAATCGGCCTGCCAATGGACGACGCCCTTCTTCCCAAGCCCTTCCGCATAGAGCCGCTGTGCCATCTGCCGCCCTCGCTGGCGAGGACGCATCTCGTCGTCACGCCGTGCGTGGCCTTCCTCCACGCCGACAGGACGCACCCCGGGTCGCCGGGCCCGCTGGTCGAAGAGTCGCTGATGCCGAGACTGGACGCGCGCGAGGTGGCTGCCGTGTTCAGTGCCCCGTTCTACAACTTCCTCAAGGCGCGTGACCTGCCGCCCAGGCCAGGGCAGGACTTGCCGCCGGGGACGTGGTACGACGGCGAGTGGATGTCGTGGAAGGACGTGCCGTGGCGGATTCACAACTTCTACGTGCCCGTGAACAACCAGCGGGTTGCGAAGCCGCGGCGGACGAGCGCGCAGGGCAACATGGGCGAGGCGCTGGAGGTGCAGCAGGAGCAGGAGGGGAGGTTCAAGGTATGGGGCATGACCGGTAGGCTGTTGGTTGATGCCGCGAGGATCGCGTACGGGGAGGAGCCCGAGATGGAGCACAACGACACGCATGGCGATTACGACATCATCCTGAGGGCCGAGGAGGAGGGCGTCTTCAAGGATGCGGCGGGGGTGGCCAAGAAGGGCGCCAACGAGCCGGCCAAGATGTGACGACGATGAAGCAAGCATGCATGCATCCGGTCCGGATGAACGGGCCGTGGGACCGGGACCATATATCACGAGACATGTTGGCACGTGTAGACCTTTTCTGTCTTTCCCGTCTATCAAATGAGCAAATACCACTGCGGGCATGTAGGCTGCCGAAACCGCTTCATTCACATGGTTTGTTTATATAGAGATGGAGAGACACAGGCTACAGCCGTGTCATTTCACTGCGCCGCCCACGCCCAGCACGTCTGTCCCGCCTCAGTGGCACGCGCCGTCCCTGGTAGCGGGCGTGCCGTGCCCAAAGACGAGATAGCCCAGAACGGCACCCAGCGAGACCGAAATCATGACCCAGCCATTATACGTCATGAACACGAGCCTGCTCTGCCCCCCGGGGGGGCCCGTCAGCGCATCCACGCACCTCGCCGCGTCACGTCACGTACCGACAGGGAGGTCGACCGACCAGGGGCCGTCGCCGGACTTACATGAGCATGAAGGCGTACAAGTTCTGAAGGCCGTAGAAGACGGCCTTGACAAGGTGCCCCCGCCTGCTGGCGTCCGGATGGCTCGACCCTGGCGCGAGGAAGGGAGTGATCTCAGTGACTTGCTCATCGTCTCAACGCGTGTCGCGCAC
Source organism: Metarhizium album ARSEF 1941 (assembly GCF_000804445.1). Lineage (NCBI taxonomy): Eukaryota > Fungi > Ascomycota > Sordariomycetes > Hypocreales > Clavicipitaceae > Metarhizium > Metarhizium album. Next base: position 408,648 of record NW_024467589.1, read on the forward strand.
CAGCCTTAGCATTGGCACAGATCCCATGACCGTCCGGGGGGGGAAAAGCGTCGCAATGAGATGTGGATTCTGGAAGAGCTCGGGCACGGAGCAGACGGGCGGACGGGCACTTACGAGGCATGGCGGACAAGCGCCTGTCGACGCGTGCCTCCAACTGCCGCGACAGGGCGCGCAGGGCCTCGTAGCCCATGGAGAGGACGACGACGGCGGCCAGCGAGAAGAGGAGGCCGGGCGTCGAGCGGACGTGCCACTGGCGGAAGACGATGCAGAGGTTGGTCGTGTCCCATGTGAAGAGCATCTGGGGAACGGTTATGCGACGCGTCGAGGGAGCAAGGGGGGGGACGAAGTGCGTACGCTCATGCTGCACATGTCCTCCATGCCGTCGTGGCCGTGGCCGCCGTGGTCCATGGCCGCGTGGCTCATGATGGTAAAGTGGCAAAGTGGGAGTTTGGCAATCTGGCGACGATTCTGCGGCGCTGGCGACGGTGCGGGGGCGAAGACGAAGACGAAGACGGAGACGAAGACGAAAACCGGGGCGAGGACGTCCGTCGCAGTCGTAGTCGTGCCGAGTTTAAACGTCCAAGGCGAGGGGGTTTTATGCACGGGACGGGACCCCATGGGAGGTAACTACGGTGAGGTCTGTCCAAGGCGAGCCAATAAGAGTCGAAAGGAAAAAAAAAAAAAAGACCTAGCCACAAGTTACAACGATACGCTGCAGAGCAGCCGGAACACGTCGAGCTCGTTGGCGACGAGGAGCTATATTGAGCACGTTTTATCTGCATGGCTTGGCGGCGCTGGGTCGCACTGCGTCGGCGCGCGGTCACTGGAAGGTTTCGCCACTAGTCGCCCACGGTGCGCCGGGTAGCTCCTGCCTGCCCGCTGGCGAGTGGCGGTCCCGGCAGACGGCAGGTGCGGCGCGCTCGTTGCGCCAACGGGCCCCGAGACCGGGCAACGTGCGGCTGTCACCTGTAACGACTGTCCGACACTGCAACACTGCGACGCTGCTTGGCCCTTTTTCCTTCACTCTGCTCGGTACGCGGCCTTTTGTCTTTACCAACGGCCAACAATCGGAGAAGTGCCTTTTTACACGTGCGCATTTTGACAATGGACCTCTATGGGCGTCTCTCGAGGACGACGCTCCAAGGAGGACACCATGGCGAAAAAAGATTTCCAACATTGCAACCTAGCACTAGCCGCTAATAATAGACGTGTAATCCTTGTGAAAGCCGTCGTCGCCTTGCAATGCAACCCGCCCAAACCCTGCCGCGATGCAACAGTCTGCAAACTCGTCCTACGCCGTTACCAAATATTCACCATTTCATAAGAGTCGGCTTGTCACGCCATGTAGCGGTACGTTGACGGCGCACCCTCTTCGTCCGGTCGCTCCAGGTATTCCCGCACAATCAAGTCCTCGATCCGCTTTTTGATCACAGACACTTCGGGCTTGAATCGCCCGGCGAGCTGTGAGAGAACCTCGCTCACTAGCTGCGAGTGGCTGACTTCTTTTCGAGATCTACGTTAAATTGTCAGCATGCCGCCGACACCACACAGCGGGCGGCGGAGAGGGATCCCAACATACTTCATGATCCTCACGATGGCCGCGTCCACGATATGGGCCCTCGTCAGGTTATTCCTCTCCTCTGTAGTCCTTCTCTCCTGCATGTCCTCGACCTTGGAGACTGCGTTGATGATTGGCGCCTTGATGCGCACCGTCTTGCTTTGGAAGCTCGAGTTGAAGGCAAATTTGTCGCCGGGCTTGACGGACTTGGTGAGGGGATCCTTGGCCAGGACTCGAGATTTCGGCGGTATTGCGATTGCTGTCAACGCCCTCATGAGATCCGGTGTCGATATGCCGGTCTTGGCCTGGATCTCCTCAAATCCGAGGCTCTCGCCATCTCCGAGGTCATTGAAGAGCATCAACACGACCATGGCAAATGTTGGCACGTTGATTTCGTACCTCCTCTCTCGAGCCAGCGCGCCAGACTTGCCAGGAATCGCTGGGAATACACACTTGATATCCGCACTGCCCGTTGTGCCTACCCAAGTGAGTTTCCTCCCGTTCCTGCTGCCAAGGTAAAACTGCTCAAAGCTGGCCTGCATCCTCTGCACTTCGTGAGGATAGTTGCAGGTGATGCGGGAGCCGTCGCCGATGGAAGCCTGCCGGCCCATGACTTCCTGCGGCCAGTAGTTGGTCGTGAGCACGCTGACGTTCAAGTCAATGACCCTCCCCCCATCACTGACGTTGCACATGTGCTTCTTGTATGTTGTCGTAAGCTCCGAGGACGTTACAAGATCGCGGAACATGCCTTCAAATTTGCTCGTGAACTGCTGTCCGAGCTCCTGCTTCATCCGAGATATGATTTGCTTCTCCACGTCGTGACTCTCAGATTTGCCATGAAGCAGTCTGCGGGCCAAATGTCTCTGGTAGTATGTCTGAAACAAGTCTCTGTCAAGAAGATATCGAATGAGGACAATGGCCTTTTCAAGGACCACGTCCACCTCAGCCTCGGTCTTGCCTCTGATGCCCCGCTTCAGATTGTCGTCGATGAAGAGCGACACGTACTCGGAGCTCCGGGCGAACATGTTGATAAAGTCGGAGAAACTCTTGGTGAGGCAGGTCTGGACGACGAGGTCATCCTGGAAACATTGTGTCAACAGGTTGTCAAACTTGTCCTTGAGGCGCAGCACATCATCAACCCATTTGATGGCAGCGGCAGTCTGTTGGGCGGCCGGGTTGAGCGCTTTGGTCTTGTCCGCCTCCGCGGGCTCGTCTCCATCAGGTTGGGGGGCTGTTGAAAAGTCGGTGTTTCGCAACGCCGTCTCAATCTCGAGCCCTAGTTCAACAACCCGCTTTTGTAAAATGTCCCGAAGAGCCGTCTTTTCATCATCCACCCTCGAAATCAACCTGTACAGTATTGACAAGTCATTGATCTTGTCATTGTCAATCATCCACCTCAGCCCACTGCCCTCGAGGGCAAGGAATTCTGACAAATGCTTGACGATGAGCTGCTCCTCGACGACTGCCGAAACCTTGGGAAGCGTCTCCAACTCTATCGTCGTGCCACACCGGTCGACCTCCTCATGTAGACGCCGCTGGGTGTGCCGCAGCCAGGTGCTGGCATCGGATTCTCGGAGGAGGCGCTGGCACTCTGCCGCATAGAAGGTTTCGCTGTTTGTCAGGAACCGAGGCTGAAATACCGTGAGGTAAAGCTTGTCGTTCTCGTTCTCGTCTTCGGCCTCGTAGAGACAAGTGAGCATCCGACTGCAGCTCCGTATTAGAGTCCTGTCGATGACGTCGCCCTCGCGTTCCATGTCGATCTGATCCAGCATGACAGAGATGAGAATATCAATGACATGATTGGTCGAGTTGGCGTTGAGACAGGACCGCAGGATGTTGTCCCGGAAGAGAGCTATGGTCGTCGCGAATATCGGTACCCGATTCGGCTCTTGTTGTGTGTACCCTCTATCCAGGTACATGAGGATATCCGCCGTCATGTTCATGGACATGTTGTGGTCCTCCCAGGTGTCCCGCAGTCCCTTGAGGAAGTTTTCGCCCGTCTGGCGGCGCTCATTCGCCGAGCTCGCCAGGTTTCTGTCGATGCCGATATTGATCAAGCTCCTGGTGACCAAGACCTCAATCTTGGGGATGACATGCTCGGCGAACCACTGCTCCTCAAACTGCTTGACTCGCTCGTACAGAAGCTTGCCCTTTTTTAACAGCACGATCTTGTAAGCGGCTCGATACAGCTCCTCGAACGACAGTCGACCGCAGCTTTTGTTGTGAATGTCTCGCAGGGCCTCCTTGAGCATGTTCCAGCAGTCCTCGAAATCTCCGTCTTCCCCCGCGGCATTCGGCTGTACACGAGATCTTGTCAGTCAGAACATCTTTTTGGCGTTGGCGTAAAAGCTGCGAAATGGGTTCCATCCGCCTGGCGCAGGGGTGCCAGAGGCGGCGGTCAGCAGAAGAAGAACAATCGTCTTCCAGCTGACTGCTGCGGGACATCTTGACAGCGGCAAAGGGCAACTGCCTGCAAAGTCCACTCTGTAACAGGAGATCCTTTGAAAGAAAAGAAGTGTCCTCGGTTGGGAAGAGGCAAACATCGCAATGGACGATTCATTTGTGCTGGAGAGGGGGGGGATGCATGGCAACTTACACGAAGAATGCGACGAGGCGGGCGGATGCGGCCAGCCCGCGCTCCCGCACCACCTCGCCCAGATATCATGACGGCACTACACTCTTCCAAAGGCCCTCCTCAACCTCCGCCGACCCGGGATGCAATAGAAATACGACGTGAGGTGCGCAATTGCCAAACAATAGTAGGCACGGCACCTTGGCTAGAGATGACGTACTGAAAGCCGTGACATTGAGCTAGTAGGTACAAAGGAGAGAATTGTGTGCGCGCCCGATAAAAGAGGGGGCACTAAACACGCAACATGCACTTTCCAAAGACGCAGCAGGCGTTAGTCTCGATTGGGACAGGTACCTCCACACGTAAGTTTTGCGGCATGGGTACGGAGTACGGAGTGCTGGTATTGGCGAAGGGTCAAAACTGCACACGGCTGCACGGTCAAACGGGGTGGCTTGAGATCAATTGTATCTTATACTGTACCACTTTAGCTTGTCTCTCAAGAAGTCCTTCCTGTACGTCTTCGCCTTTACCTTCGCTTACCACCGAAAAGCGTAGCAATAGCTTCATCATAAGCCGCTGTCATGTCATTATATAGTTGGTCTGGGCGCTAATATTCATCTACTCACGGGAAAGAGGCTCAACCTAATCCTCAGACAGAGAAGCTTCACGATGCGAAACACGCCCGGAAACTCATTCACAATCCTTTCAAGCCCATGTACAGTCATTTGCTGTGGTGGCCATGCCCTCGGAGCCAATCCAAATCTCAAGCAAGCGTCCCATCCTCGGCTCCCCACCCGGTCCGCCTCCAAAAGCCGGACCCTCCAGCCTATGAACCCCCACGATGAGCTCCGAGTCTCGGCCGCCAAACTTTACGCCTCACCCATTCATTTCCTGCCAAAAAGAAAAAAAAAAAGCGCCCAACAAGAGCTCATCGGTCAGGTCACCCTCAGCCAAATCAACATCGTCCCAACTCTCCCACCAGACGGATATCGACTGGCCGCTCTCCCGCCTACCCGCCATGTTCTCTCTCAGAAGGACAATGGCCACCATGGCCGCGCAATCGCCGCTCAAACAAGCCGGCAAAGTAGTCTGCATTGGCCGCAACTACGCGTGCGAACCCCCCCTTTCTTCCCTTCGTTTCATTTCCAGCCACCAAGCCGGCCTTCACATTCGTGCATCCATTTCTTGATTCACAACCGCCAGCCACGGCGTGGAGCTAACCCCGTCCACAGAGACCACATAGCCGAGCTGAAAAACAGCAAGCCCAAGCAGCCATTCTTCTTCCTCAAGCCGCCGTCGTCCATCGTCCTGCCCGGCGAGGGACCGTGCCTGCAGCCCAGAGGCGTCAAGATGCACTTCGAAGTCGAGCTGGCCCTCGTAATAGGCAAGATGGTGCGGGATCTCAGGGCGGACGACGGACGGGGCGCCCTGGAAGCCATCAAGGGTACGGTACTCTGCTCGCGTTCCTGAAGCTATTCTGCCCACGGCGCACGTGTGGACGGGAACTAAGGGCAGAAATCCACAGCATACGCCGTCGCCATCGACATGACGGCCCGCAACGTCCAGGACGAGGCCAAGAGGAAGGGTCTGCCGTGGGACATTGCCAAGGGCTTCGACACCTTTCTCCCCATGAGCAACGTGATCCCCAAGACGGCCATCGGCGACCCGCAGGACGTGGAGCTCTTCTTGGAGGTGAACGGCGAGACGAGGCAGAGGGGCTCTACGGGGTTGATGATTTACCAGATTCCCCGGATCATGAGCGACATTTCAAAGGTCATGACGCTGCAGCCGGGCGACATCGTGCTGACGGGGACGCCGGCCGGCGTCGGGCCCGTCGTGCCCGGGGATGTGATGAGGGCCGGCGTGAGGGTTGGCGGGACCGAGCTGGACGAGGGGAGGGTCGAGGTCAGGGTTGAGCAGTCGCCTTCTTCGTATGTGTTTGCTGAGACGTGAGTAGAGGCGGGACGAGCTGCATGGAAGGACAAGGGCTCTTTTTTGTAGTTACTACGTGCGGGGCGTGTCTAAGTCGACAAGGCTTGGAAGGGAACTAGTTGCCATGTACTAGATTTATTCATACTTCAGTTTCGTAAGAGGTACATCCCCCCTTTTTTTTTTTTCCCCTTTTTCCCCCCAGAGTTGATCAAACACCGCCGACTCCGCATCCCACGACGCCACCCTTCATGCTCATCTTTCGTCACGCACATTCCGTACCGTAGGCCGTGCCCAATTTCATCATCTCGACCTCGGCGCCGCTCCCTGCCCGACGACGACGCTCCAAGGCTCACACGGCAAGGTTAGGATCCGGTATGGAGCCCGGCCTCGGAGCCCAATCTGCCAGCTGTCCACAAGCGCCACACCGTCTCTTCGTCTCGTCGTTCTTAAAGTCCTCCACTGCCTGCTTGATCTGCGTCCCCAGGTCGGTGCAGTGGAAGGCAGCTTCGTGAACAACGACGCCGCCCTCGCAGGATGCGCAGTACCACCGCATGCGGTCGATGGACTCTGGGGGACGGCACTGCTCGACAACGACGCCCACCGTGTCGGAAAAGCGCACCGGGTTGTGAGGCGTGTTGGCCGGCAGCAGAAACATGTCGCCCTCCCGGATGATGATGTCTCGGAAGGTGCCGCCGTCGACGACCTTGAGCATCATTGCGCCGCGGTACTGGTAAAACCACTCTGGCGTCTGGTTGACGTGGTAGTCGGTGCGGGCGTTGGGGCCGCCCACAATCTACGAGGCGTGAGCAGGCAATGCGAGCGCGATGCCAAGGATATTCGGGGGGAGAAGGAGCCAGGCAGAGCTCACCATGACGGTGAAACCATCGCTGCAGACGCAGTAGTTGTTGACTGGTGGCTGGAGCAGGTGCGAGTTCTCCTCCAGCCTGGATGCTCGGAAACCCGGGTTAGCATCGTACACGCACGCGGCTGGGCTCTGTGGCAAGCAGCTCGACGTTTCCGTGCTGAGGGAGGCACAAGTGACTTGACTCACCACTTGGGCAAGTTTACGGGAGGACCCAGCATGGCGGCTGCCTGGGCAAAGAGCTCGATGCCGTTGCGAGGTTGCAGTCAGAAAGGGCTGACGAGGCGTATTGTAACTTGTTGGAGTTGCTTGCTTGAGATGAGAACCGGCCGGAGCCGGTGGGTGAGGCGCATTGGCATTTGTAGGCATTTGTAAGCCAAGCATTGGCGGCGACAAAAGTTGTCACGTCCGAGGCGCTCAACTACGGCGCACTCGCCGCGGCTCTGCAACAGTTGATAAATGACGAATTCACCAGTGAAAGAACCCTGGAGCCGCGCGCATGCCACAGGCGAGTTGGACCACTTGAAGTCGTGCATCAACAAATCGTGCAGGTCGAGTCGTACATCGCGCCCGAGAGCCGCCGTGCACAGTCATGATATCAATTTTCTTGGATGAGTTTCAACAATACAAGCTGTAATGCTGCGCAGAGAGGAGCAAGTCTTTTTCTAGCCATATAAATCCAGCTACTACGTCATGCTTGTAATTTGTCTTGTAGTTCTAACTAGAGATGGACTCGAAACCTTTAAACTCCCCAGCAGCTTGCCTCCCGGCGAGCCAATCACGAGGTCACGTGCCATCGCCCACGGCGACTGTGTTTTTCCGGTCCAGCTTCTTTTTTTTTTGTGCCTTGCCAAGCAATTGCTCCGACGGGCTGAGAGCGACTGTGCGAGGCGTGCGGCAACTGCATCCATCGAGCGGGAGCCCAACGACGACAACATTGATTTGACACTGCCTCCCCGCCCCAGCACCGCCCAACATGAAGCTCGTTCGGTAAGTCCACGTCGAATCACACAACTCAGTCCAAGAAGATTGCGCCATTCGCCCACCCGCAATCGACTGCAAGTGGACGCTGACGTGTTTCGCGGCCTAGGTTCTTGATGAAGTGCGCCAACGAGACGGTGACGATCGAGTTGAAAAATGGTATGACGCGCGCTTTCCCACGCCCAAGAGAACACGCTTGGCGGACCGCAGCGCCGGCCTGCCGTCTGGCCTGAATGGCGAGCAAGAGCGCCCGGCTGACCCTTTCCCCCCTCTCCGCCAGGCACCATCGTCCACGGCACCATCTCGTCCGTCTCGCCGCAGATGAACACTGCCCTGCGCACCGTCAAGATGACCCCCAAGGGCCAAGACCCCATCTCCCTGGACACCATGAACATCCGAGGGTCCACAATCCGATACTTTATCCTGCCCGACTCCCTGCCTCTCGATACGCTGTTGATCGACGACGCACCCAAGCCCAAGAACAAGGCCCGCAAGGAGGCCGACCGCGGCGGCCGCGGCGGCCGCGGAGGCAGAGGAGGACCCAGAGGGCGAGGGCGTGGACGCGGCCGTGGGAGGGGCTAAAGAGTCCCTCGGCAGAGGGGAGAACGGAATCCGGGCAGGGCCAACTGTGCAAGTGCAAGCGTTTTCTCGATGCTGCGAATCTACGAATCTACCGACGGTGTGGGATGGGTGCCCGAGGACCTTCCAACTCTGTGCAAGGAGAGCAGCCCGCCTTGCTGCTCGCCTGCTCGCCTCTGGGAGGGTAACAACTAGACTAGGGGATTGTTGATGTAGAAATGACCAGCCAGGCCGTATTGGCAGGTCTTGTCGCAGTGGTGACGAGGGCGGGAGAAGGGGGGTTGTTTCACCACGAACATGGTCGCATACGCGACGGTGTTGGGCGTTTGGGATGTTTGGTCACGGCTACATGAGAAGAAAAGGGAGACGTTGCACATTTCACACATGCCTCGTCGCTTGATTGCCCACGGGATCCTGTCGTGTCGTGTCGTGTCTGTTCCCACAGCCACCAGAGCAGCGTCTCGTGCCATTTGAACAAGGAAAAAAACAATGTACACGGCCCGGCAAGGCGTGCCACAGCCTCCTGCCTCGCCCTTGCCCTTGCCCTTGCCCTTTGCCCGTCCCGCCCACGATGACGATGTACCACGTACTCGGTATGCGATGCTCGCTCGCCCACCGCAGAATGGCAAGGCAACCCGACCCGGGAGACCGCCCAGCTCAAACCGCACCCCTCCATATCCTCAAGACACACAGCTTCTCCCAGCCCGCCGTCTTGCCGCTGCCCCCGACAACGTCGGCCCTCCAGCCGCCGCCGAGCGCGGCAACCCTGCCCGCCACGTCCTCGGGCCGGTTCTGCCTACACAGCAGCAGGTAGGCGCACCCGCGCGCGGACAGGACGCCCGGCAGCGCGCGCAGCAGCCGCTCCGTCGTCTCCATGCCGTCCCTGCCGCCCGCGTACGCCAGGCTCAGCAGGTAGCTCTCCTCGTCCCAGCCCGGGCGGGCGGCCTCCCCGGCCTCCCCGGCCGCGGGCGTCTCGGTCCCCGGCGCCGGCGTTGGCGGCGGCCGCCTTGGCGACGGTCCGCACCGTGGCCCGGCACGCAAAGGCGTTGACGTCGACGCCGCAGGTGAGCAGGCGGCGGTGGCCGAAGAGCGCGCGCGCGTGGGCGTTGACGAAGGCGACGACGACGCCGGAGCCCGTGCCGACCTCGAGGACCAGCGGCGCCGGAGACGTCGGGGGGAAGGCGGACTGGAGGAAGGCCGTCTCCGAGGGCGACGAGAGCGTGTCCAGGAGGAGGAACGAGTCTTCGGCGGGTTCGTAGACGCGCGAGTAGGGCACGTGCCGCGTGTCTGGGGTTGGGAGCATTCTGACGTGCGGTGGAGAGGTGAGGTATCGATGGGCGAGGTGCGCGGGTGCGCCGGCGAGCAAGTGAGAAGTGAGAAGGGAGCAGGCAGACGGCCCAAATCAGACAACCCGGCATGCCAAAAAAAGCACCACCAAAAAACCGCACGACGGCTCCACCTCCCGACGTCACCAAAAAAAACGAGCCGTGGCCACATACCACTATTCCGTATTCCGTTCTCCTGTCACCGTGCATCCTACGCGGCAGCATCCACGCCAAAGCAGCCCTCACCTCCCATCACAAGACGACGCACACGCACCCCGTGACCCTCAGGTCGACCCCCCAGTCGTCCTCGTCGGGCCCCTCGCCAATCTTCAAGCCCCAGCCCATCCTCTCCACGACCCGTACCAGGTTCCCATCATATCGCACGCCCGCGGCCTCGCTGCAGCGCGGGCACGCCCTCGTGGCTGTCTTGTAAAAGGCCGGCCTGTCCTTGGTGGCTCCGGCGCCGCACGCAAACGACGGGCAGGTCGAGAAGCCCATCAGGGGAGCGCAGCTGTTCGTGATGACGGCCCACGTGTGGCGGCAGGTTTTGTTGTGGAAGTAGGTCACTGTGCACATGTTCGACCTCTCTCGCCGACGGGCGACGTGAGGAACAGGCTAGATGTGGCGTGGTTTCGACTTTGCAGGCTTAGAGGGCGAGCGGAAAAGGTGTGCAAGGGTGTTTGAGAAAAGGGAAAGACGACAGGGAGGCAAGGTGGAAAAAAGCGAGGTTACGTGCTCGCAATCCGTTGACGGCTGGCAAATGCTACGGAAGTGAATCACCCCAAAACGCCTCGCTAACACGGATGGATGGCCGTGCCTATTGCTGTCCAGCAAACGACGACTCCGTCGTGAACCCCTCCGTCGGCTCCCTCAACGTGCTACCCTCGCCTAATCCATCATCCTCAGTGTCACTGATGGCCTCGTCGTCAACTGGGACCAATTTCGAAAGCAGAAGCTCCATCTTTTGCATCGACTTTTCCATGGCCTCCATCCTGGATTCCGCACTCATCATGCTGTCTCCGTTGAACGAGCCCCTCAATTTATGCGGAAACATGGAGTCCCTACGCGATGGTTTCCGAACCTGAGGCGCTCCTCCGTCTGCAGTCGTTTGCCTCGTAAACTGCCGTCGAATAAGATGTCGTGTCAAATGGTCGTCTGCCGCGATCTCCGGATGCGCATCTTCTGGCGGCGGGACTTCAAACACAGCGCGCAGATAGCGATGGGCAGAGAGCTGCCACTTTTTCCAAAACCATTTCTTTGCGCGCGGATATATCGTGCGGTTGGCGGCTTTGGACGTCCATGTGATTCGGCGCTCGGCTACAGCAATAATGAGGAGGAGGGGGAGATTGACGAGACGAACGGTGGCAACATGTATCTTGTGAAACCACCGGGGACTGACGACGAACTTGAGCGGCAAAAGGAAGAAGACCGCCAAGAGATTGAAGGGAGGTTGGTACGCGAAGACGGCATCGGCTTTGACTCCCTCGAGGGTTAGAACAGCTCGGCGAAACTGTATTTCTGCGGTTGCGTTGGCCGAGATGTTACTGAAGGTATTTGTGAGCATGGACACGAGGATTGTGAGGAAGAGAGTGTTTCCGAGAAATGCAAAGGCCACCATGAGACAAGGGCCGAGGAGCCAGTGAAATTCAACCTTGCCAAGTTAGTCGCTCGACTTGGACGATTGATGGTAGATGGAGGAGACTTACCGATCGCTGAATGCCGGTGCCGTCCAGACCAAACCAAATGTAAATCATCCACTTGGATATCGTTCTACAGACGGATTGAAGGTCAGCATGAAACGTCACGCAACGCGCACAAAGACTTACACAATCGGGTGGGTTCCTTCGCCCAGCCACAAGAGACTGAGAAGGAAGCCGAAAAAGCACCATGCTGATAAAGCAGTGAGGAAGAAAAAGTCGGCCATCATGGATCTCAAACATAACAGGACAAGATTCTCGGAAAGTAGAGTAAATGCCAATCGAGGTACCAGCACAGGAGCCGCAAGTGCGAGCACGTCAAAGGCTTGCTCCCCTGGTCCCGACAGTCCTAGGCGCCAGCCATGCATTCGAAGGACGACGTAGATGGAGTAGATGCCGACGAAGCCAACGTCTAAGAAGGACCACAGGTTTTGTGTATAAACGCCCCTGTAGTAGAAGCTTGTCAGCAACCCCAGACAGCGAGTCGGACAGGCAAAAAAAAGGAAATCAAACAATCAGTCAAAATGAACTACATACCATCCGTGCGCGAGAATGGTGGCAAACTGGTCCAATCCCCACCCAAACGCATAGATGGCAAAGGCGGCCTCCAGCACGGTAAGCTTGCTCTTCTCTCTTTGAAGCATGACGCCAAAGTACAGGGCGAGAAGAATGGCAAACTGTATCGACTCAAGGATATTTCGGTTCCGCGGCACGATCAGACGGTACTGATTCAACAGAGGAGACTCCCGCGGATCATACAAGGATATTGGCTTCAACTTGTAGTGATCCGGAATGATGTCCCAAAAGGTGGACGGGGTGTAAATGATGCGACCGTCGTAAATAGCGTTGATGATGTGATGGCAAGTGCTCGAGCTGAGAAAGTGCTTGCTCTCGGTCAAGATGGCGACTTCGAGCGACGGCAGGGTGCGATGAAAGGTCCACGCCGTCTTGATCTCGGCCTCCTCGCGAACATGGTCCGGGGCGTTCTGGAACGGCTCAAACCCGGCGACGAGGACGTGAGCAAGCAGCAAAAGCCCGTCCGGGCCCTCGTGGTCTTCACCCAGACGCCGGAGGATACGTGTAGCAATGAGCTCGCAGAGCGTGGCGCGCGTCCAGTTCACGTTGTGTCGTGTGCTGGAGTAAGATTCTTCCAGGAGGAACTGAGCCCGATTTACCAACAAGCAGTAAACTGCGGCAAAGGGGGGAGGGCATTAGTCTGCGACTCTCGTTTCTCATTCCACGCCAAGCTACTGGCACAAATCACTCTGGACGGGAAGGAAGGGAAGCAGGAGAAGAAGGAAAGTGGGTGGGAACGTTCTCAAAACGTACTGATGGAAATATCATCCAGCTCGTAAAACTTGTCCACCAGGGGCCTGACAACCGTCACATTGATCCTCACGTCCCTCAGCTGTTCCAGGCTCAGGTAATCCTCCACAACGCTGAGAATGTCCCTCCGGATTCGATGGATATTGGTATACACGGGCAAATGACTATGCGGGCTCGTCATACAGCTATACATCTGCTCGGCAGTGTCGTCATCTGTGCCCGGGCAGTCGGACTCCCGCCTGCCCAGCAAAGGGCGGCGCTCTCCTGCAGGCAGCGGCGGCAGGGTGATGCGCCGCTTGCGGTCCGGGGCCATGAACGACTATCAGGCGCCTGAATGGCACAGAGGACGCACGCGCTGTGTGTGACGACGCAAATATAGTATGATGTTGACACGGAGTCGGCGGAGGGATTGGCGGACATGAGAAGAGGTCGAGGATTGCACTGAGGAAGGTTCCATCAATGCCTGTGCCCATGTGGCGGCCGGCGCGTCATTGGGCCGCTGGGCTGCGTCGATGCAACCACCCCTCCTGCAGTGACGTGACAGGTACGGAGTACTCAAGTACTTGAGCAGTCAGCAGCGTGTCCCGACCCAACGAGCTACCAACGTCAGGTACGGAGTACCTAGGTAGTACCTACTCCGCAGTCGACTACCACCAAGCACAGACACCCCCACATAAGCATAATAATAAATATAAGACAGGGCCCAAGCCGCCCTCAGTCAGGAGCACTCTGTCCCCCCACCAATCACGTCACGCTCTCTTCCACGCCACTCGACTCCCAGGCACAAGTTCGTCCCCGTCAACGGTATCAGCACCACGAGCGTCGTCTGGCACGCAACAAAATGTCACAAAACCACAACATAGCGCCGCGCGACGAGACGCACATCAAGCGGGCAAGGCCAAAAACTCGTCAAGTTTCAAGTCAGACAGCGGGTGCGCATCTATAGAGCTAGACAAACAAGAAAAGAGGCCGTCACATACAACGTGTGTGTGTGTATGTCTCCCTCGGCCCCCCCAGAGCATTGTCGCCGACGAAGCCGGAAAGTTGGCCGTGCTCAGCGACATACACAGTACAGTCGGTGCGACCGAACCGGTTCTACAGTTTCGACTCGGCCTTGCCGCCCGCCTCCTGGGCCAGCTCCCACGCAAATTCAGCCAGCGGCGCCCTCGTAGCAGCATGCTGCTTCGCCTTCTCGCTGCTCGCCTGCCTCCTGGCATACCTGGCCGCGATGCCCTGGCACACGGCGGCCAGCTTGAAGATGTTAAACGCCATGCCCCAGCTCATATCGGGCCGCGGGTTGTACCCCGTCATGGCGGCATACCACTGCAGCAGCTGCGCCTCGGTCGGCAGACCCGGTGTGCGGCCGGGCAAGAAGCCCTTTGCCGACTCCGGCGCCGCCCCCGAGTGGCGAGCCGTGTAGAACTGCATGAGCAGGTTGCAAACGTCGGACAGCGGGTGGCCGACGGTGGACAATTCCCAGCTGTTTCAAAACCCCCCCTCCGCGGGGTCTGTCAGTGCCAAAACTCCAAGTATGACAACGCCTGAAAGAGAGGGTAAGGGGAAAGGGGGGGAAATTACATACTCCAATATGCCAATCACCCTCGGCTCCGTCTTATGAAAGACCAAGTTATCAATCTTGTAATCGCCATGCACCAACGTCGTCCGATCAGCCGGCTGCAGCTGCTCGTTCATGAAGAAGCCAACCAAGTCCTCAAACCAAGGCAGGCGGCCGACCTTCTCGCCGGTTTCCACGTCCTCAATGGCCTCCTGCGCCATGCAAATCGTGCTCCACGTCTGAATCTGGCGGTTGTAAAAGCCGCTCGGCTTCCCGTACCGCCCCAGCCCAATCTTGTGGTAGTCGACGGAGTGGAAGCGCGCCAGCGTCTCCGCCGCGGCCCTCCACATGGCGGTCCTCTCCTGCGGGCTCACGTCGGGCAGCGTAAAGTCCTCAATGATGCGGCCGTCCAGGAACTCCATGATGTAGAAGGGCGTGCCGATGACAGAGTCGTCCTCGCAGAGACAGTAGGTCTTGGGGACGGGGACGTCGGTGTTTTCGAGGGCGTGCATGATGCGGTACTCGCGCTCGACTTGGTGGGCGGTTTTGGAGACGAGCTTGCCGGGGGGCTTCTTGCGCATGACGAACTTGCGCGCGTCGGCAGCGGTGATTTGGTACGTCGGATTGGATTGACCGAAGCCGAACTGTTTTTGAACTTGTCAATCATTTGGGGGGGCACACGGTGTTGGGGTTGGAGGTTTTGCGGGCGGGATAGAACTCTTCGCAACGAACCTGCTTCAGATCAATCGGCAGCTTGACATCGGGGACATTCTCGCTCAGAAACTTGCTAAAGGCAACCTCGTCAATGGGCTGCCGGACGGTTCCCGCCATTGCGAATCGCCACGGTCCCAAGACCAGACCAGACGAGACCAGATGAGACCAGGCGAGACCAGATGAGACCAGGCGAGACCAGATGAGACCAGGCAAGACCAGACGAGACGTGACCCAGGCTAGCTTCTCAAGGTAAATACGCGAGCTCCCACCCGTTGCATCTCCAGGATCCAGGGAAGCGTGTTCGGTCTGCAGGCGGGTGTCTAAAAACCAGGAACAGTGTTTGCGCAGCAGTTGCGGAATGAAAAGCTCGTGCGACGTTGACACATGACGTCGGAGGAAGAGGGGGGAAACTGTAATTGGACTTGATACCTTGGGTGCTTGGTAGCTTAGTCCGGAGCAGAGAGAGCGCTTTGCCGAGGTTCCTTGGCTGGGGTAAAATACCGATGCTCCGACCAGTCGGCAACTCGTCTCCACCAGGCGGCCAAAGTGACCGAGGCCGAGGGGCGTCCGTCGCATCGCGTCGACCTCGATTTCTATTTGCTGCCAGCCGGCAGTTGACACCTCAATTCTAAATGCTAAATGCTGTCGCTTCCCAAATTATACTCGTGGCGCCGCATGCCGCTCATCGGTGCAGCATAAGTAGCAACGTGCAGCGTGCAGCGTGCAGCGTGCAGCAAGCACTCTTCTGCCGCCAGATGATGCTCCGCCTCCTCGATACAGACACAATCCGCTCAGTCGTTTCATTACACGCAGCATGTGTCATCACAAGCCATCCCTGTGATAGGACAGAATACCAAAAGATCAATTCACAGCAAATGATATCACGGTAATATCCGGTGACGGACTTGCCTACATATCTATATCCATCACATCGCCAAAAACAGGGGTCTGCGCCCCTGTTCCTCTTTTCCCCCCCCGGTGTCCTGACACTCTTTCTCCTTCCAGCTCAATTCGGCACGTCTCTTTTTTTTTTTGTTGTTTGGGATACCCGGGTTTGTACCCTTTTTGTAGGGCGCGCTTTTTACCTCTTTTTTTCTTTTTGTCCTTTCCCTCCCCTCCTTGCGAAATCCTCCGATGGCGGTTGCCCACTCAAAGTGGCCGATGCCTGCTAGCCATGTGCCAGCAGATCAGATGCATCAGTCATGCTCCTCAAAGACGCTCAGTGTTTTTTTGCCAATCCAGCGGCAGAAAAACAGATGAAAGACGAAATGCAGAAAGAAAAAACAACTTGGCAGGGTAGATGTAGAGAATAAATGGGTGTCAATATGATGAAGAGGGAGAGAATAGAGAGGGTCAAGGTGTAAAGACAGAAAGGGAGACAATAGAGAATGAGAGACACAGGGAACAAGGGTATCCTTCGTTTTGATTCATCCATGCATTCTGACCATCCAGTAATCCCCTGGGTTCCGCCCACCCCTTCCATGATGAGCATCGGTATGCTGTTGCCAGTCCGTGTGTGTAATCAAAGCAAATCCAGCCTTTCGCCAACCATTGTTCCAAGCCTTGGTGTCCCGCCAACTTTCCAGTTACGCAGAGGTCACAAATAGGATATCCCAAACCAAATATCCTCCCCAGAGGCACTGTTTTCTGCGGCCCTACAAACACCCTGTTCCCACACAAAAAAAAAAAAAAGAGAGAAAACGAAGGGGAGGGGGGGCCGTCCAAAACGGAACGAAGAGGAAAAAAAGAGCTGCTCAAGATACCCCGAATTAGAGTAAAGTAGGAAGCGGACGGCGCAACAGATACTTCTGCCATCATGACATCGTGAAATATACAGGTTGCTAAATGATCGATGATAATCCTCCCGCGTTTGCTCCGACACATCCGACCGTCTCAACTGTCATCTTCCCCTCCGTCTCCCTCTGAACTTTGCGTGTCCGTCTTGGATTTCTTGTTGGGCGATCGGGCCTCAGCTTCAGACTTGCGCTTGCCTCCCACGGAGTCGGTCGGCTTGTCGCCGGCATTGTCGCCACCTTCGGCCTTGCCTCCCTCTTCTCCCTTGGTCTGTCGCTCCATGGCGGCTACCTCTTCAGCCGTCAGGAAGCGGCCGCCGGGGCCACGTGGCCGTCGCATGGCATGGTTATGACGCGATTCGTGGAGGTACGGCTTGCGGCCCTTGGACGTTAGCCGTAGTTGCTCCTCTAACCGTTGACGAGCAACTCTGCGCTTCAGGATTCGGTGAAACTGCTTCGCGTTGACGTAGAGAGGCGACTCTTCAGCACCGCCAGCAGGCATCTCGGGCGATTGAGGATGTGGCATCGCCTGCCCAGGGGGTATTTGCGGCGGCGCAACCGGTCTTCCGGCGGCGTGGTTCATCATGGCTTGGGCATTGGGCATACCCGGACTTGTGACCTGGCTCATCCTTCGAGGCATTTGCGACATGTTATTCATTCTTGGCGATTGGCGGCTGTCCTTCTTGGAGCCGTCGGCCATTCGTGGTGAGGTTTGAGGCATGCTGGGATCCGAATGCATGTAGGGGTAACTTGAGCCAGAGGCGGCGGCTGTGGCGGCCATTGCGGCGGCCTGAATGCCAGGCATGCCATAGGGAACTTGTTGCATGCCTTGCTGAGGCACACCATACTGTGGTTGATACATGTTTTTGGTGTTTTGTAGCGGCAAAACGGGTCAATGGCTTGACCGTTGGACGGGAAGAACGGTCAGTGGCCCACGGGCTGACGGCGCCGGCCAAGGGACGTTCGATTCGTGAGAGTGACGCGAGCGCGCTGTAGGGAGGAGCGAATTAAAGAGAGGGTCCCCAAGCAGCACTTAAGGACGGCACAGCCAAGCAGAGACGGTTGTTGGAGAGCAGACGACGAATAGCTGCGACCAGTCAGTCAGGCCTGTGGCGAGTACAGCTGCTTAAAACGCACAGCCTTGCTTGGGTTTGAATTGGGCACAGTTGCTCCTGGCAGGGGCAGTCGCAAAACCGCCCGCTGTACAGGCACCCAAGGCTCCCTCCCGGTAGAGGGTGTGTGAGCTGGCAAGACGACGCAGTGCCAAAACAAGAAAGATGGCCCAAAAAAAAATCAATTCCAGCGCAACGGTGGCCTCCAAGGGTCGGCCAGAGGCGCCTGCAGATCGATGTCGTAGTCAGGGAAAAGCGGCCTGAAATAAAGCCACAGCTCGACTCTGAAATTGTTGCCCTCAAAGGCGGGAGAGGCGCGGGCTGCTGCAACAAGGTTGAGCCGGGTAGATTGATGGTTGGCGGTACGCTCGACCAGGAGCCGCGAGAGACTCTTTGGAAGAAGACGAAAAGTTCTGTCCAACCAGACCGGTTAGCTACGCCGTAAACAGGCAAAATAAATGAACGGATCGGACAGATGAATGGCTGCAAGTGGGTTTTCCGTCTCGACAACGGGACGGACCTGGGGAAGCGCAGACGGACGCAAGCTTGGGTGGCCACACACACTAGTGATGCGTTGGCAGCCCCCCTCACGCCATGCAATGCCGCGGCGCGGACGGATTGCGGTTGCGCCTGCACTTGCACTTGCACTTGGTTGTGCAAGTGCCAGGCTCCCCATCCCCATCCCCATCCCCAGGCTGCCCAGGCCCACCGAGCCCAACTGCATCATCAACCAGACAGACAGCAACGCAGGCAGTCAAAGTGGTCATCGTCGGACGTCCACGCGTGTGGCAGGCAGCCCGTCAACTGGTCGCGCCGAAGAACCGGAAGCCATGACGAAGACTCGCGCCCTGTCCACGAGGTGCGCACGCCGCCGCCGCTCCTCGGAATTGACTGTGTGAACAATCCAGCCTCGCTGTGTTCAACCCTTTCATCCCAGCGCCGGCACTGGGCATGCGGCGGAGCAAAACATGACAACCGGCGCCCTGCGTTGGCCGACATGGAGCATATTCATTCCACGTCATGGGGAAGGGGAGGGGTCTTTTCTTGGAGGTGGTGTGGACGCAGGGAATAACCCTCTTTTGCCATGTCGAGGCAGAAGGAGACAGAGAGGGTAGGTTACCTTGCACAAGAGCTGCCTCCAAGGTAGCATGGCATGGCAGGAAGAAATACACACACAAGATGATATGTGAGTTGAGCGCTGGCCACCTCGGAGTGCACACAGGCTTGCCTCCAAGGAGCGCTTGCTCATGGGATGCAATCGCCTTCACAGCAGACGCTGGTGAGGCTCGGCTCGGCTCGACGCGTCCGTGACAACGCGGGCAAGAAGCGATGGCAAGGGGCTCATGACGAGTTGACCAGTCGACGCGGCTCCCAGAGCCTCGCATCTGAGAGGTGGTAATACGCGCGCGCACACGCAAGAGGGGACATGTTGTGTGAATGTCGGGCGATGAGAGCGCGGAAACAAGACGAAATGAAATGCGAGGCAGAGAAGGAATGGACAAGATCAAACGAAACGCGCTGCGGCAAATAGGCGCTGTCGATGGACTATCAAGCCGACATGGGCGCAGAGAGGAACAGGCAAGCAAGTAGCATGTATGCAAAAACCAAGAATAACGAAGGCAAGGATTGACGCCAATAAAACAGCGCCAATGGGTTGATGGTGGTTCTGTCCAAATTACAATGAGAAAGCTTCGCAATTGCACATACCTCGTACCTCGTCTCCCGTGACACAAGCCGTGTCCTATTGCAATGGCGCGACGGAGCTCAATGACGGCGTTCCCACGAGACGCGATCAAGCTCTTTGCGCCCTGATTGATAGCGACGCAAAGGAAGACAGTCAAAACGCGCAGCGATGCGCAGTCACCTGATGGCAAAAAGCGGCCAATGACGAGCGCGAGAAGGATGATGGCGACGATGATAGGCCTTTCGCGATCACGAAAGCTGCGATGAGGCCGAATGGGCGACGCACAAAAACCGGGAGCTGATTTGCTGAGGAGAAGGGAGTGGGCGGTTTTTGGGACAGAGCTCGACGACGTCGAGTGGTGGAGAGCTGGAAGAAGAGGAGCCAGCTTCACAATTTCCCACGTCCCAACGTTCCCACGCCTTATTAGTCCCAGAGGCTATTGGAGGAGAGGAAGGGTGCCGCCCGGTTTCCGGTAACAAAGCTGCCGATGTCCGACGGCGGGGGCAAATATTAGACAGCACGCCGCTGTGGTGGAGATGGCCCCGATGCAGACAAACGAGGGAAGCCGAGGAGGAGGGAGGGTTGTTTGAAAAAAAAAATTGAAAGTAAATAAAAACACAAAGGCCTCGGCGACATACGCAAATGGTACGCGATAGACTGGGGCGGGCGGCGGCGCGGCGCACTTCAGCCCAGGACTGGGAGGAGGTAGACGTCGTCGGCGCACAAGCGAAAAAAAAAAAAGGACGATCAATTTGCAGAATGCGCAGGGCTGGGCTCCGCGGAATGCACAGCCGAGTACGTACGGACGGAGTACTCCGTACAGGCCGGATCTGATACTCGGTACGCTGGAGCCGCAGTCTGCTCGTGCCAGCTGGAGCGTTGGGCCAGACACGGAACCTCGAAGAACTTGTCCGTACTCGGGCGTGGTGGTACTGTGGTGGTTGTACTGGCGCCGCAGCTGCCTCAAAATAGCGGCTGGGCTGGGCTGGAGAGGCGCAGATGTGCCGAGCCTGTTGCTGCTATCGCAACGCAACACGCCGCCGGCGATGAAGAGACGCGCGAGGCGGTAAGTCGTCGATGGCTCTCGCACACAGGCGCCTGGTTGGTCCGAGCTGCTTGCGATGACTGGCTAGCTGGCCGCCGACGAACGGGTGAGCTGGCGCAGACTGGCTCAAGCTTCTACTTTTTATTTCCCTTTTGTCTCGCTCAGACTCACTCTGACTGGACGTTGGGACGCGCGCGCAAGAGACGGACGGCAAGCGGACTCGGCGGTGTCTCTGGTGGTCGAATGACAAATGGGCGACTCTGCTCGCGCCGCCGAGGGGGGAAATGTTCTGTGTTCTGTGCTGCCCTTCTGCTCTGTTAGACTGTAGCCCGGCCTTAAGTCGTTCCAACTGCCAAGCCGTTCTGGTGGTGGCCGTTGAGTGGAGGGTGAAGGTCCAAGGAGAGCCGTTGCGGGGAATGATTGGCCGTTGTGTGTGGGAGGAGAGGGCACGAATGGCTGCTGAGAGACGAAGGGAAAATGCGAGGACGTGATTTGATTTGATTATAAGGGCGGGGGCCTTGACCTCTTTTAACACTTGTTACTGGATGATTCAGCGGAAAGATGGGGCCAGCACACGAGCCCCACTTGGCCGGTAGCTGGTTGCGCGACTTGACTGCTGATTTGCTGGCACCGAGATGACGTGACGCACGGACCAGTCTCTCTTCGTGAACATGAACGAGGGAAGGAACTTACTTGGCTTTGCGGTCTCATCAGTCTGCACTCCGTAACTCCTCCGTAGTCACGTTCCCAACGCGGGCTTCTCTGCTCCTTCTTCTCATGCCCTCCTATTCATCTTTTTTTCCGTCCCTTCGACTGAATCCAGAGAGTGTGAGCGCTGCTCGACAGTTCTCATCCTCCATCAGCCATCCCTCCGCACGTACTCTACTCCGTACACTCCGCACAATAGACTGCGTGTCCCGAGAAACCCTGGCGCTTTGGCCCATGATCCATTGGTCCAGACTGTGCTGGAGAGCCCCATGTCACGGCCGCGATACCAGCCAAGTTCGAAGACCCGAAGACCAGGCTGCTCCACATGTCTGCGAGCGGTGGCTAAGATACTTTGATGCCTCGTTGGGCTTGCCCACCCACGCACGCTTCTTGGCTGCCACACCCGCCGCAGTCGAGCGCACTCTGAACGAGCAAGACAAGCATCGAGATGACAGGGTCGTTCAAAAGCAGCACAGTAATAGCACTGTTCCGAGCTCCCCTGTTCTCGCCATGCTCCTCTTTCCGCACAATATCGACCCGCTCCACGAGGACGGGTGGTACGAGACCGTGAGAACTGAGGTGGTGTGAATGAGATTGGGGGTCACCCCCTGTTCAACATCAGCCTTGAACTGCGGGTACGGAGAACATGCCTTGCAACCAGACTTTTTGTAAGTTTTTGGTGTACGGAGTGAGAGAAAGAGAGAGAGAAAAGCCAAGAGCGTGTTTGTTTTGCAATCAAGCAGCAAAAGTGAGCCATGCTGAAGAGTGCTCCGTACTCCGCATAGTCGACAGTCAGTCATGTCTCTGATCCTCTCTGCTCAGGCGCCATCATCGTCGCGTCAGACAACCTCAAGCCCGGCAATCGTGACTCATCAACCACCGCCGCCACCCTCTTCGAATCCGGAATAAGCCCCAAGGACTCCTTATTACGTCCTAAAATGCCGTGGGGTTCTCTCTGTAAGAGAATGGACGACTTCAGATCTCCGAAAGTATCGCGATGCCGAGACAGCTCATTGGACCCCATGGCTTCCAAGTTCCCATGTCGTCTGCCCTCGTCCCCTTCTCCAGCCACCACACGCACGCAGCTCCCGTCTGTCTCAAACCTTTTTGTCTCTCACAGCCACAAGCTTTTTCGCTCCCATGCCGCACTCGGCCCCTGGAAGGCCACTGAAATTGGCTGGATTATGCGGCGTATCTTGAAACGTTGTACTCCGTATTGGCAATGACCTATCAACCAGTGTGCGGGCGGCGCGTGCATGTATGTATGGGAAGGGAAGTACGAAGGTATCGAGGGACACAGTACAACACTGTGCTCGGAGTACTGGGAACTCGCAAGCTTTTTGTCTGTCATCCATCCATCATTGATCCACCCACCACCTCGTCCATGATCCCTTGATCCAGCCCCCATCTTCGGACACGCTGAGGTCGTGTGCTACTGCCCCATCGTCGGCCCGTCTTGTCAGTCGGAATCGACATGTATTCGCAGCCCCGCTTCTCGGGCTCGCGAAGGAGAAAAAAAGAGAGCGCGAGAATCGAGGACGCCATACGGAGTGGTTGCGTGGGAAAAAAAATCGGCGACATTCCTTCTCTCCTGAAATTCGCCCTTCTCCGCAGCCTCCCTCAAGGCGATGGATCAACACGCTGGCTATTTCCCATTGTGGCTGACCTCAATGTGTCGCTGAGCCAGCATCAGGATAATACAACATCAGACCAAGACAGGCACAGACAGGCCGAGTTCCGTCCATTGGTCAGGGAACGGAACCAGGGAATCAGGGAGTCGGGGAATCAACTTACACGCTGGACTTTGATCTACCGAAAACTCCGTCCAAGCCGGTACTCCGTGCCGTTGTCACCATGCTAACAGAGTAAGTACCCTGTACCCTGGCCAAAAGATCCAGGCTTCAAATTAGTCCAGGAGGTTTGCCGTTTCGCCTGTGTGTTGGCAAACTGAGTGCATGAACACAATGTATGCACTGTATAAGCACAGCCGAGACGGGCGGTCATCACAGTGCCGTGGTTGTGACTTGCGAAAGCCGTGGCTCACCCTCATTTCACTCTCACTGCAATGTGATGGGATGGGCCAATGATCCTGATGTTGCAATGCATGGCAACGACAATTGGCCGCCTGTAACTGACTGCGTACCTGTGCAGTTGCTCTCCATATCTCGGCCGCCGTGCGAAACAGCACATGGCCAATGCTCGGTCGAACCTGCTATGGACCATCCCTCCTTCTCTGGATCAACGAAGATTGAGCACGGCTGTTTTTTTGGATTTGTTTTTATTTTTACCTGGCAAGTCTCGCTGACAGATGCGGTTCCCAAGCAACAACACCATGAAAGCCAGGGATGCCATCAATCATGAAAGCCTGTCGCAAAAAGTCGGTGAGGCTGGAAAATACCCGCCCTCGTCCCCCTCGAGTGCGGTGGTGAACTGTGCCGAGCACTTCGGCGTCCATGTCGCAACGCAACACAGTAGTACTGCTATAGTGCAGCGCCGTCGTTTACAAGATACATGCTCCGTATGTATCTTTCTGGTTTCGACAAGAGGGGGCCACGGATAAGCCCTCCTTTCCTTACATGTTTCGGTCTCCTCGATGCGTCCACGACAGAACCGAGCGCAACAGCATCATGCAGAGAGACCAGGATGCGATTTCTCTCGTCTCGTGCTAGTACGTGCATGTCCTTAATGAGACATGATTGTCGCCTGTCCATGGAGTGAGAGGCCGCCGCCAGCCCAGGGCCGCCGCTTATTACTACTACTAGTAACTACGGAGTACTGGCCATGCCTTGGCTCGTGCGTCAAATTCCAAGGCATCAACCGCAAATCCCGTCAGTCAGATGCTCAGCTTGCCCGTATGACTGGTCAGAAAGGCTGTAGGATTCTCGAGACGCTCACTGGCGGAGGCCTGGGACTGGCTTTCGTGTCTTTCCACGGCACCCAGGCGCAGGCAAGCTCAGGATGTGTTGGGGAGTAAGGGGACGAGCGCGAAGCATTACTAACCACGGAGTACAAAGTTACCTCGTGGGTTCCGACGAGTTGACAGAGCAAGGCTCAGCGTCTCAAAGCCTGCTCTTCACCAAGCAAGTACGGGCAGCAGAGGGTCCTATGGCGGTGTGTCCTGGTTGGCGCCGCGCGATTTCGTCATACTATCCAGATTGACAGCTCGACTCGACAAGTCTAGCCACACCCACGTCATCTTCTAGACTCGCGATGAAGGAACCTCTCTCACCGTGTCGAGTGGAAAATACCACTGCTTGCCTGTTGATGTGTCCCTGACTTGCGGTGCAGATTGCAGTACCCAAATTAAGCTTCTCGATCGGGGCCATTGTGCAACAAGTCAATATTGCACGCCCATCGACTTGCAGTGTTCTATTCTTGGGCCACGCGCCGCGTCCATGTTTGGGTAGTCTAGTGCTGGGTGTAAAGATTCCTGGCGCTCAAAAGACGACGGGCTTGTTTGTTGCCTGATTGATGGGCTGGCGGGCATGCACCTAAGTCGCGGCCTCTAGCCCGGGCGAGTCGGTTGAACTTGGGGCTCCGACAAGCATCGATCGATTCCCGACGACTCATTGCGATGACGGACGGGTGTTGCCGACGCGGGCCGTTCGACACGGGCGGCGGTTTGTCTACTCCGATTCGTCGCCAAGTAGAGCTACGATGTCGGCGTTGATACAAGTTAATAAAGTAGTAATGTGGCATTTTGATGGTTTTTTTAACCCGCACAATCACCGGAACACAGCCTCAGAGTTGCTCAGAGTGCTTGCTTCATCATCGACTTTGAAGTTGTACGGGGATAATCAGCTCGAATTGACATCACGGCGGCTGATATGAACTGAGAATCTCAGAAGCACCCCTTAACAAGATGTACCTCAATGCCAGATTGCCACGGCCAGGAGAGCCGACATGCGCTCCTTGTCTGTAAGTTGCAGCGCGCGCCTTTATCATTATTATTTTTTTCCTTCTCGGACTCTGTGCATCTTGGACGGAAAATCGGTCCCAGGAATCACGCGTCAACATCACCAACCAAACGCAAACAGTCTTCTCGATGCGACTACTAGTTCAAACATCAGCATCATTGCATTTCTAGATTACCCTCGGCATGTTTTTATCGATAAGCCCTTCCTGGGGGGTTTTCGGGAGAGGGCCCTCGCGACGTCGACGTTGCCAAGCCTCACAACGTCCCATCATCCATGTCCCCTTGCGGTAAGCCCATTCTCGAAGATGAGTTCGGCGCCGACTGTCAACATTGCCAGTGCAAAGGGAGCACTTTCATGAGGTGGGAAAGCGCTGGACCTGTACCGTGATGGTGTAATAGATTATGGCCCGATGGTCCATCGCCCAATAGGATTCATCAAGCTACCGCTCACAACCGCCTCCAGCGCAAACGGAAACTCGGGAACGAGATTAGACAGACGCAGGTCATGCAGAAGCGTCCCGAGAAACCTGGGATGTTGAAACAAACCCGGAGACGGTGTCGTCAATACGCCGCCGAGAGCAACAGTTGCAGGTGTTCCAGGACGGCCGAAGACGTGAGTAATCGACATTCTGTATCACGCCTGCCACTTTCTTTCAATGTCGTGACCACTCGACAATATGGTTCATGCCTTGTAGAGGAGCCTGGCTAGTCGAGGCCTCTGCTCAGTTTTGCAAATAGTTTTCTCAAGCTAAACCTGGAGTCGGGGCCGTGCAGGTTGTCAACGATGCTACTTTTGGGGGTCTTCATGAATGCTTGCTGCTTAGACGAAACTTGTCGGAAGTGAACTTGTCTGGTGCGAGTAGATGTTCCGGAGTCAGGACAGCGTTGAGTCATTGACGAAACTGTCCATGCTGGCCGGAGGACATGACACAGGCTCGATGTACGCCGTTGGCTTCTTGTCTGTGATTTGTTATGATGCGCGTCCCACTGCTGTGACGGGAACTTGGGGAGCAACCGATATACAATTAGGTCGTCAGGAATGGATATCAACGGTTCGGACCGCTGTTGTGGATCGATTTGCTGTTCCCTAGGAGCAAGGTCGCACCTCCACCACGGCAGAAGCAGCACGAGCCTCGGCAGACATTGTTTTGCTTGCCTGCTCCTTGGGAACATGTTATTTCGTCCCAGTCCTGGCCTACCTGGGTAGGCGCTTCTTCGTGGGACCGGTCGACAAAAGTGCTCCCGGCGCCGCCGACATGTGATGCGGTCAGTTGGTGATGTGCTAGCAGAGAACGACGTTGAAAGGGTATGGACGGCTGAGCCCTGTTTGATGCACGGCACTTGATTCACGGAGAGCGGTCCGAAGAGACTCTACGCGGGGCGTCATTCCACGAGCGAATGGCCATCGGAGCCTGCCATGGTATTATGAGGATCCCTCGGGAATCGTGGCTTGTTGTAAGAGAAAGACAGCAACGAGCAACGAGGGGGGGCCAGGGAGAACCTGGAGATTCGGGGACTGGTTACTGGTGTTTTTTAGCATCATTCGAGCTGCAAATGGGCATGGAGCTGCCTTGACATGCTCGCATGCAAGTGCTTTGATACAGATGAGTCACGCAAATCCTCCACCGTGGATACAAATGATTATTTCTGACACCCTGACGCCCTCCCTCCTGGCGATACGCCATTACTTGCTGAGGCAGGGAAACGCAGGCTTACCACGAGAAATGCAGCTCAACGGCTTGCTTCTCAGTTCCTCCCAACACATCCATGTACGACGTAGCTACCACTGAGAGACAAGGTCTTGCTTCTCTCAGGGTCGACTGATCTCTCGGCCTGGTTTGCACCCACGACTCTCCACGACTTGTCCAGGGCAGAGGTAAACAGTTTCCATGGTTTCTGGGCGGCCTATGGATAACAAGCAGCACATGCACGGGACACTGGCCAAACATGAGCAGAGAAGTCGCCGGTTCCGCACTGCTGCGGTGATATGAACCTGCGCTCGGAAGTTGGACCACGGTCCCGTGAGGACGACATGTACGGCCTCAGCGTTGCCGAGCCGTTGGCGGCGCATACGCACACAAGGGTCCAGTCCAGTCTGCACATGATGCGGCGCAAGACGGGGATCGAAGCATCTTCCACGCAAAGGCAACCTTGCGGCAAAGCGGACATGGTTGCCCAGTACTGCCTTGATGCGAATGCGCCCGTTGACGAGGTCGAGATGAGATGCACTGTCCGTGTTTCACGGGGAGGTGTGAAACGGAACGGCCGAATTCTAGACAGCCGAGGCCGGTCAGCGACTGCGCGTTCGGTAGCTGGGACTGTGACGTCCAGTCCCTGACTTGAGGATCAGGGCATTGAGGGGAGTTCGGGACAAGATAGACGATGCTTCACGAACCGCGCGGTGATTGTGGCCGGCTGGCTGAGTCGGGCCTTGGTCGGATGGTGGGCAACTGTGGGCGACGGCACTAGTCGGGGAGGGCCAGCCTTGACCTTGACCGCCTTGGAGGTTGGCCCAGGATGCGTGCAAAAGCACCCGGGCAAAACAATGGCTGGCCATCAACTCGAGGGCTTGCCGTTGAGGATGCGGCCACGAAGAGGCGCTTGGAGGTCGAGAATTCGCGGCGGGCTGGGAGGCGCGCGGCAACGCCTGGCACTGGCAGGCTGTTGTTGCTTCGGAAGGTACCGTGGTCGTCGTTGACTGCTCTCAGAAGATGGGATGGAAACGCAAGGTCCGAAAAGGACGAGAGAGCCAACAGTTCCGCCTGCACGCAAACAGCGCTTGCACGCGCACCCGAGCTACGGAGGAGGCATCCATCACCAGCAACATTAGCCGTGTCGCCCGCATCGCCTCGTCCGAAGCGCGACGGAGCCCTGTGCTACGTGCTACGTGCGTGCTGTCCTGACAGGATCCCGCCACCCCCTTCCCATCCCCCTGCACACGCGCCCGCTCCCCGGTCGCACGGAGTACGTACCTGTCGACATTGTGTGGTGTGGTGCTGGGCGCGGGCGGCGGCCCCATCTGACACCAATAGCCAGTCCGTCGGCGCATAACATCCAAAACAAGGCGCTGTCTTTGCCGCCAACAGGCCCGGGCCCCAGGACGCACGCACGCCTACACGCCCGCTCCTCCGATCCGTCCCACGCCCCTGCTGCTACTACGGCCTGCAGGCCTCTCTGCCTCACGCCGTCGCCTGCTTCTTCTCTTCTCTTGCCTTATAATCAAACGCTCCTCCGGACTGCCAGGCCGTCGACACCTCGACACCTCCTCGCTCCTGGGTCGTTCCCTCTCCTCGACGGTGACTCCGTGCGGCAAGCCTGCGGGGTCTGTTCAGTCTGGATCTGGACTCTGGAGCTGCTCGACCATCAATCACTCGGCCACGCGTCCCGAGTCCGCCCATCCGCTGCCCTCACCACCATGCCTGCCACAAAGCCCAGGCTGGAGAAGCTCTCCACGCCCGTGACGGCGACATTCCCCTCGGAAATCACGTCTGCGGCCACGGCCACTCCTCTCTCCGCCCTGGCCTTCTTGTCCAGGCCGGAGCCTGACCTCGTCAAGACGCCCATCAGTCCACCATCCGCTTACACAGACTTCTTGTCCAAGGCAATGGCTCTGAACTCGCCCGCCCTCACCTCGGCAGACTCCAGTCCCGGCTCTGCAAGGACCGATCCGGAGACGGAAAGCGCCAAGCCCTGCTCGAAACACGAACAATCATCACCCGCCTCCTCTGCTGTCAGCAGCAAGCCGTCTCCTCCCCCAACGGCGCCTGTCGTGCCTCCCAGCCCGTTCCCAACCTCGGCCCCCATGTCTGCTCCGCCAACCGGTCCGGCTTCCTTCCCGAGCTTGAGGCTGCCACCGAGCCCTGCCATTTCCAGCATCGACTCTCCCTTGAGCGCGGGCACCCTCCGCTCACCTTTCAGCGCGGCATCTGTCCATTCCGTCTTCGACTGGGATGCCGCATTGAAGGCTCGCTTCTCGGACAAGAAGCACAAGTCTTCGCGCACGAGAGTTCGGCATATCCGGGAAGTCGTCACCAGGACAGTCACCTACACGCCACGCATGGATCCCGCGCCCCGGGGCAAGAGACGAAAGGTGGAATAGAAAAGTCTGCATGTGGCTGATGCAAGCACGACGATGGCAACGCCATGTCCGATTTTCACGACGACTGCTATGACGACGTCCCGGCATCTGTTGGCTCCCAGGGACCAAATGACGACGCAACCAAACTGGGCGCTGGCGGCCCCCTTCCAACACATTATTAGCCTCCCTCCATTTTTCTAAATGTCCCTTTCTTCTTGATTGTTGCTCTTGTTGGCCGAGAGAAACAGCCATCTGTCCTTGACTCTTTTTTCGCGCAAAAGAGAACCAATCTTGGACCTTGTGCGCGTAGCCACAACACTAATACCCTGACCAAGCTGGATCCATGGCTCGAGGATTGTTCTCGTCCATACCGTGGCCAGCAACCACTTGGACTCAGATTACAAAGGGGCTCTCGTCAATTCTGACCCTTTTTTTTTATTTATTTTTTTTTACATCAATTTTCTCTCTCCTTTTTTCCCATCTTTGAAGCTGGAAAAGGGTGGGGGGAGGTCAGTGAAAGCGGTTTCCGGTACATCTTGGCATTTGCGGGAGGCCTTCTTTTGATTGAGAGGAGTTTTGTGGCGTTTCAACAAAGTTGAGTCTTTGGCTTGGGCTCATTGTGACCTTGCACAGGTGACGTGGGGATACGTTCGACACCAGCGACCACAGCGTGGGAGGGATGGTTCGAGGTGGTCCAGACGACGGACGACAGGGACTGGGCCCGGCCGGGGGGGACAGGCAGGCGCATAGAGTGGCGCAACGATGATAGAGGGCAATCAATATACGGCTAAAATGAATGGCAATGTCCCTTGGCAGTCATTGTGCATCGTCACGTTGAAAGAGATCAGCCCTCATCAGTCAAGATGACAGGGCGTCAGCTGCACGTCGGGCAACGGGCGAAGCGGTCGAGTTTCCTTTGCCACCTGTGGTGGAGATGGGGAGCGGTAGGCGGCATTCGAGGGCATGCAGCCGCGTGAGAATATGAGGAGCGGCCATGGACATTGTTTTCATGTCATTGCTACTCGGCACGGAGTACGCGTTTTGTCTTGTGCCGGGCCGCCAGGACAGGTCCGCGCGTCCTGGGTCATTGCGGGAAGGCCGCATAGGAAACGGCCGCGCCGCATGTATGGGACTAAGACACGACTAACAGAAACGACGTGACGGATGATGACACTTGCCAGCCTGCCTGCCTGCCTGCCTGCCTGCCTGCTTAGGTACGTGTACGTGACCAGCGGCCCATGGTTGTGCTTCGTACAGCTGGTGCCATTTTGCAGGCGACAAAGACACCAGAGCCAACACGCGGCGCTTCTTGTTTTGCCGCGGCAGCTGGGAGTTCGTGACGAGGGCTCCAAGGAGATGCAAGTCCTCCGTTATGCCGGCCCTTTGGGGGTGGGCAGGGGGGCGAGGGCTGCCGTTTGCCATCTCGACGGACTGGGCGATTCGCCCGCTGGTTCTCGTGTCTCGCTCGACCTCTGCCGGTAGGACTGGCAACCGGCCGCGTCGACAAATGGTGGTGGTCAAAAGGCCGCATATTGGGTCGCCATGGTGGACAGCGGCAGCGGCCAGGAGTGATAACTAGTGCGAGGCAGGCAGGCAGGCAGGCTTTGGTCATGGACTCACGGTCCGCGCCGGCTGACCGCCGACGGTATGACCTCGAGATGGAGAGGGCGCCCAAGGCATTCTTGCTGCTCTGTCGAGGTTCGTCTTGCCCTCTTGTGGTTTGTCTGTCGGTCGTATGCGACTACGATGCGATGCATGTACTCCGTACGGGCAGGCAAGATTGGTTGCCCGCGTTGGCGGCCAGACTTTTCTGATGACATGGCCCCCAGATCTCGACTGGAGCTCCCTCCGTGTCTCTGTTCCCTTTGCAGTCCCAGGCAAATTCTTGTCTGTTTCTCGGGTGAGAAAGAAAATGATTCCCCCTCGGCACCTGGAGCGCGCGAGTTGTCCGTGGTGCATCGTGGGCACATGGCTCCAAGTATCCACTGCTCTCACACCACGAAACTTCTTGGAGTCACCCCCCCTCCCAGGGGCGCCTCTGCCCCTCCCGGTTCGCAGTTGCCTTTTCGAGCCTTTCCAGGTCTCTTGACCGGCGCTGAGGGCTCTCTGCGATTGGTGAGGCCCCGGGTTCCCCGAGTCGAATGTGCGTCTTTTTAGAAAATGATGAAAATAGAGAAGCTGAGCTAGATAAGCACGGTTTTCACACTGAGCTGGAGAAGAGTACGTATGTGTGTGTCAAGGAGAAAGAGAAACAAAGAGGACGAGGAGGAAAGATGGAAGACGTATGGGGCCGCAGCTTCCAAGCGCCGAGAGGGAGAGCGAAGTGGTCTCTTGATTGGCCGTCACCCATGTCGCTGTCACCTACCCGATGGTGGCGGGGGTCTTGATTGGCTGGGGTCTAAGCGCCGGGAGCACTGCACCCATGCATGTCGCGAAAATGCCAAAAGTCAGAATGGGGGTTGAGATTTTTATTTTTATTTTTAATTTGTAATTTTTCTTCAGCTGGCCGATGAAACTTGCGGGGAGGGGCAGTGCCGATGACCCGAGGTGGGAAGAGGCATGACTCCACGAAAATTTGCGACTTGTGAGTTGTGGAAAAGGCTTATCTGGGCAAAATTGGCAGCTGGCAGCGCAATCAATGCCGTCTGCCGCCCTTCTCCTCCCCCAAATTTTGGGGACGTCCAGAGTGCTTCGACTTTGCGACGCTACTAGGTAGTGTCCCTTGGTGGCCTTGCCTTGCAGCGCAAAATGTGAATGGACAAATAAAGACGGGTGGTGGGGTGATGAGGCGGTTTTTGAAATTGCCTCCTTCTCAAATGCCGTATGCATGTGTTTATGCGATGACGGAAGGGATGTCGCTCCGTAAAGTCGGTCACTGCAAGCTGGGCTGTAAGCGCCATCTCCCGCTGCTTTGGAGATATCATCCCGTTGCATGACCTCTCATGACCAGGGTACACTCGCGTTAGGGAATGTCGCGCTTCCTGCTGTCGACGCTCTCTTTTGTGGCGGTTCGGGGCTTAGTATCTGTATGACAGCGGACGTGGAAGAGCTCGATGCAAAACGCACATCTCCATGGATCGGATGGCGCTTTGCATGCGCAATCCAACGCTTCAACAAGGCAAAACATGTGTGCTTTGCATAATGGAAGTCGCAATCGTTGCAGTCTTTGCTGGGACTGAAGAAGAGTCTCCCTCATGGGCCCCAACGCCAGACTGGTGTGTGTGTGTCACAGTCTGTCTCCTTGAACCTCCAACACATCGATTGGTGTCTGGACTCTGCATGACTCTTGTGTCATGGATTGGCACTCGAAACGAGCTTCGCCCGGTCCGTCTCACGGCATCTTGGTATCCAGAGCAGGGATCTTGATGCGATCCCGGCGAGGGAGGGGTAGATGACTTTGCCCATCTTTGAGGGTTTTGCCTGCGGGAATAATGCTGCCATGAGGAAGAATCGTCTTGGGCCTCCCGTGAAAGGACCCGGCCTGGCCGGGCTGAATGAAGATATTTCAAGCCATCATTCGAAAGCAGCTCTCCCTCAACTGGCGGGAGGTTGACCGAAATGACAACTACCCAGGTACCTAGTCCTTGAGAAGTTTCGTTACTAGCCAGCATTGAAACATGGAGTGCTGGTCCCATCCTCCAAGCACGAATGGCATGACCCCTATGAGCGGAGGGAGGCATATTCGTGGCGAACCTGTACTTTTGCGGCACATGTGTCGGGTTTACGGTCAAACTTGCTCTTGCCCAGCTTTGATCCAGCAAACTGCAAGCTTGTCAGGCAATGAGAGCGGGAGAAGAACGCCCCGTGATCCGAGGCCATGGCTCCAAGCTGTGCTTCGCGCCAGATGCATGGCCATGTGTTTGCGCTTGCCGCCGTGGTTCTGGTGCCCGCACTTTGCCTGCCTTTCTGCGTCTTGATGAGAATATTGTTTGCCTGGCAAAACAGTCGGATTCCAGGCTTTCCCTCGCGATAAACACGACGCTCGCAATGTCCCGTCGTCCGTTCTCTTCCGTGATGCAACCTCATCATGGTGTCTTCACAGTAGTCCCTCCAGGCATCCACCATGCCTGTCTCTATGCATGTCCCATCCCATCCCTGCCGTGGTCCTAGTTCCCGACTCACACGGGCCAAGCTCACATCATCATCCAGCACATGAACACTCCAACGACCGTGCCGGCAAATCTTGCAGCCATTCCCTCCTCACTTTGCCCAACTCACCAACAGGATATCGTACCGTGGCACATCATGGCTCCTCCCACACCAAGTTGAAAATTCACCTCTTCCTGGGCTTGGTTTCCTAGCGTGGTGGTGTGGCCAGGGACGCGAGGGGCCCCTGCCTCAAGTCCTGGTTTCGAACAGTATCCAACATTATAGACCACCAAGGAAAACCCCTAGAGCAGACCTCCGAAACTGGCCATCTAGATTCGAGTGGCGTTTGTAAATATGTGAGCTACCATGGAACATTCTGACACACGTTCCGCGTAAATTTTGAAACGGAGGAAATTGCTCTCTTCTCGCACAATCAGGTCGGAACGTCTGGTACAGACAGGCGCTTGGTTTCGACAAGGCCTACTTGTTCTTGGCTACCATCACGACTCTCGGCGGATTGGCCGCAGTTACCTCCACTCCCATACGGGACGGCGTCAGTGTGTCCGGCTCGACAGTAAGTCAATACAGTTGATGCCCATCCCCGGATGAAGAATATGCCAGTCGCCATCATGTAGGTGCTGTTCCAAAAGCACGAACAAGTATAGGTCGTACGAGAAATTGAATGCCACAGTCAGCTTTAATCCTCATTGCCGCCCTGCTTAATCCACTTCTCTCACCTCCTTAGCAATGGCATTACACAAAGCCACCGTAACACCGGCGCCAGTAAGGACGTGGATCCACAGCCGCTGCGTGTCGCTCAGCCGGTCGTTCGCGCTCTTGACCTCGGCAAACATGACCTCGCCTCTCGGTTCTTCCCGTGTGCTTGGGGCTTCTTCGTCCGCTGACTTGTCAGTTGCCCGCCAGAGGATGAGATCCGGCACCCCTCCCCCTCGATGCTTGTATTCCTGTGCCATGACTTTGCATATGGCCGCTAGGGCACTGCCTTTGAAGCACCGTACCAGCTCCGCCATGTCGTCCACGTCAAAGTCCCAGTTCAGACCGACCACGCTGGTCCTGCTTTCGTGTTCTCTGTCCCAGACTTGCCGGAGGAGCCGTTCGCCCTGTCCGTTGGCTATCTCGACGAGACGGTGGTTGATTTCAGATGCTCTGGCGGGGAAGAATGCATCTGTGTGCAGGTCCAGGGGGCACGTCTGGTATTCTGTCTGGAACACATTGGGTATGTAGAGAAATAGAATGTCGTAGAAGAGATACGCAAATATGGTCCGGATAGCCCCTCCCTCCGCGTGATATCCCTTCCAGCCCTGAGAACGGAAGTGGCTCAAGCACATCTCTTCCACGCTGCACTCGCCTCCAGTATCTAGCTCGTCAAGCCAAATGGTCTTTGTTGAGGCTTGTTGGGTTCCCGGCTTGGCACTTGGAGTCCTTTTCAGCTGTATCCCTTCGACGTTGACTTCGAGGGGTTCTGCTAGCCGCACGTGTCCAAAGTCATGCTGTAATCGGCGCGGGATGCGCAACTT
Organism: Metarhizium album ARSEF 1941; assembly: GCF_000804445.1. Classification (NCBI taxonomy): domain Eukaryota; kingdom Fungi; phylum Ascomycota; class Sordariomycetes; order Hypocreales; family Clavicipitaceae; genus Metarhizium; species Metarhizium album. Next base: position 443,712 of record NW_024467589.1, read on the forward strand.
CTTTTCAAGCTTGATAAGTCGTTTTTGGAGATCGTAATGATGGATCAGGTGGCAATCAGGGTCTTGCAGCGCCGATTCACATGTTGTAGCGGCTATTCTCTTCCACTGCTTCTTTCGCTGCCCCAGATCCCCGACTGCTCCGTCAGCATCCACACTGGGCATGTAGTGTTCCTCCAGTAATGCCTTGCGCTGATACCACGAGCCTCTTCGGGCTAGGTGAAACAACTTCTGATCCAGCAATTCCTCGAGAAGTTCATGCTCACGAGCATATTCTTTTCGTCTTCCCATCACCCACATGGCTTTTACGATAATCCTCGTGTACGAATGAGCAGGATTAAACCTCCGGAGGTATGCGCCCTCACCCATTTCGTACACCATTCTCTCCTTTTCTCCCTCGTCATTGATGTATTGCTTCCATCGGGGGTATACCATTTCAAAAATATTCATAATTCGTTGCAAGTCCTCTTCGCTGGGAATTCCACTAGACTCAAGGATGTTATCCACGTCTGCCTCAAGGCGAATACCTGCTTCAAATTCCAACAGATGTAGACGTGAGGCAAATATGGTGGAGGTTCTGCAGACAATGTACTCTGGGAATTTTCGTCTCGCAATCTTGGCCAGTATTATTGTCGTCAATGATTTCTCCGTCCACTCGGTAGATCGGTAAAACACCAAGTGTACCCGTTCAAAAAGCTTGTAGGTAAGCGGTGACAAGCGAATACACGGCCCTAAAATGGCCAACATCTTATTCAAATAATGCTCGTTTCGATTCGAGTTTTGTCTTTTGAGGCGTCCAGACTTGGAGGGCCCGGCAAATTCTGGGTCAGAGACGGAAGCATCAGAGTCGCGACTGTTTTGCCGGCTCAATCCCAGTGTCATGAGCCCAACTTGTTGTTGGCTCATTCGACAGAGTCCTTTCACGAGCTCTGCCTTGTTCTTTCCCGCAATCTTGGCATCCTTGGCCAACGCTTTGAGTTCATCCAAAAGCAAAAGCGAGGCTGCTTCTTCGACGGTGTCGATGTAGTCTTCCGAGGCGTCAGCAAATGTGAATGTTGCCCCCAAGTTGAAGCTCTCGAGATCAAACCCCGGGACCAGCTCCTCGGTATCTTGACTGTCTTTTGGCGGCAATTTCTGGACGGCTTTCAAAGCCTCAATGGCCTCTTCCAGCTCTGAAATATCGGAATGATATCCGAGACGGCTAGACCGGTGCCACGCAGCGGTTTTTCTGAGAAACAGGCGAACATATCTCCCGATGAGTTAGACTCCACATCAGGTTATGCACAGCAGAACAAGACTTACAAATACTGTGCTTCATATGTCAGATCTTTCCACTTTCTGAAAACTTCCTTTTCCTTCTCGTCAAACAATTCCGATTCCTCTTCCAGCACAGTGTCAAGGGCTAAATTAAAGGCATCCACGTATATCGAGCTGCGTCCTTGAACCCATAGAGGTTTGGTCTCTGCGGTAGCCCCATCATCATCAGCCTGTGTTGTGGAAGACCTCATCCGTTCATACGTCTCAATTGCGTCGGCATCTATTTGCGTTGGTGGGAGGACGTTCTCAAACGCCGTGGCTTCTGGGGAAGATGTAGTGTCCGCATTTTCTGTCTTGTACGAAGTCCGGCTGGACTTCTTTTGCGCCCAATTTCCGCGATCGGACTCTTCAGAGTCCAAAAAGTCTGCATTTCCTACTTCGTCTCGCTTTACCCGCTTTGCCGCCCGTCCGCTGGTGCTGGTGCTGTCATATTGAGACGCAGACCGGCTGCTTTCGCCGCTTGTATCAGACCTGGGCAACAGGTTTGCATACGCATCCATCAGTACCAGCTTGATGCGTGACGCAGCGGCGTTTGCTACCAAAGCTCAACCGTCGGGTTGCTTGAATGTGAACGCTGTCAAAGCGGGAGACGCGTAACCGCAAACACGAGGTCAGCTGACCGCGTTGACCGGCAGAGCTCTTGATTGAACCACTTCAGTCAGCCACTAATCGTGCCCGCCCCACTTTATGTGGTTCGGCTAGCAAAAGCCCTCACCACCAAAGGTGGTGCTCGACAGCAAGGCGGGCCGGACACCAAGGCGGGCCAATTTTCAACCTAATAACGCTATTAACCTCTTCGCCTATAATGTACACCCTTCTCGTCCCAAATTTCTAGTAGATCTAGTACAGAATCCAGACGCCATTTACGTGCCTTTTTAGCTGCTTCAAAAAACGTCCTCTTGGCGTGGTTGTGGCGCCTTTTGTCGGCATGCTCTTTATGCTTGCTGTTCGCCTGATGAACTCGAGAAAGGTCTTTGCAAAGGCGTGATTGGAAGGAGAAACGGCGAATGGTTGACGCGACAGGTATGCATTTGTTGGCGGTGACGGGAGGGGAGCCATATGAAGAGGTGCATTATCTGTTGACTGTTTTTCTAGACCGGGAAATAAAAATAGGACATGTATAGAAAACCAGATATTACAGCCCTTTTTAAAAAAAAAATCAAAAAAATCAAAGGTCGTCACTCATTCATTGGAAGCTTCAACGAAAAAAAAAACCCCGGATGTAATTACGCAGCTCATTAAAGATCCACCTGATCAATCGCCGGCCACCATTGAGACCAGGCCCCCTGCTCGTCGAGGTTATTGCTGACTTCCGCGAAAAGCTGGTTCAACAAGGTATTAGTGTCGAGCTCGTGCTCGTGCTCGTGCTCGTGCTCGTGCCCTTGAACCGGCCAAGTCGCCTGCGCCGAGGGCCGCTCCGCGCCCCGAATCTCCCGAGTATGCGCGTCGGATCTATCCACGACACGGAACTCGTGGACAGACTGGTGTAGAGTATCAAAGTCTGCTCGTGTGCGCCCCTGGTATCGTGTCCGGTCCTCGGTTGCTCGCTCGTAGAGCACGGATGCATGGTGTATCGTTTTGATCTTGCGCGTGCCGCCCTCTCAATGTTAGCGCAACGGTGGCCACGGTCGTGTCATGCTTGCGGGCGGCTTACCCATCCGTCGGCGATTTTCCAGACAAGTCGAAACTTTTCCAGGTAGTCGAGACACATTTTGAGACAGTCGCTTGCTCGCGGGCTGCGGCCCAGGTTCATTCGGGGGTATTTCGCCACGTAGAGGTTGAGGTAGCCGGCTGAGAATGCGCAGAACCCGGCAAAGGGCGTCATGAGATGCACGCCACACTCGGAGGCCTCGTGTAGAATGGCGGCGATGTGCTCTGCCGCGCCGAAGAGGAGTCGGGAGCTGTCGTCCCACCAGCCCTCGGGGGCGGGCGCCCCCAGCATGGGCTGGTCGACTGGACCCCGTGGCTCCGACTCCGGGGTCGGCAGGAAGGGGAAGTACTCGCGGTGAAGCATGAGGGTGCTGACAAGGCGTAAGCAGGGGCGGCGGCGGCAAGTTGGGAGCCCCGTCGACCGCTACCGCTGTGGGAAGGGGATTCTTACCTCACGTAGTACAGGCAAGCTGCGCGATCGCGTTCTTACCATCCCACCTTGCAGCAGCTCAAATTTCGCCAGGACAAGTCAACTGGTTTGTCTGGAAAATCATTGACAGCATGGCAGACGAAATCCCCGGGTCAGAAGCGACGCCAGCCATTTCTCGCGCATCCCCTATCGTCGAGAAGGCTCCAAACAGCAACACAACGGTCGCCGCCACGCCGGGGCCGCAGCCGCCTTCTGAAACATCTCAAAAAGATGTCGTCATGTCCGATGCTCCAACTGATCAGGCGCCAGTTCGTTCAACGTTTGATAAGCTGACTCAGCCGGAATATCGGATACCGCTAACACTTGTGGCATATAGTCGCCAGCTCCCGCCAACCTAGCTCCAAGTCCAGCTCCCGTTCGAACAGGCACTCCAGCTCTGGGTTCACGGGCACCATCGGTACATCCCGACCACGGCTTTACCATGCCTTCAGAAGCAGTTGCACATGGCGATTCCACAAGGAGATACCTAAACACGAAAGTAACCGGTGCACTACTCGAGGGTATGAAGCAATTGGCCAAGAACCAGTAAGTAGCTTAATGAGGAAAAAGAGGAAAAAGGAGAAAGGAAAAATATATATGCCCATTTACTTTGACTGACACAACTAGGCCAACGGACCCCCTACGATTCCTCGGCGAATATCTTATTCGGAAATCCAAGGAATCGGAAGGCAACAGCTGAGCGGTGTGGAGTTGGAAATTAGGTCACATTCGGAGAAAAACCAAGCATAAGTAGGCGTTTAGGGAGCAGTCGTCGTTTGGGTCACGTAAAACGACATCACGATTTCCAATTGATGATTCGAAATTGGGCAGTCAAATTGCTTCCATTGTAGGCTAATTCGACCTTTCGTCACGGTCGTCCGGACCAAGGACGAAGCATCACGGCTTCTAAATGCAGGGTTGTTCCGTAAATTTTCCTCCCCAACTCCAGGATCAAGGGAATCCGCCGTTCATGCGCTGCAACTACATCATCCTATTTTCCCGCTCTATGCGACAATGGTGGAGGCAGTAGCAGACTCGTACTTCCAGGTAGGAGGCAGAACGCCGACGGTCTTGTAGTAGCGAGCCAGACGGTGGATTCTGGACTCGATGAGAATGAGACGGAACTTGGAGTCCTTGTCCTTGCGGTTGCGCTCAAGATGCTTGCGTACAGCAACAGCCTGAAGGGTATCATGTTAGCACATTATGGCATGTCCGTGGATTCGAAGAAACCACAATAACCATCTTCTTGGCGTACCTTCTTGATCAACATGTACAGGTCCTCAGGAAGCTCGGGGGCAAGGCCTGTTAAAAATTCACTCTGTCAGTCTTCACCGTACAGAGGCAAAAACGAGTGCGTGCTGTATTTTCTCTTTGCACGTGTATTTTCCTTCACCACACCCTTATACAACGTCTTCGGGACACCGTACCGTTCGACTTGAGGATTCGCAGGATTCGGTTACCTAGCAATACCCGAGTTAGTAAAGAAAGACGTTTCTCTGCTCGCTTTTCAAGACGTACCGGTGACGATCTTGACTTGGGCAACACCGTGGGAGTCGCGAAGTATGACACCAATCTGCGAAGGGGTAGCACCCTTTCTGGCAAGCTTGCAGATCTGCTCAACGACCTGCTCGGGTGTGGTCTTCAACCACGCAGGTGCGGCGCGAGAGTAGGGGATTGCGGAGGCAGAGATGCCCTTTCCCTTGCTGTGAAGTCTACCCATCTTGCCTGTTGTGCGGTTGTGCTGGTTGACGATGCAGAGTCCTGTAGGTGAGGTCGCAAGTCTCCCAGTGTTGTGTGGAGCTGCAAATTTTCGCTTAGTTAGGGCAGAGTGTGTGGGCGGTTGCGACAGCCACGGAGCAGCAGGGGTCATCACATGCGTAATCACGTGGGAGTTAGTTTTGAGATTGCGAACCACCTTTTTTTTTTCTTCGTGCTCTCGTCCCGCAGTACAAGACCAAACTGAGTTATCAACCATCTTTCCTAGTTCCTAACTGTAAGTCAACACATTTCTGTTTGCCTGCACATATCTCAACGCCTATCTACATGATGATAAGAACACAATTGTTTCATTATTTCTGGTACCTCTTATGTTAGAGTCTTCGGACTCGATGAATGAACTGGACTTCTGATCTTTCGCCAACGCTACACTCTGTTTTGTTTCTTGAAATTCCAAGTCAGACCAACAGCGACTAACATGGAAGAAGATGCTACAGGACCTATTCGCCGCTACTAGTCTTGAAACATCATGTCGAGTTATTTGTAGACGTGTTGCTATTTGTAACACCAATTAACACTCCCACGACGCCAGTTTCGCCCAGATCTGTTACAGCTTGATTTTTTTTTGCGAAAAATATTACGATAATCAGCGTCGCCCTATCGATTTGCCGTTTTACATGTAAATGAATGCAAAGACATGTTTTGAAAGACTTCCATTTCCCCCAATTAGCCAACAAAATTGCGCGTGTGCCCTCCGTTGCTCGATACACCAGGAGCGATGAGTAGCCTTTAGCTTTACCAGGCACCCACGTCGAAATTTTCCTATCCGATGTATTAGCTACACAAACAAGTGTAATGAGGCGGGGGTGCCTTACTTCAGGGAAATATGTGGTTACGACAGTTCGGTCGGCAAACTTTCTGCCTGCCAGTGCTGTCAATGCCTTGTGGCAGGATTCTGGAGTGTCAAACTTGACAAAAATCTTGCCGACTCCAGCAGACTGTCTGCTTCCACCCACCGGGCGGGGAATCTTTAGTTCCAAAATGTTTCCAAACTTGGAGCATTCTTCGCGAACATCCTCGCAGATCTCTAGTCATTTTGTCAGTATAGCCAATATAATACCATTGGCAGGTGGCAACGAACCGTCGTATTCTTCAGCATCCATAAGCTCTTCAGGAGTCACCATGTTTAGGAGCTGAAGCACACGTCCCCTCTGCGCATCCATAGAGGTTTGAGAGGCCAGGCCGCTGATGGCTGTGATGCCAACATCGAAATTGGCAACCTGGGTGGAACCAATGCTAGCCTTTACCACTTTCAACGTCTTTCCTCCCACGTCCATGCCATTCAAGGCATTCAGTGCTGGCTCGTTGGCCGAGCCTGGCTCTAGATATTCTGCGAAAGCAATGCCCTGTCACTAGTCAGTATTCAGTGTTGATGACTGTGTTTCTAAAGGAGAGAAACAATTACCCTTGATTCTTCAGTACTGCGATCCTTTACGAGAACAAAGGCCTTGGGCCTTCCGAATGCCGCGAGAAGTTCAATAATTTGGTCCTCGGTAAGGAACGTCGGAATGTTCGTGATAGACAGCTTGTGCACCGTGTCGGGAACGACGTTTGATACGACATTTGGATCATAAGCCATTTCCTCGGGGATAGCTGGCATAACGTAGTCCTTCGGACGTCGAATTGATAGTCCTTGTTGTTCACCATCAGCTCCATTCATAGAATCGTCTGCCTCCATAGTGATGCCGTCCAAGGCAAGAGCCACCGTAGCATCACCAGCATTCCTGAATTCCAAGACTGCAAAAGCTCGGTCGGCCGAGAATTGGCAGAGATTGCATGGGTCTGAGCTCTCAATGACATTCAGACCATTTAGCTGGAGGTTGAAGAAGGATATGAGGCTCTCCTCGGTAGTGTCTTGGGAAAAGTTGGAAACAATCAGACGCTTTGCTTGACGAGAATTGCTTGCTTTCAGGCCAGCACTCGAGACACCACCGTTTGGCTCTTTCATAAAGGCCTGGAGCTTGGTAGGGTCTATCGGCTGCTGGCGTGGGGCTCCGGGCAATGGGAACATGCCTGACAGCTTTGCCTGTTCAGCCGTGACAAGCTCGTACCCCGGCGGTTTGATATCCCACTGAGTCATTCTCCTCTTCCTCTCCAGGACCGGGATAACGTCTGTCAAGTCTGGAGTGGGTTCTCGCGGTTTTGCAGGAGACGGGCTCCTGCGACTCTCTTGTCGTGCAAAACCGCCGTCATCTCGTTCTCGTCGGTCTCCGCCTCGACCGCCACGACGACGATCATCAAAGCCATCTCGGTCTCTCCTGTTGGGCCTGTCATCTTCATCGCGCCGGGCATCTCTGCGCGAGGAACCTCGATCTCGATCCCATTCGCGCTCTGCCCTTCGATCGCGTCCGGAATATCGGTCCTCCCGTTCTCTGTCGCGGTGGTTGCGGCTGGAGGAATACGCGTCTACATCACCTCCATCCCCACGACGATGCCCGCCACGGTGGTCTGGTGATCTTGATCGTCTGCGATCGCGGTGACGGTCCCGATCCCGGTCTCTCTCGCGGTCGCGGTCACGATCCCGGTCTCTGTGGCGGTCACGACGGTCATCACGATCTCCCCTAGAAGTCTGTGCAGTGGTTAGACAGAGCCACCGCAGCGGATTGGGCAACAACTTACAGCATAGTCCCGACCGCTTCGGCCCTCTACTTGGACATGGTACGAGGTCAGCAATGCTTCCAGGCGTGAATATTGATCAAAGGAGTTCGGAGGGGGACGCACCGCCACGGGACGAAAAATTGTCACCGTTCATGATATGCGACACGAGGTCCCAAACTCGGGCGATCAACAGGCCGCTCGAATTTGATGATTCTTGTGTTTAGGTAGTCGCCAGCGTCGAAAATCTAATTCTGGCTTGGTGTTCCAGTTTCTACTTGACGATTTGGGCGAGGCTGGAGCTTTTTCGCGGCGCTGCGGCTAGCCCGTTTTGGATTAGCTCCGCTACGGAGTACTCTGGTGTCGAGCAGCGCGGTTGATCCACTGTCGAGCGCCAGGAGTGCCTGGTAAAGGGTACACACGTACGGAGTGGTCTTTAGGGTAGGCCCATTCTTGACGGGGCAACTGAAGGGCAGTTTGAAATACTTCAGTCTTTCTGATCCTCGCCCTCCTCGCTCACTAGGCAGCGAGGTGGTTGCGATTTCTAATTCTCGGCAGTGATGTCTCTAAAACGGCTATCAGAGTGGCGGAAGCTGCCAATAAGTCCCTCTGAGCTCTGCATCGACACCACACTGAGATGTGGCCAGTCATTCAGATGGCGCAAAATGGGTGACGAGTGGTAAGCACCACATTGATCACCATCAACAAGATGGCCGCTTACTGGTGACCCAGGACATGCACTCTCCAAGGCCGGATCCTGTCCCTGAAGCAGGACCCCTCGTATCTCCATTACCGGGTTACCTGGCCAGAACACCAGGGTGCTCGCCCGCCGCCGCCGCCGGCCTGCAAAGTCATCGATGAACACAAACCGGATGACACAGAGGAGCTGCTTAGACGATACTTCAGTTTGAACCTCGATCTGGGCGCGCTATACGACCAGTGGTCAAACTCGGACCCTAATTTCCAGAAGAAAGCGCCAGAATTCAAGGGGGTGCGAATCCTCAGCCAGGACGTCTGGGAGGCCCTGATATGCTTCATATGCAGCAGCAACAACAACATCAGTCGAATTTCTCAAATGGTATTGCGCACCGACCTGAAGCGAGTGCTGTTGCGTTTCCTAACCCCGACAGGCTCATAAACTATGCACCCATTACGGGCCCCTCATCGGCTACGTTGATGGAGAACCGATGCACGACTTTCCTGGTCCCGAATCTCTTACCGGCAAAAGAGTCGAAGCCCACCTGCGAGAGCTAGGGTTTGGGTATCGTGCCAAATATATCGCGGATACAGCTCGCGCGATTGCCCTCGAGAAACCAACATCGTGGCTGGAATCGCTGCGCAACCCTCGACACTCTGGGCCCCGACTCTCATCCAGCGCGGGCGGTGGCAACCCAACATACAGGGAAGCCCACGAGGCACTGCTGTCGTTAACTGGCGTCGGGCCGAAAGTCGCTGACTGCGTATGTCTCATGGGCCTGGGTTGGGGTGAATCTGTTCCAGTGGACACACACGTGTGGCAGATTGCCCAAAGAGATTACAAATTTGGCAAGTCAAAAGCAAAGACGTTTAACAAGGCGACGTATGATGCCGTCGGAGACCATTTTCGGAGAATCTGGGGCGACTACGCAGGATGGGCACATTCGGTATTGTTTGCGGCTGATCTTCGAGAGTTTTCAAGTCGTAAAGGAAAGACTCAAGTGGTGGAAGTTCTCGAACCGGTCCTGGTGAAATCCGAGACACGGGAAGAAGAAGGCGTATCAAACAGACCTAGAAAGAGGCGATCGGTTGTCGATGCGAAACTGAGAAACGGCACGGTGCTTGGAGATGCAACAGAGTCCAAAGTCGTCGAGACGATCCCGTCGCAAAAGCGCAGGAAGACCAAGACGAGGTGAAGCTCCAAGGAGTCTGGAGGAAATCTGTACTTCTAGATGAGATTGGACAGAGCGACTGGTATACATCGCAAATGACAAGTAGATTCCGCCAATCATTCTGAATGGTCATGTACATTAATTACAGATAGATCAAGTATACTCCATTGTTTTTGACAGACAGCATGAGAGGACAAATATTGTCCTCATGCATGGCATCATGCGTGAAGGGGGTGGGGAGCAGGCGTCGGTCGGATAAACCTCGGTCATCGCTTGCGGTAGTAAGCTCCGAGAGTTTTCGTTGCCCTCAGCCTAGGAAAAAATGTCTCCTTCACATCCGACATCCGACACCCAAAAACCCAACCCCCATCGAGGCTGCCTATCCATGTGCGGCGGCAGCTCTGGAATTTCGTCTTGCGATCTGGAACCGGGATGAGGTGAAAAAAAAAAAACAATAACAATCGCTGAGCCAAGATGTCCGACGCAGATTTGGACACGATCGCGAAGCTCCAGCGCGAGCGAAACGCTGCGAAGAAAGGCTCGCGTGCGCCTGATGCGTCGTCTCAACGCAATGACGACAGGAGGCAGAAGCTCACGGACAGCGCCGACAATGAGCTATATGACCGAGAAGGAGGCGATAAATTTGCAGGATACCACACGTCTCTCCCCATGGGAGATGAGGACGATGAGATGGATGGCGACAATACCCGGCGGCTTGTGGGCCAGTATACTGCATCGCGAGAGATGATTGATGAGTTTGCCAGGGGCAATGGAGTTGAAGAGGATGATGTTCTTGCGGGAAAGGGTGAAAAGAGCGGCCGCATCACCGACCGCGAGACCGATTACCAGAAACGTCGCTTTAATCGAGTCTTGACGCCCACCAGAGCCGATCCTTTCGCGGAGAATCGACAGGCCGGAGCTGCAGAGAATGGGGCCACCTACAGAGAAATCATGGAAGCCCGCGAACTCGACAAAGAAGAGGAACGCGTTCGAAAGGCCATTCAGGACAAAGTCAATGGCGAAGGCGGCGAAGGCGAGGCTCAGCCGACGCTGCGGGACGTGGACAAGGAGAACGCAGAGGCCGGGTCGACCGAGGCCGTCGCGGCAGGACGAAAGCGTAAGAAGAGATGGGATGTCGCTTCCACACCGGCCGAGGTACAGCTTCAGGACAAGGCAGAGGAAGCGAAGCCAAAGCGCTCAAGATGGGACCAGGCGCCATCCGTCGGCCCCGGAGAGGCTACCAAAAAGCGCTCTCGATGGGACCAAGCTCCTTCAGCGACACCTCTGGGTAACCAAGGGCTCGCTACCCCAATGCATCCAACCCAAGCGCCGGGTGCCTTACCGCCAGCCTTCGGAACCGATATCTCAGCCCGCAATCTCACCCTTAGCGACGAAGAGCTAGATATGCTACTGCCTGGCGAAAACGAAGGATACAAGATCTTGGAACCACCTCCTGGGTACGAACCCGTGCGTGCCCCAGCACACAAGCTGATGGCAACGCCGGCTTCAGCGGCAGGCTTCATGATGCAGGATCCGGATCAAGTAAGACTGGGGGGCAGGCCGATGCCGGCTGAGCTCTCTAATGTAGGTGATTTGCAGTTCCTCAAGCCAGAGGACATGGCATACTTTGGCAAGCTCAACGACGGAGCAGACGAGAACGTCATGTCCGTGGATGAGCTAAAGGAACGCAAAATCATGCGGCTCCTGCTCAAAATCAAGAACGGAACCCCGCCCATGCGGAAGACGGCCCTTCGGCAAATCACAGACAATGCAAGGAACTTTGGGGCTGGGCCACTGTTTGCTCAGATTCTGCCCCTACTCATGGAGAAGTCCTTGGAGGACCAGGAACGCCACCTACTGGTCAAGGTCATTGATCGAATTCTGTACAAACTAGACGACTTGGTGCGACCCTATGTCCACAGGATCCTCGTCGTTATCGAGCCGTTGCTCATTGACCAAGACTACTATGCCCGGGTCGAAGGCCGTGAAATCATTTCAAACGTGGCAAAAGCTGCTGGTTTGGCGACCATGATCAGCGTGATGCGACCAGACATCGACCATCCCGATGAGTATGTACGCAACACGACCGCGAGAGCCTTCGCGGTGGTGGCATCGGCGCTCACCATCCCGGCGCTGCTGCCCTTTCTGCGGGCCGTCTGCCGGAGCAAGAAATCATGGCACGCCAGACATACCGGTGTGAAGATTGTTCAGCAGATTGCCATCCTGATGGGCTGTGCTGTCCTGCCCCATCTCAAGGGCCTTGTCGAGTGCATTGCTCCCAACTTGAACGATGAGCAGACAAAGGTGAGGACCGTGACCAGCCTGGCAATTGCAGCTTTGGCAGAGGCATCCAACCCCTACGGCATTGAGAGTTTCGACGACATCTTGAACCCCCTGTGGACTGGTGCGCGTAAACAGCGCGGCAAGGGGCTCGCTGGCTTTCTAAAGGCCGTCGGATACATCATCCCCCTCATGGATGAGGAGTACGCCAACTACTACACGAGCCAAATCATGGAGATTCTGCTGCGGGAATTCTCTTCCCCGGATGAGGAGATGAAGAAGGTTGTGCTCAAGGTTGTCTCGCAGTGCGCGGGCACGGAAGGTGTCACGGCGGGCTATCTCAAGGAGCACGTGCTCGACGAGTTTTTCAAGAGTTTCTGGGTGAGGAGGATGGCTCTCGACAAGCGCAACTACAAGCAGGTTGTGGAGACGACGTTTGACATTGGACAAAAGGTTGGTGTCAGCGAAATCCTGGAGAGAATCGTCGGCAACCTCAAAGACGAGAGTGAGGCGTACCGCAAAATGACGGTGGAAACGACGGAGAAGCTGGTGGCGAGTCTTGGAGCTGCAGACATCGGCGAGCGCTTGGAGGAGAGACTGGTGGACGGCATCCTGCACGCGTTCCAGGAACAGAGCGTCGAGGACGTTGTTATGCTCAACGGGTTCGGCTCTGTGGTCAACGCGCTGGGCACGCGGTGCAAGCCGTATCTGCCCCAGATTGTCGGCACCATTCGCTGGAGGCTGAATAACAAGTCGGCAACTGTGCGGCAGCAGGCGGCCGATCTCATCTCGCGAATCGCCATGGTGATGCAGCAGTGCGGCGAGGACGCCCTCATGGGCGAGCTTGGCATCATCCTGTACGAGTACCTCGGTGAAGAGTACCCCGAAGTTCTTGGGTCCATACTGGGCGCTCTGCGATCCATTGTGACTGTCGTGGGCATCAGCCAGATGCAGCCTCCCATCAAGGACCTGCTGCCTCGGCTGACGCCCATTCTCCGCAACCGCCACGAAAAGGTGCAGGAAAACACCATCGATCTCGTGGGACGTATTGCGGATCGAGGGCCCGAGAGCGTCAACGCGCGTGAGTGGATGCGCATCTGTTTCGAGCTGCTGGACATGCTCAAGGCACACAAGAAGGGCATCCGACGAGCCGCCAACAACACGTTTGGGTTCATCGCCAAAGCCATTGGTCCGCAGGACGTCCTGGCCACGCTCCTGAACAACCTCCGCGTGCAGGAGCGCCAGTCTCGAGTCAACACGGCCGTCGCCATTGGCATCGTCGCAGAGACCTGTGCGCCCTTCACCGTCCTCCCGGCGCTCATGAACGAGTACCGCTTCCCCGAGCTCAATGTGCAAAACGGCGTGCTCAAATCCCTCTCCTTCCTGTTCGAGTACATTGGCGAAATGGCCAAGGACTACGTCTACGCCGTAACGCCGCTCCTCGAAGACGCGCTCATTGATCGGGACCAAGTCCACCGGCAGACAGCCGCATCTGTCGTCAAACACATCGCCCTCGGCGTCATTGGGCTCGGCTGCGAAGACGCCATGGTTCACCTGCTCAACCTTCTCTTCCCGAACCTGTTCGAGACCAGCCCCCACGTCATTGACCGCATCGTCGAAGCCGTCGAGGCCATCAGGATGGCCGTCGGGCCCGGCGTCGTGCTCAACTACGTATGGGCAGGCCTCTTCCACCCGGCCCGCAAAGTCCGCACGCCATACTGGCGCCTCTACAATGATGCTTATGTCCAGTGTGCCGATGCCATGGTCCCGTATTATCCGAGCCTGGATGAGGAGAAGATGGACAGGCCTGAACTGGCGATTGTCCTGTGAGAGAAGAAGAGGAGGGGGAATGATATCCTTGGTTGTCGTGCTTTCCACGTCGGCGAGTTGGGCTGAACTGAACGATTTGAGAAACGAAACATGGTTGGGGTGTGTAATAGGTTTTCAGTTCTTGTCAGTGGTAATTGCGCGAGGGGCACTTTTGTAATGTAGTTGCTGCACATGAGGCGTTTTCTTCTTCTGCACCGTGACAAGTCTATCATTGTTCGCGTCACATCCCGTGTCCATCGGTGACGTGACGTGCCGTAAGTTGCAACGCAGGCAGGTAGTGCCGACGGCTGTGCTTGGAGCAAGGGCACGTCGAGCGCTCACAAGAGCCAGAGTATCTTGGGCGCCGCTCTTGCTGGCCTACGTCGGACTCCGACTCGGGCGGCATGCGTCCCTGAGGGCTGAGGCCCTTCGTTTGTCCGGCAGCAGCGCCCACGATCCACGCATCAGCCTACTCCTACACCTAATCCTCCGGCAAGCATGGACCGACCGAGACGCTGGATACTGCCCTTCTTCCAAGCCGTGGTTTGGTATCCTGTTGCTGCTGCTGTCCGTCGAACCGCCGACCCTTTGGCCAGCGTGAGGCCGCAAACCCGCGTCTGCGGGAAATGACTGCTTGGTCAGGGGACAGGCAGGGTCATCGGGTGCCTGCGAGCCGCGTCTCTTCTCGGGTGCCAGATGGGAAGTGTCGAGCGGAAAGCCCACGGCACGTTGACTTGCAGGCATCAGGCATGCAACTCGCTCGCCTGACCGAGGTCGTCGTCGTCCACGACTGCTCCCCCAGCATGCATAGCTGCTCGGCCGACTTCGTCCGTCCGTCCGTCCGTCCGTCCATCGTGCCCGAGACAATGATTGAGAGCTGCGTAGTCTCCTCCACGGGCTATCCCACGCCGCCTCGACAGTCACAACCCGTGCGTGGGCTTTCCCTCCGGCAAACGCCATCTATTCGCTCTCAAGAGCATGTCTTGGCTTGCCACGTATCGCGTCACTGGCTCAATCACACAAGGCACCGGATGGCCTTTGCCACGAGTCACGACCTGGATGGACAACAAAGCCAAGCAAGCCGCAAGCGCCACGTCCGCCGATGGGATGGGGTTTTTTTTCGCCTCTTCGCACGTACATTGTACGCTTTCACTCTGGCTTGTCATAAAACGAGTCTCATAGTAGTAGTAGTAGTAGTAGTAGTAGTAGTAGTAGTAGTACTGACTCCTCGTGGGCACGCTTTCAGTATCCTCTCATCCACACTTTGTCTCACCGTGACCAGGCAAGTCAATCAATGGCACGGTGGGTACGTTGCGGTTGTTGTTGTGGTTTGGTTTTTTTTTTCTTTTTTTCTCTCGTCTTCTTTCTGAGCCATGTCTCACACGCCCCTCCTCCCCTGATTCGTTCACATGCCGCCATCATGGGTTTTGTTGTAAAGCCAAGAAAAAAAAATACTCGTAACCTGCACGCTGATGAAGGCACTCTCAGCCGGTCTCCTCCGCAGTGAACTGCTCATCGCTGGGAAGATGTGCCTGTGCGTTTTGGAGAACCAAGGACAAGGCGAGGCCGTTCGTTGCTGGCTCGTGACAAGGAACAAGAGGCCAAAAGCCTCAGCCCACACCGCCACACGGAACAGACAAGAGATAACTGCTACTCCGTACTCCGTACCCAAGTGGGAAGCTTAGGCTTGGCGGCCACTGTGGCAGCTACCCCGTAATCCAGGCCAGATGTGTGTCGGTAAGCCTGAAGGGCTGGATCGGAGAATTTGAAATTCCTGTTGTTGGTTCGGCGGACGATACTGTAGAGGGTGCCTGGAACCTACGCCGGATTGGTAAGAAGTGACCGAGCCCGGTGGCTTATTCTGTTTGCTGCGGAGTTGGATAAATCAAAGGGCGGAAAGTGACTAGTAGGCAAAATCAAGAAGGAAGATTGTGATATAAAACAGACGTGTTGAATATCTTCGATGGGCGAGTGACGCTGGCGCGCCTCTCTGCTCGATAAAAGCCGAGCAGGCTCTCATACCCGATGACTGGAAGGAAGCACTGGCTGGATGTTTGATGATCCAGCGGCGAGACTACAATGTAGATGGAGAGTGGACAGTCCTCGCAGCGGGAGAGCTGACAGATGGCGTGAGAATTCGCCGTAATGACCAGACCAGTTTTTGGGACCGGTTGCCCCGGCGATTACGAGCGTTGGATTGCTCTTTGTTTGGACATGGTGGTATCGCAGGGCGACGCCTACATATCGTTCGCAGTCGAGATGGTTTGCGAGACATTTGACCGAACGCATGGTCTCATTCGTTCGTGGGGTGTGAGGCGTTTCCGACGTCTCTCGCAACAGGGGCTTCGTACATTAATATACGACAATGAAATGAAGTACTGCCCATTTTGGCCATTCCACGAGTTCGTCTCAAAAACGTGCCAGTCTGCTGAAAGCAAGCCATTGCAGTCGAAGCGGACTGACTTGACCGCCCTGGCAGCTGGAATGTGCGCCAGGGAAAAGGTTTCTGATGAATCAAATGCAGCTCTGGGTGTTGTCTGACTGTGGACCAATCCAGCGGAGAAGCACTACCGAAAGCTACTCCGTAGAGCAATGATCATTACGTGGTCAGCACTTGAATCAAGAAGCAGCGCGTTGAGATCCGATCATGTGTCTGCTCAACGTGGTGCGCCTGTCAATAACACCAAGCTCGACTGGTGCGAGAGACAGGGCTTGGAGACGGGCGTCTCGGAAGCAGGTACTGCGGGATGTCATCGGCCAATTCCATACTTGGGAATCCTAAGCTATTGCGAATGGTTCATGATAGCCCAGGCGGCAGCCCTCCATATGGATCGGATAACTCCATTGCGAGTGACGTCTGGACTGAGTGGCTCTTGGCCGGCGCGGCTCAAATGCCGAGGTGCTCGGCAGACACGGCTTACCACGCAATATTCTCTTTGTCACATCAAGTGAGAAGTCGACAAAATAAAGCTGCTTGTGGACCAACAACAAAAGTACATGTTTTCCCGCGAGAGGCGCGACGCCGCCGCCATGTCTCGGCGATTCTACGGCAGGGTTAATTATGAGCAGCTGTCTTCCGTGGGCACATGGTGCCGGGTCCTGGCGGTATTCAAGGAAGCGAGGATGCGTTGTCTTTGTTCTTGTTTGGTTATGTGTGTACGGTGTATGTGTATGTAACTATATACATATACCATATACGTGAACTCGGCGGTTGTCGTATTGCACGAGGCCGCTGGCCGAGTGCCGTGTACTTGATATCTCGACATATTGCAACATTGTACGGAGTACTTCGTACTCGGACGGACATCTGGAAGCGCTGTTGATTGGTAACGTTGGATTTCTGAGACATGACGTGTCCACCCAGCAAGAAGAAGCAACAAGACCTGGCTTTTTAACCCAGCGCCCCGTGCCCCCATTTTGGCACCGTCGAGATGCGATACTCTTGCAATTACTGGATCCATGAAATGGCAACAAGAGTACGGACGAATTGCCGTCGGTCGGTCGGTCGGTTTGGTCGGTCGCGTCGCGTCGTGTCCTTGACCGTCCACGGACGACTGAAGCTACCCCCTGTGTCTGGTTCTGACACCCAGCCAGCCGTCATTGAAAGCTGTATGTCGATGGAAATACGCGGTTGACCGCGATGCTGTGGTTTTCTTCACACGTGTGGAATTTCCCTTGCACTTCATTGCCCGAAATAGACGGCGGGGAAGATCCGATCGAGGGCGCACCTGTCACGGGGGATCTATCACAGCCAAGCTTTGATCGCCAGTGCCCGAAGAAACTTCCAAATGCAAGCGATGGCGAAGATCCTGCTGATCCCAAGAGACACGTGCCTTGAATGTGGCCGGGTTGATGGTCACTTCCAGAAATGCGCGATATTGGGCCGAACATACGGAGCATCGTCTGCGAGCCGCACACATGTGAACTGAAAAGGCGAACGAGGCAGCAGCCGTAGCAGCAGTGGCAGCAGTATAGGGCAGGGCGATAGCTGCTCCTCTGTGGCCTCTTGTCGACATTGCGTCCGGTACGGCGACCTCTAGATCCTCAGATACAGTGCCAAGCCGATGGTGGCTTATCCGGGGACAAATCGTGTGCAGCCCATCCCGCCGCGCTGGCCAGACATTGTAGAAGGCGCGAGTCGGTTGGCAAGGCCGTGCCCGTGCCGTCAGCTAATAAGGTTGGTGATACGTGGACGCTCACGACACCAAGCCTCAGTCCCGCAGATTGCCTGGGCAGGGTGTCTTGTGTCCGCCCCCTCTGTCTGCATCAGCTTCTCGACCCATGCTGGATGGCTTCTTCTCGTCGTAATTTCAACGCGCATGCACCGAGCCCATACGTGCCAGTTTGTGACGACACGCCCGAGCTGGCTGACTGAACAAACCCAGCTTGGCAAAAGCCACGCGAGAATCGAAAGAGACAAGGGAAACAAAAGAAATGAAGACCCAAGGATTGGGAGCGAAGCCTGATTGGTGCCGCCGTTTCCACCTGCGACAAGGTTATTTCACAACAGCTCAACTGCCGTGAGTTGCCACCTTGTTGACTGACACCAGCCCCCCACATGGGTACGGAGCAAACGTGATGAAAACATGGCCGACGTGAGATGGTATTATCACGGATGTCATTTTCGTTGGACAGCATGTGCGCACGGCATTTAACGGGCCAAGCACCAGTCGGAACCAAACAAGCAAAGCCTTGTCTAAGTAGTCATGGTCTCCGAACGCACAGGCAAGTGCTGTGCGTGTAGACCCCGTACTCCAGGCTGAGGTTGGTTGTACGTGGTCGTTGCGGACGTGGAGTCGTCGCTGGCCGGGGCTCTTCTTCGTTTCGGCCGACTTCCAAGGCCGACTTCTGGCCGGATCAGTGCAGCAGAGAACAGAGCGTTGGCGATACCACAGTCTACTACTTTGGAGAAAGCGACCGTGCTGGCCGTAGTGTCATCTGTTGTCGTCCCTTGAGAAATGGTCGTGGTGGAGTTGCATCTTTGTTACACGGCCGAAAAGAGCCAAAGATCTAACGAGACCTGACCAGCAGCAATATCGGGTTCTCGAGTCTCGAGTCTCTCGACATTGTTTGTCCGCGTCCACCGACAGCGGCCGGGGCAGAGCGAATGATTGAATGCCGCATTTGTGTACCGTAGGCTCAGGAAGGCGTGACCGGTTCGCCCTTTCCAACCCAAGATGATAATGCAGCATTGAGTCTGCCGGGACCGCGGTTTCGACTGAATCACAGCTGCCTGCCCTTGGTGTCGCCTTCCTAGCAGGCCAGGTCAAGGCACGGCCCAGGTAGGGAAGCCCGCAACGCTGTGCCACTGCCGGCTTCGACGCCAGTCGGGATGTGTATTTAGCGCGCCAAGGAGTGTGCTCATCGACGCCATGTAGCGAAGTGGATCCTCGAACCCCGGAGTAGCGCGTTTCAGAGACCCCAACCAAGACTAGATGCCCAGCCACGATGCCAACTATAGCTTAGCCTGCTGGCTCGATTGAGATAGATTGAGATAGATTGAGATGGGTACGCGTGTGGCAAGTCGCCCGTCTCTCAGTCTAATCAATCAACGTTCCGTGAGGCTTGCAGAGAAACGGCCCAGCCGGGTAGACCGTACGGAGTGTATCCGGCTTGATTCATGCGTTGTACGGAGTAGGAGCGAACCGTATTTCTTATCATCCTTTTCCGTCAATGTCGACTGTAGAGGGCCCACCGGGACAGGGGAGGTTGGTGGCCTGCAAGTTGCGGGCCTGCAACCTGGGCAGGCACTTACCATGACACGCATATACGGACTGCAGAGAAAACTTACGTAGACATTTTATTGGCATGTTGGCATGTTTGTCATTATACCCACTACGTAGTTGGAAGATGTCAGTAGTGCCAATGCCGACGGACATGATGCTCCTACGCACCGGGAAACGAGCTGCAGAGAACGTAGCTTCGCCGGGCTGAGGTTGAAGCTAAATCTCTCTGGAGCGAGGCCTTGGCTGCGGCGTTGTTTGGTGTACCAAACAAAAGCTCTCATGGGTGGGTGGGTGCCGTGCGCGAGCAAGCTGCTGCTGCTGTTGTGTTGCGGTGTTTCGGCCCCGAATCAGATACCGCTTTCAAGGATGGGATTTGAAGGAGGATTTGCCCTGGTGGGCAAAATTCGACTAGGCGAGGTTCTGGCTAAAGCCGGCGGGAAAAGCTGGAGAAGGGCTGGCCAAATGAAGTGGCATTACGGAGCACAATGGAGGATGGATGGGGGCGGAGGCTCCCAACGTCAACTTGCACTGTGGCTCCGTGGGGTCTGGCTTTACGGAGCAGTTGCCCTGTGAAATAAACTTGCTTGTAACCTTGGATACTGGAGCACCTTAGGTTCTTGAGCCAGGGCCAGCGGCGCAAGGCTGCATGGGCAGCGCTCGGTCGTCTGGTCCCAGCCGACCGCAATCAATGCCAGTCCGTTACGGAGCTGGCTGCGCCCGACTGCCCAGTGCCCAGTGCCCAGTGCCCAGTGCCCACACCACGGCCAAGGCGGCACTTGCATGCTAGACCAGCGACCAGCGCCGTTGACCGGCGGCAGACAGAAGGCCGGGGCGACCAGTGCGCAGCGGTTGGCGGGCTGCGGAGCTAGCGTGCTGGGGCTCATCGAGGTCGGCGAGCATTGAATTGAACCCAGTTGACGTTTGAATAGACGTGTTTCGCACGTCACGTCAAATACGCATGCCTCTAGTCACCACAATACTCCGTACGCCGGTGGTTCGTATGTGTCTGTGTGGTGGGTGTTGTGATTGGAGAAGACGGCTTCGGCTCTTTTTCGCGGCAGTTGCTCTTCTCAAGCTGGCCACCGTCAGCTTCTTCGCCTTGACGCGACCATCAGAGACGGAGACCATCAAAACCCAGGCTTTTCGTTCCCACCGATGAAATTGAACGCCGGCGCCTTGCTCTGCACCCGCGGGTTCCCAGTGACGCCATGTGTTTGTCGTGCTCCGTACCGAGTACGTGCTGCCTCCCGCTCGAACCCCCTCCTCCTTCGAGCTGCCTGGGAGATATTAGTTCCACATCGGAGCATCACAACCGCCAGTACTGTTGCGAGTTCCCTGTTTGAGTTTGAGTTTAAGGTCTTGCGGACCAACCAGCAGCATGTGCACCCCCGGGATCGCATTCGTCGCAAATTCTCGCCGCATCGGATCCGGCAGACTGGCGCAGCTGGTGCGTGAATGAGGTGAATGACGGTTCAACACCGTCGTCGGATTGGAGAAGCCGTCTGCATTTCCCTTCCGCTACTGTTGCCGCAAGTCTTCCAATCCAAGATATTCGTCTCGGCCCACGAGTGGGTGGACTCGCTTTTTGCGGCCGAATTGTGCTACACCAGGGGACAGAACGTGCACCTACGTCACTCGAAGAAGCCTTGTGGCACCATGGAAATTGGCGCCATTCCCGTCATGTCAGGCCTGCCACCAAGTTTGTGAGCCATGAACACGACTTGCCCGACCTGAATGGTAGCGAGACTCGGGTGGTGCAGCCCGGCATGCTAATAACTTACAAGGAGCACCCAACAACACCAACACCGTCTTTCTACCTGGCTCGCCAGTACCGGCTCCTTGGTTTTCTTGTCTCTGGTCACATGGCAAGGCAATGCTTAGGCCGGCGTCTATTCAGCTGCGGAGTGAAGTCCGTAGCACCTCGTCGGCAACCTCGTCCCCTGCCAGTCAGCAATGCCGCGCCACGCCAGCCAGCCCACGCCAGCCCTCGCCAGCTAGCAAATTAACAATGCCTACCAGTCCACAGCGGGCTTCCTTTTCCTCATCCCCGATGCCCGGGCATCCCCTGTCCTTTGCCCCGTTGCAACGCCCTACTTTACTAGGACACGCTCTGGAAAGAAGACATTTTTGCAGCTCCAACGTCCGCCACTTTGACTCGTCGCACGCTTATGGGCATAAGTCGCATGAGAGCGCCGTGGTATCGACTCGGTGACTATTTGCATCACTGTCCGGAGCGCCCCGCATGACGTGCTGGTCGATGCTTATTGGATGTGGGCATGTAGAAAAGCACAACGATAACCAGTACTGTTCGACAAAATCTGTGTTGCCAGGCCTTTAGCAACGGAAAAGGGGCAGAGTACGAGCAAAAAGAAACCACCATGACCAAGGGTCCAAGACCATCCTAGAAGTCCAACTTGGGGACAACTTGGCTTGGACTTGGCTTGGTTGCTAGGTCTAGTTTGCCGCACCTGGCGCACCGGTGTGAAGCAAGGACGTATGGGGCTCTCCCACTGCCAGCCTGGTCTTGGGTAATGAACACGGCTGTTGCGTTGCACTTGGCCGTCTTGGTTCCGTGTGGCTTATGGGCGGTGTTTGGATACGTTGGCTTCCCTATCTAGTTTCCTTCACAAAGACGTTGTTCGAAAATGGCGGCGGGAGGGTGCTCTATAGTCGTTCCAAAGCCGGGCGTTCAGGCCAGCGAAGCCAAGGCGCTCGTCGTTCCCGTCCGCCTATTGTTTGTGTTGACCAGATGCCACATGAACTTTTGAGACTGTCTTTCTCCTGCTCATTTGCGGTGCGGTGTAGGCACGGGGTATTGGTATTGCAGCATGCGAATGTTGCCCGGAATGCCGCGGACCTTGCTTGTAAGTAATTGGCAACGTGAAGATGAGATGATGGTGCGCATGGAACGTCGTCGTTTCGCGTTTCACGGGGCAGCCAGCCAGCATCTTCCTCTGCGTGCTGGTGCTGCAGACACGCATTGACAAAGGACAGCAGGAACGGCAAGTGCGGTGGTGGCAGGCGGGAAGGCTGGAAGGCGGGACGGGGGCGCTCAAGTGCTGGAAGGCACGGCAGAATATACATACACTCATTCATAGAGGCTAGCCCGCCCGGCTAGCTGCAACGCATGCGCACACAAGCACACCACACGCACACGCACACGCACTCACATTCTCTGCCGGGTTTGACAAGGTGCCACAGTCCCCACTTTCTTGGTCCCGCCAGTGCTCGTTTTGCCCGTCTCCGTCATGCCGCAACGCCTCCACGCCTCCACGCCTCCACGCCGCCACCCCCGTCGACCCCATCCACGCCCGAGCTCATGATGAGTGATTGCAATCAATCGATTGCTGAAACGGCCCTGTTCAAGATACTACCTACTACTACTCTTTACTCCGTAGAACTGGGCTGCCTGGCCTGGATGGTTGCTTGGGTGCTTGGGTGGGTGTGCCCGCGATGTCCCCGACGATAATTCCCAGACCCTGCATGATCCCGCTGAGCAGCAGCAGCAGCAGCGGCGGCATCAACAGAATCGCCAGCATCACCAGCAGCAGCAGCAGCAGCACCACCACCACCACCACCGCATGTACCCACTCACACTTCCATCTTTCTCGAGCTCAGGCGCTTCCTTTCGAGATGCACTTGTTGTCTCTGTGCAGGATGGCGTATGGCAAGGTGCGCTGCCTCTCATCATGCGCTACTTCTTGCAGCCTCCCTCCCTCGACTGCGGGCATGCGCCAACACACATGTGTCTCCCGAGTCCCAGCATCGAGGCAGGCCCACTGAAAGTCGGCAGTCTTGCGGATGGACCTCGTTACTGCTCCTGCTCCGTATCACGGAGTACCGAGCCTTTGGATTAGTTAGCACTTATTCCGGAGTAACGGACGTACTGACCGTTCGGCTCACGGGCCTCTGGAGTTCGTCGCCAGGGCCATTCGCGCACCTGTTCCATGTTTGGAGGGACCACTTGGCGTTCACTCCCTCCACATCGGCTGCGATGGCGTCTCGTGCTCCATTCTCCAGTCTCCGTTTTTCAAGCCTTCCCATGCTGGGTCGTCTATGGGGGTGCCCCTGGGCAGGCTGGTTCTTTGGCTGGCAAGTTGGTACTTGGGGCAACGCCCCGGTAGAAAAGTGCCGTGGACTTGCCCGTGGGCTAATCTTGAAGAGAAACATGGCCATTTACCACCCGACATGGCTCACTCGGTTGTCTCTGGCAGTCATTTGCCCACGCACAAGGAAGACGCAAAAGCTACAGGCCACAGGCCACAGGCCACAGGCCACAGGCCACTGGCCACAGTCCAGCCCGTTGGCCTCATTTGCACCCGGACTACTTCCGTGCCAGCATGTACGTACTCCGTACTCCGTAGGGTCAATCCAAAGGGTTGCCCACTCCGTGTACCCCGTGCTCCGTACTGTGCTGTGATATGTACAGTAGCCTGTAGGCGCACTCCGTATGTGCCCCGTGCTCGCCCCGTGCTCCGTACGAGACCAGGCACGCACGATACGAGTCCAGATGTCTGTGCTCCGTACCTAACTTAAGTGCCCTGTGTAAGTAAGTTACGCTGCTCCGTAGCAGGCTCCAGCTCCCAGCTCCAGCTCCAGCTCCGGCTCCGACGACGTCCCCCTTCGATTGGCACCAACAACTCTGCAAACTTGACCCGTCCTACACGTCGGTATCCACCCAAATCGACCCCTCCCCGCCAACTGCAGACCGTCTTGATCTCGCGGCTGCATCATCTCACTGCCAGGTTCAACTTTCGAGTTCCCTTGTTTGGTATTCTCTGCTGCGTTTCATTGGCACAATGCCAGCATGTCCAAGCCCAAGCCCAAGCCCAAGCCCAAGCCCAAGCCCAAGCCCAAGCCTTGCGTTGGCTTCCCCGACGCATGGCCGTCAAGTCGTCAACATCATTTTGCTTGACAGAAGCCAACGGCGCCGTTTACTTGCCATCTTGAGCGTTGTCTGCTGCCATTTGCGTCAGCGACCCATCTGGTAGAGGCTAGCTGCGGTTGTTTGTTGTTGACCGAGCGTTCTGTATCCATCGGTGCCAGAAGAGCTTGCAGGTCTGTGCCATCCGTAGGTACGTACTTGGTCGGGACGGTGCAGCATCTTCTTGTTTTTCCCAAGTCTAGTGTAGGTTTTTTTTTTTTTTTTTTAAAATCATAGACAGACACACATGCATCTTCACCCCAAACAAGGACGGACAAAGTTCATACACGCACATTTCGACTACCTACTCCTTACTCAAGAGTCGTCCGTCCGCATCCATGCCATCAAAGTATCGTCAGCCTCCAGCATGGCAGAGCTCGTCGCCCCGGTTGACAGCACGGCACGGATCTTGGCACCACGCACGCACACTTCGCTGATCTTTTCACCGTCGGTCCACGATTGGGCGACCACACAACACAGCCAAGCCAGCATGCACAGTGCCCTTGGGGCATCCCTGGCTCGGTGGGGCTGAGTCCCAGACCTCTTTCTTCGAACCCATCCATCGTCATCCAGCCGAGCGTCCGGCAAAACCCCCCCTTCACACTGTTTCCCCCCCTGGAACCCACGCTTAGCCTGGCCCCAGCGTCCGAAAGCACGCCCCCCCCCCCTCCCCGCCGGTCGGTTCTTGTTGCTGCTACCCTACCTCATCGTCCTAACCCTGTCGCCTCGGCCATTTGGAAAGGGACATGGTGCTGCTGATCACTTAGACCAGAGTCGTCGTACACCCTGCTTCTGCTAAGCACACGAGCAACTCTACTGGTCTGGTGCTCCCGCTGTACAGTTGCTTTGGGGCCTGAAGTGACTGACGCACGTCAACTCGAGAGCCGTGGGCACTTAAGACTTCGCTGATCCCACCTTGGCTTCCGTCAAACACGTTCAATCTCCAGGTCGGATCTTCTTGTCTCTGATCTGTGTTACCGGCTGGCTCTTTTTTTTCTAGTCAGCATCCTGTATTTGACCAGACCTTCTTTCCATCTACGCTTGCCGTGTGTTACTCGCAAGTCCTTGGATTGAGCGTTGGTCCTGCACCCCGTCCTATACGCAAGGCCTCACAGTTCCTGAGAGCTGCTGTAGCCCTTTTTTTTTTCCTCTCTCGCAGTTACAACACCAAGTGCGACATCATAGCACTATTGCTCATCCTTTTATCCTTGGTATCAACATGACCATGACCCTAGACGCCTCTCAACAGCAGCGCTTTGCGCCTCCGTTGAACTTCGACTACCCTCACCATGCGCCACCAACATTTTCGAACCCGTGGTCCTCGACGTCTCCTTCGCAGTCAGCAGCTGCCCCTGGGAATCCGTTGTTTGTTGGCAGTCCGCAACCTGGATTGCATGCCAATATCATGGCCGGCAAGGGACCTGCAGGCAGAGCCAGCACCAGCAGTGCTTCGTCAATGGCGTCGTATGCATCATTACCCGTTGCCACCACTGGGGCAGGTATGGCCATCACTTGCGTCTTTATACACGCCAACGCATCTATCCTATGGCGTCTCTAACACAACTGTCTAGACCTGTTGACCATGAACCGTATGCAGACTACATCTGCTACCTACGGTGATACCACCTATGCGACCTCCGCCTCTCCTGTTAACGGCCACTTCGTGCCCGGGTCCACTGCTCCCTATGACGCTATCGGCTATGCGCCGGCTCCTATTCGACAGTCTCACTTCAACATGGCTCACGAGACCGACTCTTCCAGACGAGGGTTTGCCCAGCCGTCAGTGTTCGACCCAGACCCGCCATGAATCTCGGACTACTTGACCTTGTACGTCGTATACTAATCTTGCTGTTCAGGATGCCGTCTCAAGCCGATGAGCGAAGGAGCTTTGCTGATGCTCTCGACGCAAGCCATGGCATGCTTGCCATGAGCCAGGAGACTCCCCGGAATATATACGGTGCCCGAAACGACCGTTCTTCAGTGGACTCTTACGGGTTTCCTTCTACACACTCTACCAGCTCCTCAATTTCCTCCAGTGGCAACTTCAGCTCCTACTACGGCGATTCTGTATCAGATTACTCCTCAGCTGCTGGTTCCGATATTGAATCCGTCAACTCGCGAACGCTGCCCCGGCCTCAAGGCCTCATGGGCTCACAAATCCCTCCAGCTCCTCAATCCATGATGGGTCAATTCAGCTCAAAGGTTTCTTCAAGCACACAAAAGAAGCACAAGTGCAAGGTTTGCGACAAGAGATTCACCCGACCAAGCTCACTCCAGACGCACATGTACAGTCATACCGGCGAGAAGCGTACGTTCTACCCCCCCTTTCTTGGTCTCTCGTACAACTCGAGGCGTTAGTCTGCCGGGGTGCTAAATCTTTGGTAATCAGCTTTTGCCTGCGAGGTCGAAGGGTGTGGGCGTCACTTTTCTGTCGTTTCCAACCTCCGCCGACATCGGAAAGTCCACCGAGGCGATGCACGCTCAGAAGCTGGATCTGAAGATCACCAGTCGGACTAACATTTGACTACTTTGCACTTTGAGTGTCGGTTTTATCTGTCAGCACCACGACGAACCAGGGCATAGAAGCTCTGTAAGGCTTGGCTTGCGACGATAATCGAACCTAACGAACGTTCTCCCGTCATGTTTCACATCAACCGGAGATGAAAGAACAACCTACGATGATGAGCAAATAGAGCAGGCGGCCAGAATTAAATGGTTCTCTTGGTCTCCCAATCCAGGACACGACTTGGACGGGGATGCGACCGTGTAAATGGTGGACGAGGTTGCTTCAACCTTCTTGATTTCAAGCGGGGGGATTCGGTGCATCTGCGTCCGTTCCGGGACTGGTTGTCTCTTGCTGGGAAGAGGCGGTCAGCCAAGTCCTTTCGCTGTACATGATATATTTCCCATCTCCCCCCCCCAAGACGTTGAGACATTGGGTACTTGAAGGGTCACGAGAGCAGTCGAACCCGGGTTGACTGGCTTTTTACGATTGAGACCACCTGTCAGGAGTTTTTGGGTCTTGGGATGTATTCTTTCTTCTTCTTTATTGGCTCCCCAGGCTGCTCGGTTGAGCTGGTCTGCTGCTGGGGAAGGCATCTGATCTGACTTGTTGCGTTTTACGGCTCATTTGGCAGCGTTCATGTTATGCACAACACAATTTTTTTTTTTTCGAATATGACGGGTGGGTCAAAGACGAGTCCCGCTCTCAAGAACGATGAAGAAAATACGGAACGAATGGCGACGAAAGTCTTGGAAAGAAAGGGGGTGAATGGCCACCAAGAAAGACTTGGGGTGTGCTTCTCTTGTTGGCCAGACTGGACACTGGTCAGGCGACCCATTGTATGAATAGTTTCTACCTGAACAGTGATATATACCCAACACGCAAATATACACGAAGTTGAGAGAAATTTCAAACAACATTGAGCAGTCAACCGAGCTGCCACGGCTGGCACACGGTCAGGATCGGATGCCGTGCCCGTTGTTCCCTGGACCCAAGTGCCATCCGAATGGGCAACGAACGTCCCCAGCTCCCGCGTCGACGTCTGTACGGAGTCGTCTGCCACCCATCCACACTGCCGCGCCGACGGGGCTCCGTCTCATGGCCAAGGATTGAATGAATGAATGAACAGCAAGCAGCAGCAGCCACCACCACCAGGGGCAGAACAGAAGGGTAGCGTCACAACCCAGGCAACCAGGTCACACATAACACACAAGTCAACACTGGAGCTGCAATGCAAGCGTGACGAAACCGCCTGTTTCTATCGATTCCTCCTTGCGACGCCGGTGCATTGCGTCGCCTTCTCCACACCTTTCAAACGGATGTTACTCAATGTAAAAGTCCGGTCGGGTCTTTTTTTTTTTTTTTTTTTTTTTTTTTTTTTGCAAGTGACCTTTTCTCAAATTTGCCTGCCGGTGTTACCGCCGAGCTCGTCTTCTTCCTTCCGGTCCACTTCTCCTCGTTGATTACGTGTGAGGCGCTGAGGCGTCTGATACGGCAACAGGAACCCAAGCTCTTGCGTGGCATAATTATGGTGAATAAATGATAGAACGGCTCTTGGCATGCATCACCGCACCATGATACCAACTGTCTGGCGCCAGGGATTCATCATAGTTAAACAGGCATTGGGGTGACTTTTCCCACCGTCCCTTGACACGTCTAGCCCCAAAGTGAGTTAACGCGACGAGTCGGTCCAAAGCCAAGCGAAGCGACTCGGAAGGGGTGTGGGTGTGGCAAGTGACCGTCCGCTCAAGCGCCTCTTCCGCTTATTACCTAGGGGGCTTGCTGCATCCCCTTTTTTGGCGATGAGGTGGCGGCCGCGTGGCTCACCCGGCGTTAGCAGAGAGACGATGGAGAAACCGACGATTGCGGGAGGGCCAAGGAAGAAGGCAGAAGAGATGGGATGAGACGGGGTGGGCAAAAGGAACATGACATGGCAATGGCACCCAGACTGCCGGCGCGGCGGCTAAGCTTTCTTTCCTTTCTGGGCCAAAAGATTTGACGACAGGGCTAACCGTCGGTGGATCGACGTCAAACCTCGGGACGTGCGAGGGGACATTCATTCCTCGACTTGCGTCGCGAGCGAGTTGGATTCGAAGGAGAGGGTTAGTAGTTGTGCTGTTGGCGGCGCGGGGGATGCAGCGCGGAGAGAAACGTCCGCAGCCCTTCGTCCTTTGCTGTCAACGGCATCATGGGCAATGGGCAATTATCCAGATACAAAACAAGGACGAGTACGGCCGTGTCTTGAAATTCTGCAATGCACGCACCAAGCTGCAGTTACCTAGTACGTAAACGTTGAGCAGTGCGCTTGGGGAGGCCAGAAGGCCTTTGAAAGACTGGTTGGTAGATCACATACTCTGGCGGGAATAGCCTGGCGTTTCAAAGACGACCATCAACACCCCGACATGGCGGTGTTCCTGTCGGGACTGGACAGGCTGTGTGGGGTCGGGGTGCAAGGTGACGGGGGGCGCAGGAAAAACAAGGGAAATGGGTGAGTGGTGATGAGATTGATGATGATGATTCAAGGTTGAAGGAAGAGGAAGAGGAAGCTCTCGAGTTCTCGAGGGCAGTCGTCAAAGTGTGAAGTGTGTGTGTGTGGGACAAGCAAGATCGCATGGGTGGAGCCCGTGTGGCTGCCCGTGAGCCGCACTGTGATCATGGGTAGCCGCGACAGGGGGGTGCGTTTCCCTGGCATATCCGTACAGTGAGGCTGCCAATGCGCGACACGGTGCTCCTCCGTGCCTCGTGCTGCGTCCTCCGTCTGTCCTCCACACCGCGACCGAGTTGCGTTTACTTTACTTTGCGGCCCAAGAGACATGGCTGGATCTGCTCAAACCTCGCGGCAACGCACCGCACCGCACGATGCAACGCCTGCATGGAGGCCGAGATGGGCGCATGGCTTAAGATGCCACCGTCGTCAAGTACGGAGAAGCCAGAGTGCTCATCTCCGCACAATAGGGAGGGACTCGAAAGACCAGATTGGGCCCCTTTCCAGATGCCATCCATCCATGGACCATGGGCGTCGTAGATGGACACCACATGTCCCCAGCACGTGCTTCTTCATCTTCGCCCGTCCTCCGTCGTTGGCCGTCTCGACGTGCCATGTTCACGTCGGGGGTAGCTTCCCTGTTCAGGGCCAACCCCCGTCCCTCGTCTGAGTTTTCGCTGGCGGCCGACCCAGGCCAGCAAGGCGGGCAGCAAAGTAACCCGCTCAGCCATTCGTATGGATTGGCCCTCGTCAGTCTGCGGGTTATTTCGCCACCCGCGCGGCCAGGCATGTCGGAGGTCCGTGCCTGTTTAGCTCCGGAGCTACCGCCGTGATATCCAGGGATTGCCGACGACATGCCGCACAGCCTACCAGCCATGCTGCAGGAAGTATGTAAGTGGCCCTTGGGCGTTCGCCATTCGGAGGCTCTGACAGGGAACGAACCAACTTGCAACCTCGAATTAGTACGACGACTCCAGTACGTGTAATTTCTCTCCACCCTGACGAATGGAGAGTCACGGGTTCTCCAGGGTCAAGCTTTGGCTAACTTGGTACGAGCACTCTGCGGAGAGAAAGGGGGCAAGGAAGACGAGGATCTCCCGAAGGTGGCAGGTCCCCCAGAGACCACGAGACCCAGCGTTATGGTACGGAACATAATAGTTTAAGCCGCTATCCAAATGTGGCCCCTTTCCTGACTATCAACGGTGTATTTGGCAGGCGTGATGTTCGGTGCCGCGGCCGATCACTCAATTAGATTCAAACGTCTAAGCGCGTCCATGTGGTTCTTGGTAGGGACGTGGCAGTTTGAAAAGCTTGGCTTGGCCCAGGTGCCTTGCCGCCCGGCCAAAACTCCCCAGCAGCCACGCGTTATTCCACCATCGCACGACAAGACGGGCAGGAGGAGTCGAAGCCAAGCTTTCCCCCGCGCCCGCGCCCTTTGGAACTGCACAATGTGCTCCCGTCGAGGCACTATGGATCGTCTCAGCTCGGCAACGCTGGGGACTATGTATCACCAAGTTTAACCCCGCGGCTCCACTCGTAAAACCGCTTCATCTTCTCTCGACGCGGGTGACCTCATTAGACATCGATAAAATAAAGGTATGCCCGATTATTCACTCATCTGCAATGGGTTGCGCCGTATTACGCATTTGATGGCAGAGAAAAAGCAAGAACGGGACGGGCATTCGCAATCGTGTAACGGAGCGACTGGATGGCTTTCGGTGGTAACTATCAAGTAAAATGCATCTTGGTTTGTGCCTAAAAAGGGCTGTGTGCTTTCGGGGAGAATGGGGCCGACCACGTCAAAGAGGGTGTGTGTGCGAGAACGACATTGTGCGAGTCTGATAACACCCATAGAACATGTGAAAATTCGGGTCCTGGCGCGCAAGGATCATCACCGTGGTGCTTCGGCTGGATGAATTGCTGAGAACGAAATGTACTGAACGTGATACCAGGCCACGCACATCCCGCCCGGTAGGTATGACGTAGTGGCGCTGTGGCAAAGAAAAAAGAAGATGCCGAATCAGTACGGGCATTGCGGGTTTGTCTTTGTTTTCTTGTGTCGAAATTCCAAGTGGTCGTTGAATTTGTCGACGACTTTGACGTCAGCGGCGGCAGCTTCAGGTCCTCAGCGGCGCCCTTCCTCCCACCCCCGCTTCTCGGTATCCATACCGCGTCATTTCCCGGCATGCCGGTTGGTCCCAGGCGATAAGCCAGGCGGCCCATATCATTTTCCAGGGGGGTGAAGGGGGAGGCGTGCGCGTGGAGACCGAGGACGGGTGGGTGGATAACGAGATGGAGGGTGTGGTGATAGAGACGCTTGATTGTTCCCGCTTGCTTGTGTGTGGCAAGCGATACGGCACAGAGACGCGTAGAGAGTTACGTAGGGTATGCCATGTCTATGCGTAACCTTATTGCCCAAGTACGTGGGATGGTAACCGGGTCCACGGCAGTGATGGCAGAGCCATTTGCCTACACCACCGTCGACCCGTCGTCGTTTTTACCACTAGCATGGCTACTGGTCGCCTGTTGAGACCTGGGATATCGCCTGATACATCACGACAAGGAAGGGTTTCGAGCTGTTCCCGTGTACATGAGTGTCTCCGGAAGCTCCTTCTCGATTCTAGGCTTTGGCGCCGCGCACGTCGGGGAATTATTGTGCAATGGATTGCCCCAGGCGATAGTTTTGCACCTCAGCCCTGTTGATCAACCAAGTTGCATACAGTTAGCGGGGGGATGGTGATGTTTATGCAGAGTACCCAGACGGCAAGGACCAAGGCAGTTTCAGGATCTCGTTGCCACATGTACTGGAAGTTGAAGATTTCCAAACACAGCACGAGCCTGGCTATACATGGTTTGGACGACGCCATTGCCAGGCCCTGGCGATGTCGATTGCCGACATGGCTTCGGATAGCTGAAACTAGACTGGTTTCATCAGGAGACGTCGAATTTGAACGGCACTCCGGTAAAATTTATGCGCACCAAGTTCGAGGTAGCAAAACTCACGGAGCATATTATTGACGTCGAAATGGTGAGCGAGGGGCTCGTGGCGGAAGGACTTGATGACCATTATCAGGGAGTCCGCTTTCCCCGCCTCTATTAGCATGTAGATGTGAAATGGATCAACTAGACTTGTTCAACTTCACTGAGAGATCGAGCGTCAATGTCTTGTTGGTCCGCGCAATGTCCGCACCAACTTCTTCGTTACAAACCGCGAGCCACTTTTCCCAAGAACTGCTTGCAATGGATCACGGCAGAGCAGAAAGATTCGATCCACCGGAACAGGC
Organism: Metarhizium album ARSEF 1941; assembly: GCF_000804445.1. NCBI lineage: Eukaryota > Fungi > Ascomycota > Sordariomycetes > Hypocreales > Clavicipitaceae > Metarhizium > Metarhizium album. The sequence goes on from NW_024467589.1 coordinate 476,395, forward strand.
ATCAGTGCATCGAAACGAGCTGGTTAGGAGGTGCGTCGAAGGATGAAGAAGCCATTTAGGTTTCATGAGGCGAAGCCTGCCTCGATGCCGACGGCAACAACACGTGACCCCGACTGACTGGCTGAGCCCTCGACACCCGATTCCCTCATGGCCATCGTCGTCGTCGCTCTTCAGTCGTGTTCCATCAGACGTTTTCGCCGTCTGGTGCTCACAGAAAACGTCAACGACACAGCCGCACCATGTCCCATCCCCATCGGTCTCAAACCCAGGACTGCCCCGCGTTGCATTCTTGAAAGTTCCTCCATTCCCAGCTGCCAAGTCCTCTTTGTCAACGACAGCCGGATGGATAACAAGACAAGGAAGGTGCTGAGGGAGAAAAAAAAGAATCTCTCATACAAGAGGAAAAGCAAGCGGTAAAGTCCGCCTCTCGCCCCCCACACGCCGCGGAACCCTGCCTGGATGGTAATAACGCAAGGCCTCGAAAGCTATACTACCGCCCAGAAACCAGCTTCCAATACAGGCAGGCAGGGTCTTGATATGATGGTGGGCGTCGGCATTTGACGCACCGCCGAACAAGTGCCCGAGACGCCAACTCCCAAACTCTGCTTATCTGGGCCTGCCGACAGATACTACTCTCTCGCAACTTGACCCCCTGGGTACGAAGTCCCCGGGTAGGCATTCTCCCTTCCAGCTTCTGATAGTTGCAAAGCACGACACAGTTTGGGGAGGGACGAGGGGACCCTTGAAAATATCCAGGGCTACCCATGGAGGAGACGGCCCCCGTGCGCCGTAGTATTTGAGAAAAACCCGGCAGTCCAAAATTCAAAGCTAGATCCCTGTGACGGGAGAAGGGATGAAAAAAACAGAGAGAGAGAGAGAGGAACCGGTTCATCTCCACCGATGGGATCGTATTAACCCACAAACAACATCTACCTTCCCCATCGGGCGCCGTTTCAGGTCGTGTTTTACGCTCGTCGCAACGTTCATGCCGAATGGATGGAAGGCTGGGGGAGACGCCAAATTCATGTCGCAAAGGGCGCGCCGTCGCCCTCGTTTTGTACCCCTTTTACGGAGGGCCGAAGAGCTCCAGATGTCCTGTGTGCGATTTGACGGGCGTGATTGCCTGGAGGATCGGTCCTGAAAAAAAAAAAAAAAAAAGGGGGGGGGGGGAATGGCAAAATGTCAGGGTCAAGGGCACCACCGTATCACGATTCTTGGCGAAAGAGTATATATATAGCGCCGCGCCCCTTAAATAGCATCAAGGGGCCGTTCCGAAAACAAAGAAGCTGATCTCTTGGCGGCCAAACTAGTCACCGCGATGCGTGCCCTGGTAATTACTTAGTCAAGTTGTATATCCCTGTTCGCAGGCCAGGCCCGGTCCCAGTCGTCCGAGACGACGCCAATGCAACGTCTCGATTGTCGATGACAGTCAGTGAATATGTAGGGCAGCCTGTATTTTGATGCTGCCTCCTAACAGCCCCCTGTGGTCATCTCCGCGGCTCGAGGACGTACGAGAATGTGGATTCCACCCTGTTCTTCTGTGAGGTTCGATGCAAAATCCAGCTGGCCATCTGCTTAAACGTACACGTAGATGGTGGAACGACAAATCATGTCCTGCATTGCCGGTCTGACGGGCGATTAGATGCGTCGACCTGTTTTGTGTGCCTTATTTTTACACTCCACCGCCGTCACATATGTTTGAAGAGTGCTTTGTTCGTAGTTCCGCATTCAGATTAATTTGCCATGAATCTACACGAGGAATCAACCACTCTCCTTTGCTACCGTCAGAGCCAGCATGGCAGAATTCCTTCCACTGCTAGAGTGCCTTGATCATTCTGCACTCATCTCATCACCACCCATCCCTTTCCCCCCACGGCACAGGGGGACGACAGGTAAATACAATAAGTTGGCAGTCTTTGGGACGGAGACCGCGCTGAAAGTAGTGTACATTTTGCAACGGTAGATAAGAAAACAAAGAGCTGGAGAAAGGGGAAAATAAAGAAGGCCAGGTACTAGGGTTGAATATGGAAGTTTGAAGAAGCAGAAACAAAAAAAAAAAGAGACATATCATGGAGACAGAAAAACACCCTACCACACGAACATTATTCGCTTTGTGGTCGGTGAGAGAGATAAAAATGGTAACACATTAGCCAGTAGTCGTAACCTCGTGAAAATGACGGGCAAATGCAGACAGTGTATGGAAGAGACAAGCAGCTGGTTGGCCGCCTCGGATATGCACAATGGAAAATATTTGCTGTGTAAGGATTAACTTCCTCCTCCATTTCATTCAAGTGAGGATTGAGATGGGCATCCCTTTCGGCGCTTGACCATCCTCAGTCATGATGAAAAGGGAAAACCAGAATTAGATCGACTTCACACGCCAGATCAACGCCGGGCGAAAAAACAGAGCAGGCTGTAGAAATGTAATCTGCAACGAAACCAACGAGGTCGACTTTCTAGACGTGAGGCGCCGCTCCGGGCCGATTTCTGCCCAGTGATTCTAGCAGTTGATGAGGTGGTATTCTTTGGATGCCGCTGCCCTTGTCATACATTGACGTCGGGGCCGGCATATATCCCTCTCGCTTCTTCCTAAGCCGGTCCAAAACAATGCCAGCCACAACCATAAGAAGGATGAGCCCGAGAGAAATGGCAAGCCCAATCAGGACAACAAAGCCTAACGGCATGCTGCCGCCTCCCGTTGAGAAAAAATCATCGTTTTGAGTAAAGATTCTGGCAATGGTTCCAGGTGCGTTACCAGAGTTTGTTGTCAGTGCGTAGGGCAGGTAGTGGGTGCCGTTGAAAATTGCCGCCGATGCGATGCCGACGTTGGGGATCACGATCGACCCGGTCATCATAAGTGCCTGGTTTTCCCCCAACAGTTGCGTGCCGGCGTGGTTCTTGGTGAGCGAGAAAACCTGGAGGCTTCGAAGAATCGTCCTTGCGGGGAGGCTCTCATTAGCAGACAGCCACTGATTACCGTCGTATTTCATGAGAAAGACCGATCCGTCCTTGATTGACTTGCCCGCAACCCACACCTGTTTTCCGTCGCTTGATCCAGCCGTCATGACCTGAACTGGCCCAGGTATATTCTCAGCTCCCGGAAAGGCTGACCATGTCTGCTGCTTCGCGTCGTAAGTAGCCAAGTATCGCATATCTGTGCTATTGGCCTCCAGGTCGCCCGCTACGACGAGGGTTGACTTGCTTGACCACATGAGCCCCAAGACTTCACCTGACAGGCCGTTACCAGGCTGGAACCATTGCCCCGAGTCGGAGTTGTAAATACAAAGACCCTCGCAGCCCAGGGCGCCTGCTTTGTTGAAAGAACCACCAACGTACACGTCAGACGTATCCGGTCGCACAGCTATGGCAGCAACGGTACTATTCCTTCCCGAGATTGGCGCAGGCTGGCTGGGGAATGACCTTGATGAAAGGTCATAAGCCAAAAGGCCGTGAATCTGGTTGCCAGCGATCGTGCCAGAGACCATTCCTCCAGCATACAAGACGTTGCCTTTAAGAGCAACAGTGATGAATGTAGAGTCTGAGGAGATATCTGAGCCCAAGCCGGTGATGGCCCCGTTGTCCTTGCCATCAAGAATTATCAAGTTGTTGACGGTCGACCCGTTGGCTGATTTAGCCGTGAAGTGACCGGCAAGCACGGTAATATTGGAGCTCTCCGTGTTATGAAAAGCGCCTGTTATGACACCTCGAAGCGTATCGTTCGAAATACTCTCACGACGGTGCAGCTTCGACTGGGACTTGGAGGCGGCTTCGATGTTCAACGGGAAAGGTCCCAAGCCTTGTGTACTAAGAGTGGCAACCCCATTTGCGCGAAGCCTTGCTGATGTCAATGAACCAGCAAAGAGGTCACCGAGATCCGAAACATTCTGAAGGCCGGCGGCAAGTACACCATTGTACGTAGGTAAAGGTCGGTTGATGTTCTGTAGCCAATTCTGCAGGGACGGAACCCAGATGGCGAAGCCGTCTGCGGGAGAAACACTATTATTGTTGAAAGCGTTGCACTGTGAAAATCTCCCGCTCAAGCTGATGACGGTTTCTAATTCATCGGATGTGGTATTGATTTGCATGGGGACGACATGTTCCACGGGACCGTCAACGCCGCCGCCAAGAGCGCTCCACGAATGAGACTTTATATCATACACGGCGGCGTAGCCCAGTTCTTTCTTGTCGCCGTTGAGAGTGCTATTAAAGCTCCCACCAACATACAACTGGGTTCCTTCAAGGTGCATACTGAGGACTTGGCCATTGAGGCCACCGTCCAGTGGGCTGGTCGTGCGCTCCATATCGCCGCCAATGGCGACAGCATTGACAAAATCATTGCTAGTGAAGTTTCCGCCAATGAAGAGTGTGTCACCAGCCGCGACCAAAGATTTGACGGCTGAATTTTGTCCAAATTCGGAGCCTAGTTTGTTGATTGGCGACTTTTCCAGGCTGGATGTATCCACCGTTCGTTGTTCTGGGTCAAAATCGAACAGACTGTTGAGACCCCCGGTTGACTTGGTGAGGGTGAATCCTAGTCTCTGAGCGACAACTGTGAGGTACAGAGCGTTTTGACCAGCCAGAGGCGTAAGGGTGACGGTAGGTCTGAAGCTTTCGGAGCTTTTCTCAATGTAGCCATAGTAAACTTGATCGAACTTGTCGTAGTAATTTGTCTGATAGAGCGTTGTGCTGAAACCGGCGTTGATCGTGCCGGTTGACATAACGCCCGTCACGTTTACCTGGCCTCGCGTGGAACAACTCGCGTCCGGGATGCACCCCGGAGTGTACATGTTGACGGAGTAATTGCCAGATTCTACGATGTTGGGAATAAACACAACCGAAGCGGAATTGCCGTCGATGTCGCCGCCTCTCAATGTTGCCACGAGGTAATCAGAGCTGCTCTGAGTCGATGGTGACTCTCTCCAGGGGCCGGTAGAGGTGGCAGTCGATGGAAAGACGATGCCCTTGCAGTTGGGTTCGTTGAAAGTGTCAATGGCGTACGCAAACATGTCGTCCTGGAACAGTTCAATGCCAGAAAGCCCGGCACCAGGTCCGTACCAGTCGGATATGGCAACCTGGAAACTATCCATGCCGACCCGATTCACGAAGTGAAAGTCCTGGAACTTGACATTGGGATCATTGCTGAGCGGGCATTCACTCGTGCAGGAAGCATTATTCCCAGTCGATGGGTCGACATAGGTGAAGTTGAGAATACCGTTTAATGGGAATGCAAGGAATCTGAACGTCTTGGTGCCGCGCCCGTCCTGGCGAGTGTTGTACAGCCGCAGCTTGGTAGGCTGAAATGTGAACCCGAAGTCGGCTTCCCAGGTGGCGGGCACGTTGTCAGCTGCGAGCCAAGTGCTGCCAGGCCCGTCACTGCCTGAGGAGCACACGATGTTTTTGGGATCACTGAATCCACTGGTTGTCGCACCATTCGTAGCGGTAATCTTGCCGCCGGATAGGTTGATCATTTGAGAATCTGGTTGGTTCGGAGCAGACGTGTTTCCTAGGCCGGTGAAACTGCCTCCGAATACAATGTGGCCATTTGAGGTCTTGGAAATGGCATTCACCTGACCGTTGAAGCCTGCAAATGGTAAATTTGACCAGCCGTCCGTGTCTGTCCAAGCGATTGCATTTGTGGAATTGGATGCTTTGAAATTGCCACCGACGTAAACGGTTTTGCGACTGTCATCGCAATACAAAGCACTGACTTCACCCTCGAGGCCCTTCAGAGGCGTAATCTCGCTTGTGTTGGGGTTGAAGAGCGCGATCGCTGTCGTCCGTATCCCGTCAATACTCGTGAAGTTACCACCAAAAACAACTCCTTTTAATTTGCCGCTGTCGTCATTTAATGAGCACATTGCTCGAATAGACGCGTCAGTCGACACAATGGGTGCCAAGGCACCATTGGGAAGTCGGGTGAGGAGGGCTTGGCTGCCATTCGTGGGAAGAGGTTTTGATATTTGGCCCTCGTACTCGTAAAGGGAGATGCCGTTGAAATCACCGGCAATTGCTATTCGTCCGAGATTGGCAAAGTCGAGATTGGCGGGCGGCGCTGGATTGAAATGAATCGCCTCTGAAAACGTTGATCCAAATGCCGCCAGGGTAAAAAACGCTGAAGAGAGGGTCAAGGCAGGCGGACGCCTTGGGCGGTGCTGGCGAAAGGACAGCCGCATGGCGATGTTGACCCGCCTGCACGGTCGGGCACGGGATCGGTGTCAACAAGACGGAGCCAAAAAGTCGGTCAGAGTCGAGGTTCAGGACGAGAATGAGTGCGAGGAAAAGTCAGAGTTGCAGGGGACAGCTCGATCGAGTCGATAATTTTGACGCAGAGCCGGGCATAGCAAATTTTTCGCCGTGACCCCTAAATCCTGGGAAAGTCGTGACACGGCGGCGAGAACGCGACCTGTCAATCACACCGAGACGTGTGAAAACCCAGGGCGAGATACCAACAGAAACGAATAGGAGAATTGTGTTGACGAAAAATTAACGAGAGAATTGGTAGGAATAGCGAAGGAAATGGGTCGGTGACACAAGTCGAGCAAGCCTGGGAGCGGCAGAAGGAATCTGTCGCTCGCTGTCGCTGTCGCCTGTCGCCGGGTCGTCTGGTCGCCGTGGATGAGTTTGGGAGGTGGACACGAAGAATGTGGGAAATTGCAGAGGTTGTGACGCCAAGGCTTGGCGGGAGTAGACCAAAAGAGGACTAGCGCCTGGACGTCCGCAGTACTGCTAGTGCTGCTACGGAGTACGGAGTACTCGTACATTGTAACTAGGGAGGAGCCGGGGGCGGTGCAGAACAACACGTTATAATTACTCCGTATTAAGGCTTCAATGCAAATGCACCACAGAGGACTGCACCAGCATCTGCTCAGTACTTAAGATTGTGAACCATGCTAGAGGTTTCGAGACGGCCGTGTCGTACCAGTCGTACCGTCCCAACACAGAGTAGAGAAGACCCAGTAAAGTACTTGCCCACGAAGTACGTACTCCGTGCTCCGTACTCGTACCTAGGTACGGATGAGTACTTAGGAAGTTGTTTACCTCCTGGAGACCTTACTATCGTGCGACCTCGATTTCACACGAAAAACACCGACTTATTGCAGCCGGCGCCGGAAGGCAGTAATACTGCAGAGGAAAAAAGAAACAAGAGGGATAGTGCCGGAGGTCCTGCAATCTACTTACTCGTACCGCGCAAACAACAATGATTACGCGCGAGGAAACATTGAACGGTCTCGCCGATGGAGCTGTTTATGCAAACAAAGAGCAGTAGAGTACTTACTTAAGAAGTAGACAGGAGTTGTTGTGGAGTGCGGTACGGAGTAGTACAGAGTACACTGTGTACGACACGGTCGCCCAACAGCCCAAAGGATACCCTCGGTATTCTCGAAAATTGGTGGCCGAAGATGCTTGCACAGACTTTTCCCGACAAGTCTTCAGAGCCTTGCACAACGACGAGTGCGGTCCGAAGAGGACCGAGCACTGTAGGGCTCTTGAGCCGCCAATGTGACAAAGAGACTGACCGGCAAGGATGCGCTTTGACGGTTTCACGGGGACAGAGAGAAGGAGCTTCCGTGTCGACTGCCTACGGTAAGTAGACTTTTCTGTTTCTCCAAGTTGCCATCGTTGCTTCCATTCTCAATCCCTCCTTCTTCTTCCCCCCCTCTTTTCTTCCTCGTGGCTCGCTGTAATGCAGTAAATCAGTTGTCGCATGCGTTGGGATTTGAGTTGCGGTGCCTGAGCATTCGTTGAACTTGGGTGCCTTGTACTACGGGGCACCGCTCCGTACGTCGATGCCTATTGGCAAACTTGCCCTAGTCTAACTTGTCAGGGGCGGCGTCGCAGGCGCGACCCACCCGCACACGGCAATGTCGACAAAAGTACTGAGTATTCACTCACCTTTTCGTCAGCCTTCCTGCGCGGAAACGAGGGGAGCAAGTTGCCATGTGGGTCAAGGGGCAACGTTCAACGAGCCTCGACTGCCGACAGGCTCGTATCGAGAGGGGTTTCACCAAAGGCTCCTACCACTGCTCCATTGCCGTATGTACATACTAGTATTTCCTTTTTGTCGGACTCCTTCGCAGGCCATCAGTCTCAGTCCACTCGCTCGAGCGTCTCGAAAGTGGCCTGTGACAGAGCGGCTCTCCAACGGCATCGTGAGATTCAAGTGCCGAGGCGACGACGTACTGTATACCGACGGAAGGCATACCTAGTTACATACTTCGCTGGCCGGAGGGGATCCTATTACCTGACCGTTTTTGTCTCAGCAATCCTGCGCCCCTTGCGCCAGCCACGTCGACGTACTTCGATAGACTCGAGGACCGAATGAGCACACAAAGACTGGCCTGTAATGCACATGGCCATCTGACGACTTGTCTCTGATCCTAGTCTACGTACTCGCAAAGTCATATTCTTTCACCTGTTATGGACTTGAGCTGCTCCGTATGAGCTCGGGTCTATATCTTGCTAAATGCAGGTCCCGTTCTGGGGCTATGTCAGGGCCACATCGGATGCACGTCGCGATAGGTAGGGTATATAGCTATACGAGAGGTAAAAGGGGCAGGCATTTCTTTTCTCTTCTTCCCCCCTTCAAGTTCATAGTTAGTACTGGTAACGCTTGTGTGCGGCAGCCTGTAAGTCCAGTCCTGAATATTACCTTTGCTGACGCGCCAGCAAAGCCTCTTACAGGAAGAATAGCCAATGACATCGAATCGACGAGGAGGCACACACCTAACCATCGACGTAGGCACCCAGGTACTCAGTGTCATAGTATATGTATTGTTGTTGACTTGTTCTCAGGATCATTATCAAGTGATATTCAGGATAAATCAAGCGTAGAGACACATAGCGGCGGGTACTCTGGAGTAGGTACAGGAGCCACCTCAGCCCAGGCCGGGAGATAATGCCATATACTCAATGCCATGGCTTTGTCCCCATGCCAGCATGTCATGCCACTAGCGGCATACTGTAAATGGGTAAATGGGTCCTGCGCCATGAAAGCTTCGCAATAATTTTCAGAACCATTTCTTAACAGCCATAACTTCCTGTTTATCTGTGCCCTGTAGCACGCAATACAATACCACCCCAGGCTTTGGACTCGTGTCCCATATTGCAGGGTTGACCTGTTGGCGCACAAACGTCCAGTGGCCGGGTTTGAAAGACGGTGCTGCTGGGCCAAACTTCAGATCGAAGAATTTACAGCTTTAATATCCACAGATGTGACCCGTTCTCCGGCAGGTACAAGTAGTCGTCTGACGCATTCTGCCCACCTAGTCGAACCCAAATGTGGCGACTTGCTAATCCTTCCGTCGGGAGCTGCTGGGGCAGACCACTTCTTGATGTCATGCAACAAATGTATGGCTTGCGCTGCTTTCAACGATCGCGCCCAAAGCTGGTTGGTGTCTAGGGATAGTATTCCGTTGGCGGTCTACTAATCTGGGCTTTGCTGCCCCTGATTTCGAGACTTGTATTCCCTGGGACTTTCATATTCGCTCGCAGTTCCAGACCACATGCCCTTCCGCTTCCTCCTCGCCTTGGCTTCGGCCCTTTCGTAGACAGCTTTCAGTCCGCCGTATTCGCCACCAGATTTTGCCTCGTATGTTGTAGCCAGGCCGCGTTTAACCAATTCTAGGCCAACATTTCTGCGTATGAGAAACCGTCGGACAAAGACCGTCGCAACGATGCGGTTGTACTGGTCGCGCTTGTAGATATATGCCCGCACATTTCGGTGTAGGATATAGTCAGAGAGCCACTTCTGGGCCTCGGCAGCAAACGGCTGCGCCGCTCGTCCAAAGTGTGCTCCCTCCGGCGCATCAACGCCTGCAATGCGGACCGATATCTGCACACAAGACTGTTAGTTCCCACACATCTAGGCAAATTGCCTCCTAGTGAGCCTACCGTCCGGTCCTTGAGTTCCTTCTTGGTTTCAGGAACGTTTCTGAGCCATCCCCAGCCCACAATCTTACCGCCTGGCGTATGGAAGAGGTGGAAGCCGTCACCATCGCCAACGGCCGTAACCCTCCCAAACAGGCTACGGCTGCGGAAGAATGATGGGCGAATAAAGGCTGCACCCGGGATCCGACGAAGGTAATTTGCGTAGAGTTGCAAAGCGCCTAGTCCAACAAGCGAGAACCCTACCACCGGTGCCCATTCTTTGGCCGCGCCCAAGGGGTCAGCCTCGGCTCGTCCCAGAGATTCAGACCATGACCATCGAGAGTTTGAGGGTTCAACTTCGCCCTTGCGGTCTTGTGACGTCGAGGTTCGCGATCCAAATGGCCACACCATCCTGAATTTCGACCCGGAGGCCGACTGGCCATCAACTCGTTGAGTTGCTCAAGCACTGCGAGTCTGTGAAGGTGGGTGGGCAGCTACGGTTTGAATGCCTAAGGCTTTATTATCAGAGGGTCAATCAACCCCACTTCACCCCCTGTTTCCTTCTACGACCGGTACCTGTACTTAAATTTGTCACGCGGCGACGAGTACTTATGTCACCAGGCACGACGCGGCGACCTTCCGGTGGCTGTTTTCATATTTCGCCTACAGCTGCTGCTCTCTACACTTGACAGATGCTGTCTACTACGCCAGACATCGATATTTCGTGTGCTTCCACACGCAATTCTCCCTAGCTTCCTTGGATCTTGAACGACCGTCCGCTTGCAGTCTTTCTCTCCTTTTCCTCGCTGTCGGGGCGCGCACGGCGCAGCACTATGGGCAAAAGTAAGCATTGATTCTAGCCAGTTCGCCTCGGGAATACAAACCTTGGAGGAAGTCAGCCGTTCGCTTTCGCATACGTGAGTGAATATAGGCCTTTGATGCTTTGATGTGATAATGGAAATAATCTCGGAACGTCTGGATGTGCGAGATGACGATTGGCATCCGTTGGGGGGTCAAGTGTCTTGGAAAAAGTACTGTGCCCGTCAGCATCGTATAATGTGCAAAGGAGACAGACTCTACGTACCGAATGTGACGTAGCCGATCTCCCCGGTGCCGGTGCTCTGTACTCCTGGAACTCCTTGCAGTTCCAGCGGCGGATCGTTTCGGAATAAGACTTGCGGGGCATTCTGAATAGCTCTCCTTCGAGCGTCGACGAATTCCTGAATGAATACCTTACCAAAAACCCTGTCTGTTTCTTCTCGAAAGACCGTGCTGAAGATGACGGTCACTCTGTCGTGACTGGCCTTCACGTAGATGGCTTCTTCTTCCCGGTAGCGGATCGCCTTCACCTGGCCGCCTTCTCGTACACCCTGAGGAGCCTCTTCAGAAGTAAACTTTGACGCCTGTTCTTTCAGCTCGTAGTGTTCCTGGTAAGCCTGCTCAAAAGGAGCTGCCATCGCATTTCGCTTTAAAAGGGCAAACTTCACGGCGAGTGCATCGCGTTCCTCTGAGTGCGTACTGTTAGAGGTTTACTAAAATATCCATATTATTTTCGGGTGGGCTAGTAGCAAATCGCACCTTTCTCCTCAGGTAAGTTCTCGAGGTCAATGAGCACAGTGAAGTCGTAACCAGGCTCCACCGGCGCGACATACTGGCCGTATTCTCGCTGAAGAACCTCCTCCGCTCCGTATTGAATCAAATCCTGGAAGCATCTTATTTGAATAGAAAGGAGAATTTTGGCCTTTGCTTCGGGAGTCGATATGTGAAAGGTGACGCCATCAAAGTCGGAGACGGTCTGGTCGATGGAAGCCGGAGGGGCTCTGGTGAACATTGTTAGTAGTATGTACGAAAGCGAATGGACGGTGCAGGCCCTGACAAACCCAGAGAACCTTTCGGTAAGAACCGATTGGATTAGTACGTTTTGGTAATCAAGGAGAAGCATCGTTGCGATGTGTTTGCGGTTCGCGAGGTCTGCCTGCTGCTCCTCCCAGCGCCTGGAGCTGTTGACGACACAAGGTGGGGCCGAGCAAGTGGTTAGTAAGTTACTGGATGCGACCAAGCCGTCGCGAGCCTGGAGATGAGCGGACACGTGACGGGACAGCGTCTCGAGGCAATCCCACCTTGCGCTATCGATAAGAAAAAAATATCAACGCCCAAATGCCTCTGCGATTGAGGGTGGCATTTCGGAGCTGTGCGACAGTGGTAGCATCGAGTGCGTCGGCAATCTTGCAAAAATGGTCAAATCGTACCTGTAAGTGGTTGCTTATACGCTCCAATCTATGAGGTCATATGAATATAACCTTCTTTTGCCAGAAAGTACGAACACGCCAGATCGTTTGGTGTGATCACGACCAACACTTCCAACATTGTCTGGGCCGCCAAAGACAGGTCCGGCAGTGGCGCAGGACAAGCCGTCGTCGCCGCGAATGAAGAAGTTTTCTGCTGGGATATCAAAAAGGGAGAGCTCATCGGTAGATGGCGGGACGAACGATGTGCATTTCCAGTGACTGCAATCGCGCAGAGCAAGGCAGACAAAGACGTCTACGCGGTTGGATATGAGGATGGCAGTATTCGACTCTGGGATAGTAAGATCTCGACAGTCATTGTGAGTTTCAATGGCCATAAGTCCGCAATTACGAATCTGGCCTTTGATAAATCTGGTGTACGACTTGCCAGTGGTTCCAAGGACACCGACGTCATCATTTGGGATCTGGTTGCTGAAGTTGGCCAATTCAGACTTCGCGGACACAAGGACAAAGTCACCGGACTTCATTTCATCGAGCCTAGACTGTTTTTGGAGAATGGTGATGGGTCAGAACCGATGGTATTGGACGATGAGAAGCCCTCGGATGGGTTCCTTCTAACCACCGGCAAGGACTCTTTACTCAAACTTTGGGATCTCTCCTCAAGACACTGCGTCGAAACACACATTTCTCAAACGAATGGCGAATGCTGGGCCTTGGGCGTTTCTCCCGATCTAAGTGGATGCATTACTGCAGGAAATGACGGCGAGATGAAAGTCTGGTCCATTAATGTTGAAGGTCTAGCCGCCAGCACTCGACGTGTCGACGCTTCTCCGGCCAACCACTACATACATGACCGTGGGATACTTCACAGGCAAAGCAAAGATCGAGCAATTGAGATTGTTTTCCACCCGCAGCGGGACTACTTTGCCGTACATGGCTCCGAGAAGAGCGTTGACGTGTGGCGAATTAAATGCGAGGCAGAAATAAAAAGGAGCCTAGCACGAAAGCGACAGCGTAGGAGGCAAAAGCAGAAGGAGGACAAGGTTCAAGACCATGATGCTGAAAATGGTGGCGAGGCCAACGAGGATGCTTCCAAAGCAGACGTTGGCGATGTTTTTGTTCAGTACGTCATTGTCAGAACTGGTGGCAAAGCCCGCTCAGTCGATTGGGCGGCATCCGGGAAAGAAAAAGACCTGCATCTACTGGTGAGCACGACAAACAATCAACTGGAGTATTATAGTATTTCCCACAAAGAGAAGATTGAGCGCAAGAAGAAAGACGACATCCCCGACTATGCTCGCGGCTTGACGGTGGAAATTCCGGGACATCGAGCTGACATAAGAGCCTTGTGCCTGAGCTCTGATGACAAAATGCTTGCTTCGGCGGCCAATGGTTCATTGAAGATTTGGAACATCAAGACTCAAGCGTGTATTCGTTCGTTCGAGTGTGGCTACGCACTTTGCTGCGCGTTCCTGCCCGGAGACAAGGTGGTAGTTGTCGGCACCAAGAGCGGTGAACTGCAACTATTTGATGTCGCATCAGCATCACTGATAGACAATGTGCAGGCGCACGAAGGCGCCATTTGGAGTCTCAACGTCCACCCTGACGGACGATCCGCTGTTTCTGGCAGTGCCGATAAGACGGCAAAGTTCTGGGGGTTCAAGATCGTCCAAGAGGAGGTTCTTGGCACGAAGAGGACTACGCCCAAGCTGAAGCTTGTCCAGTCTCGTACTCTCAAGGTGCCTGATGATATTCTTAGTTTGAAGTTTTCCCCTGATGCGAAACTACTTGCGGTGGCTTTGCTGGACAACACGGTCAAGGTGTTCTTTGTCGACTCGCTAAAGCTGTACCTCAACCTGTACGGCCACAAGCTTCCCGTCCTAAGCATGGACATCTCTTACGACAGCAAGCTTATAGTTACGAGTTCAGCAGATAAGAATATCCGAATATGGGGGCTGGATTTCGGCGATTGTCACAAAGCCTTGTTTGGTCACCAGGACAGCATCTTACAGGTTGCCTTTGTCCCACACAATTCCGACGGAAACGGCCACCACTTCTTTAGCAGCAGCAAAGACAGGACTATCCGATACTGGGACGGAGACAAGTTTGAGCAGATCCAGAGACTGGACGGTCACCACGGCGAAATTTGGACGATTGCCATCGGCCACTCTGGAAACTTTCTCGTCAGTGCTGGTCACGACAAGAGCATCCGGGTTTGGCGGGAAACCGACGAGCAAATCTTCCTCGAAGAGGAGCGAGAGAAGGAAATGGAGGAACTCTACGAAAGCACATTGACAGCTTCCCTGGAGAACGACCCCGACGCCGAGGACGAGAATGTCGAACTGGCCGCGGCAACCAAACAGACGACAGAGACCCTGATGGCGGGCGAAAGAATACAAGAGGCCCTAGAAATGGGCATGGCCGACCTGAACCTCATGAGTGAATACGAGGAAGCAAAACTCACCAACCCCCATGCCCCCCCGCCGCAGCGCAATCCCGTCTTCGTCGCTCTCGGCAACATCAGCGCCGAAGACCACGTCATGTCGGTCCTGCAACGCATCAAGGCATCGGCCTTGCACGACGCACTGCTCGTCTTGCCATTCGCCACCGTCCCAGTCCTGTTCACCTTTCTCGACATCTTCGCCACGCGGTCCATCAACATTCCCCTGACGTGCCGCGTCCTCTTCTTCATGCTCAAGTCTCACCACAAGCAAATTGTGGCAAGTCGCACATTGAAGCCCATGCTGGACGGGATGCGCACAAACCTGCGAGCAGCACTGAAGAAGCAAAAGGACGAGATGGGATTCAACCTTGCCGCGCTCAAGGTCGTGGACATGCGGCTCCGTGACAAGAGCATCAAGAATTACGTCGACGAGACATGGGAGGATGAGCGCGCAGAGAGCAGCGCGAAGAAGCGGGCCTTTGTGCACGTAGCGTAAAATAGAACACCACGGGGAGCCGTATATAACTCCCCTAAATAGAACACATCCATCCTAGTCCCAGGACAAGAGGGAAAAGAAACGGCCCTCCTCACCGCCAATTCTGTCCAGCGCCCATGCCAATAGCCAAGCTCTCACGGCAATCACGTGACGCAGACATAGGATCTCCACGAACCTCCCAAGCGGTCCCGACCAAGGAAAGTAAAAGGATATCAACCACAACAATTCCCAGCAAATCTCAAGCCAAAACACCATTCCGCTCCCGTCGTGTCTTATTTTTTATCTTTATTTTTTTTTTTTCATTTTTTTGAAACGTTTCCGGAATCTCGGCAACCTCCACACCAAGCACGGGGGGCCTAGAGCCGTCCTCCCTCCCGCAAACAAAGCACACGCGACTCTGCACCAGACGTCCGACGATGCTCTTCTTCAGGTACCGCCCCTTCAGTACAGGCGTGCAGCCGCCAGACCTCGCTGCTCAATCTCCATCCCCGGCAACATTTCACGAGTCTCCGAGCGGGGCGCGAGGGAGCAGTCCTGACGAGAGGGCAGTTTTTTCAAGACCCTGATTGACCATGAAGTCACGGTGGAGCTCAAAAACGACATCCAGCTCAAGGGGACGCTCAAGAGCGTGGACCAGTACCTCAACATCAAGCTGGACGGTATTTCTGTCGTGGAGGAACTGAAGTATCCTCATCTGGTGCGTCGTCCCATCCGTCCGCCGCGGCTGGTGTGTGCTGTGTGCGGCTTGGCTCCCGACCCTTTTTCCCGCTGCCCATTGCTGGCCCAGTCGAGGGGGAGGAGGCGGGCCCGTGTGGTGCTGGACTGACGGAGGTCAAGAGCTCGGTCAAGAACGTGTTTATTCGAGGCTCGGTGGTGCGCTATGTCCATTTGCCCGCTGGGTCGGTGGACACGCAGCTGCTGGAGGATGCGACGCGGAGAGGTGAGCCCGTCTGCTTCGGTGGGTTGCGGTCCTGTGACGGCGTATTCGCTGACTGCTCTCCAGAGGCCGCTGCTCAACAGGCCAAGGCTAAGTGAACAGGTGTGACTGGAGAGGCTGCCGACGCTTACTGGGGGAGGAAAGGGAGGGTCGACATTTCGGTTGGGTTTCGCGGCGGGCACGCCGGCGAGGGTTATGGCTGACTTTGTGACAACCACGGCAACGGCGTTGAGTGTGAGATATGTAATGCACTGGATTGGTTCATTTGATCCACTTGAATATGTGTCTATGACATGTGTATGTGTACAAGCATTATCCTGATCTTGCCATGGCTCATACCGTGTGGCGATTTTACCACCAGGCGCCTCCTCCCTTACCAGATTTATCCTCCCACAGGCATATGTCCTTGTCTTGGGTGTCGTCTTCCCCTTCTACCAAGGGGCAGACGAGGCCACCTCGCCGTCTTTCAGACGCCCACCGGTCCAGCCATGCCTTCATTCTCCTTCTCGACTTCTCACTGCCTACATTCACTGTAGGGATGACTTTTTCTATTCTCAAGCTCATTATGAACATGGCGAGTTCTCGAAAACTGCTGTGTTCCGAGTAAGGAACACCAAAACACATGGCCAACTTGGTGCTGCCCCGCTGCGCGACAAAGTCCTTGTAGCCAAATCTTGATCTCCAACCCTTGCCATGAAGAATCTGCTGCGTTTGGATACTCGTCGGCGAAGTGTTGACTGATATTTGTTTGCTACTTGGAGGCCGGTAGGTCCAGCCACTGGGGCGAAAACCCACGATGCGACTGAAATGACCGCTGTAACCATCCAGATATTCTTGCAGAGTTTCTGCTCGGATTTCCATAAGTGGTTGCATGTGGACTTGAGCCTCCACAGGGTTGGAGGTGAGGAGTCGGGTCAATTCCGGGTCGCCGAGCTGGTTGCAGATCTTCATTTTACCTGGAGCGGCAAATATCTTGCTGTTAAGCGCGTTGGCAATAGCGACGCATATTCGCTCCTTTCCGATGGAATAGGTGCCGCAGACTACGAGAAGCCGTTGACCCAACTTTGCTGGAGCCTTGGTCTCAGTGAAATCGTTACTTTGCTTGTTGCTTTGGAAATACTTGCTGACTGCTTGTGTATCTTCTTCTCTGCCACCCTTTTCCCAAAAGTCTTCCTTACAAGTAGGATCTGGGGACAGCGATGCACATAGGTCGGCACACGCTTTGATGACGTCGCGCTGTGGTGGAAATGAATATCTCGGGTCGAGGTACGTGGTATCCAAGTAGCATATGTCGATGATTTGCTGGCTCAACTTCCCAGTGGTTGCATCTCGGAGGTCTGGCTTCATGAGTGGATGGGTTACGTGAGCTGGGCAAGCTCGAAAGTCGCCACAATGAAGGATCCGCTTGCCTCGACGATTGCTCCCTCTCTCGGCGGGCTTCTCAAAGAGGAATAACGAGCTGCCAGGGCAGTGGTTGGCTGGTATCATGACGACCGTGGCGCCGCCTGTTCCTGGAATATCGTAGGGTTTCTCAAAGTCCAACTCCACGACCCACTTTGCAGCAGTTCGAAGTTGCTGCTTCACTAGGCTCCCGGTCACCTTGCTGCAATATATCGGCCCATGCACCCAGCTTGCTGTTAGACCAATGTAGTGGTCACTATGAAAGTGACTGAGGAAGTACGCCTCACATCCCTTGACAGCGCCATATCGGAAAGCATCCACACAAATATTAAACCCGGGAATAATTTTATAAAACGGACATGTTCTTTCGTAGGCTGGGCGTCCCCTTGAAGCGTTCTCGGCCGCGGCTGCGGCCGCCCAGGCTGAGTCTTCGGCTTTGTTTGACATGAGCTTAGAAAAAGCAGACTTGGTCCCGTTTCCATCATTGTCTGGCTCGAGAGGGTTTGCCTGTCCCGGTCGTGGGATTGCAGCACGTGCAAATCGTTTGCTTATTACCGTAGCTTCAACCTCGGGCGGTGGTGACGCAGCTTTGGGGGGCTTATCTTCGGATAGGGGTGTCGGATGGCCGTCTAGACACGAGTTGACGTGTTTCGTCGCTTCATCCACTGAAACGCCATGAAGTCTTGCACTGCAAATCGGACACGACTGAGCTGCGGAGTCGTCTTGAAGGGGATCTAGGCCGAAGTCTTCGGGTATAGAAGTTCCGTCTTCTAGAGCTTCTAGTCGGGCTTGCTCATGCATAAATCTCATTTCCCGCATTTCCTCGCCTTCAAACTCGGCAAATTCCAAGTCATCTAATTCGCCAAGGCCCTCGAGCCCTGTAAATAGGTGGTGCGTTTGGCCTTGTCGGTTAGAGCCCAACTTCTTCTCGGGACTTTGGCATCGTACATCTGGGCCGTCTGGGGGCTTTGGCCGACCTGGGCTTGGGAGTGTATGAGTGTCTTGCTGAGATTTCCCCGGCTGCAAAGAAACACGAGAAGAAACTCCGTTTTTGTCGCTGCCGTCATCCTTGTCGCAGCTGTCGTGCTCATCTTCACCATCGGAATCCACGATGAAAGGGAGGTCATGTCGAGAATTAGCGCTTTTGATCGCTTTGCCGTTGTCTGCGGGTTCATTGGTATGGACCACGACAGAAATGGCACTACCATTTTCTCCCGATGCAAGAGCCTCGTCACTCAATCGTCTCTTTTTATTGGCCAATGTCGACTCATTGAGGCGGTGTTCATCATCACGGCTGTATGTGTGCTCGTCATGGGTTGCAGCGTCGGGTGTGGCTCCAACGCGGAGAGAGTCCTCTGGTCGTTGGGTCTTCTGAAAAAAACTAAGTATGCTCGCATTCGGTCTTGTAACTTTCTTGAATTGGGGGATCGCCATGGCCGTGGCCGCGACATTTTTTCTTGGGGTGAAGGATCGGCTCGATCTCGCCGTGGCGACCATGGTGACAGTTGGTGGCCCGGCACGGGGTAATGTGCATTATATTATTTGCAGTGCTTGTAGCTTTTAATCGGTCCTCAAATCCTCTGGGAACGACCAGACTAGGACTTCGGCTCAGAGGCAGCATGAGTTGAAGAAGAAGCGTGAGAAATTCACGGTGACTGGCTTGCAAAATCCAGACACGCCGGTCGCGGTTACCGGCCCGGTGGCCAATCGCGAGGTCACATGCTCACTGATGGGGCCAGGCAAGGAGCAACTGGACCAGGCCGTGGAGTCGACATCGGCAGACGTCTGTCGGGAATTATTTGGCGGGGTAGACGCTGGCCCAGGCCCAGGCCCAGCTGGGCCCAGGTGGTGACGACTGGAAAATAGCACTAGCTTCGACGCTAGCAGCCCTTCCGTACTCTACCATTGCGTGTGCGCATGTACGACTCAGGCAGAGTAGCCGGTCGTTTGTATTGAAACTCTGCTTCGTTGGGGTATGTGTCTGTTTTTTTTTCTGCTTTTTTTTTGGTCTCTCTTTCTTTCTTTCTTTCTTTCTTTCTTTCTTTCTATTCTTCTCGGCGGCTTTCACGTTTCCTATCCAGGAGCTTTCAGCAAGCAATAATATGTCTTGTAAGATGCCGCCCGTCCCTCGCCCATACCATACGCTGACTCTTGATCAACGTGGAATCTGGACGCTTCGAGTAATAACGATGCTTTTCGAGCAGCCTTGTTCAATGCTACCGAGTCTCTCAAGCATACGACGTCTCTGCCCGACGGCGCCAGTGCGGCCAAAGCCGTGGAACTGCTCCAGGGGCACGTCTTCTTCATTCGGTTCAACCCGCACATGATCAAGTACGAAGCAATCGACAGACCAACGGACCCAGAGCCACAGCTTCCAACCGATCGTGGCCTCACTGGCATCGCGGCACCCAAGTGTTATCAAGTCACGGACAGGGTTCACGCCCTTCCAGCGGGACTGTGGGACTCCGATGTAGTGAGCACGTATGAATTCATCAACCTTGACAAGGGTGTATTTGTGAGAATACGGAGTCCGCTGAATACTGTTCTGGAGACTGTCTGGACTGTTCAAGGAAAAGAGGGCGGCGGCTATGAGTTGACCGAGGACGTGGTGATGAAATGCTCCCGGCTCCTGGTCGGCGTCATCAGGAACACATGCGAAGGTACCTGGCGAGCCATCCACGAGAAGATGGTGGCAGAGATCCGAAAGGAATCATGATGAGCATCGTGTCACGTCTGGATCCTCCGGGCTGGGACCTTGTAACTGCCTAGGTAGTTAGCAGGTTGAAACGCAGTCGAGCCAACATCCAGACAGAGTAATTACTGTTGGACAACAGAACAGCAGCGATGGGGGATGGGAAGCACGTGGCATGCCAAATTCCATTCAACTGCATGGCATCGCAAAACGAAATAAAACAAACGCATAACCAGCCAGTTTCCCAGTGCCCGACTTCTTATTTGCCCGTTCCCCTTTCCTCCTCTCCCCTGGTCTGGTCACCCTGGCTCAGCCGCCCGAGACACGCCCGCCAATTGACGACGCCTCCAGGTCTCCACTTCTTCTCCTTAAAAGGTTCTACACATGTCAACCAGCTGCGACGTATCACCAAGTCCCTTGGGTCCAACCGCGTCCATCGCTCAGCAGCTACACAACATCCTCTTCGCGTACACATCGCCAGCTTCATCTTTGTACGCGGTCGGTCGGAGCATGCATAGGCGTAGGCCAAGGCCCTTCCCTTTTTCGTCCGGCCAGCCCACCACCGTCGCTCCCGGCTGACCTGCCGTCCATGTTCATCTTCATGTCCATGCCCTTGTCCATGTCGTCAAAATGGCGTCCCTCCAACCGCGTCTGACGGACATGTCCGCCACCAGGCAAAAGGCCTTTGAGGATGCCAAGAAGATGCAGAAAGCCGTCGTCGAGACGTGCACAAAGTCCGGAAGGGACATTCCCCGGTACCAGCTCTCGGAACTGATTGGCAAGGGAAGCTTTGGCCGCGTCTACAAGGCAACGTCTCAGACTACTGGCAAGCTCGTTGCCGTCAAGATCATCGACATCGAGGAGAGCGACACTGTCAACCCCAAGCTGGCCGACACCTACAGCGACCTCCTCAAGGAGATCAATGCCCTGCAGCTGCTAAGCGAAAGCGGCGCCAGGAATATCAACCATGTCATCGAGGCACTGCCCGTCGGTCAGTCCATGTGGATGATCACCGAGTACTGCGCCGGCGGCAGCGTCGCAACTCTCATGAGGCCGACCGCCCCCGGTGGACTGCAGGAGAAATGGATCATTCCCATCCTGCGCGAAGTCGCAGAGGCTCTGCGCTGGGTTCACGGCCAGGGCATCATCCATCGAGACATCAAGTGCGCCAACGTCCTCATCACCGAGGTCGGCAACGTGCAGCTCTGCGATTTTGGCGTTGCTGGCGTCATTGAGACCAAATTCGACAAGCGAAGCACATTCATCGGCACCCCGCACTGGATGGCCCCCGAGCTTTTTGACCAGTCAACTTCGTACGGTACTGAGGTCGACATCTGGGCCTTTGGCTCCTTGGTCTATGAGATTGCCTCGGGACTGCCGCCCAATGTAACGGACGGCATCGACTTTTCCAGACTGGGCACCCATCTGAAGCAGCACACGCCGCGTCTTGAAGGGGATAGGTACTCTACCGGCTTAAAGGATCTGGCCGCCTACTGCATGCAGCACGAGGCCGCAAAACGTCCAACCATTGAGCAGGTCCAGCACCACAAGTACATATTCAAAACGGAAGATGTCTATCCTTCCTCGTCACTAGCTCACCTCGTACGCGCGTTCAAGTTCTGGGAGGCACAAGGAGGAGATCGGCGCTCTCTGTTTTCACTAGGCGGCGCACAGGGCTTTTCGGACCTTTCCTCCACCGCAATGGACAGTGATGAGTGGAACTTTAGCACCACGGCTGCCTTTGACCAGCAAGTCTTTGACCATGGGGATGCCCAGGACGTGTACGATGTTTACGGTACAGAGGTTGATTTTAGCCAGCAAGCGTTTGAGGAGACGTCAAAGCCGCAGAAGGGCAAGTCCAGGCGACGGCCACCTCCGCATTTGCCCTCTGTCAAGGCACCTCTGGAAAAGGTATTTGACCCAAATACCATGTCCAACTACGAAGACAATTCAAGAGCATACTACGGGAGACCATTCCCGACTCCGGCTCCGGCTCCCACTCCCGCTTCAGACCTGCCACTCCGAGATGAGTCCTCCGCACCGGCCGACGTTCGGGAGTCCCTAATCGACCTCGATGCGTCACTGCATGGCGGCGATATATCCCAATTCGTCGATCTGGGAACCATGAAAGCTGGCGACTCTCAGGTCTCGATAGACTACGACCTCGGCGACTCGCCCTACCCAAGACCACCGTTGAGTGACCCTGCTGACTTGAGCAACAACCGACGTACCCAGGACTGGAAGTTTCCCACCATGGCACCGCCTGCGTCCGCGAACCCGGAAATGTTTCGGTTCCCTCTTACCGAGGAAGGACCGGCCCCCAACTCGGTAAGACCAACGTTGGTGCATCACCCGACAGAGCCGTATCAGGCATCCACGGGCTTCTGCGAGCTTGCGCCCTCCAACGCAGGCACAGTGGACAACCGCGCCTCTGTTGGGAGCTTGATCGACCTGGACATGGGTCTCGCAGACTCAACCGACTATGCCCGACCCTCGACGTCTCACTCGGATGTGGCTTCCATGAGCGGCTCAGAAATTGGCGGCGCAAACCCCTTCGAGCTTGAAAAGCACGCATCACTCTATGAGCTGCCAACTACAGTTCGAGAACCCTCCATCTACGTGTCGGACGAATCCGAGTTTTCCAACGCCCTCACCGACTATTCCGACCCCCCCTCGGACAGCGAGCAGCCCCATCAGGATGATCAAGGCCCGCAGCAAAGCTCTTCCTCTTCAAGGCCATATTCTCTCAGCGAGTTTGCAGACATGGACCCAGAAGACATCACTCCTCAGCAAACAGTCGGACCCGGCGCTTCCATTTTTCCCTCTACCTATCAAGCTCACCCCCCTCACCCAGAACCAGCCCCAGGTCAACCGCGCGAAACAGACCATCCAGATACGGCCCTACCCCCCTTACCTGCGGCTCCTTCACCATATGTCATGCAGGGGCAGGCATCGGCAGAGATTGTCAAGAATGAGCTGCGTCGACTGGCAATGAGCCTGGGGGACCACCTGAGTTACGCCAATGCCTATTTGGACAGCTTGCCCGTCGGGCGGGGTGGCATGGCGCGTATGGAGTCTGTCAGCGACGGAAGCTGAATGACTCTTCTTGAGCGGTAAAAGGGGTTACGGGGCTGGGGCTGAATGACTCTTCTTGAGCGGTAAAAGGGGTCACGGGGCTGGAACAGCATGGACCATGTAGCACGATGCATGAGATTGCCGGGAGGGGGCGAGTACACTTTGCTATTTTATATGCTTTCGCACGGAGTCTGATGTCTTCCTCGGAAGGATTGTACTTGGGGTGTAGCTAGGCGTTTTCCATTGTGATGAGCGTAGCTCTGGGAGCACTTCTTCATGGCATGAACAAAATCTTGCCCATCTCCTTTTGTCTGCTACTTTATCGCAGTGTGTAACCGAGATTGGTTCAGCCGTATCCAAGAAGGTCCCCCAGCAGTAGGGCCTGATACTGCTCAATAGCCTCGCTCAGCTTGATCAAGACCCCCGCCGCCAGCATCTTGACGTCATTCTCCTCGCCACCATCATCTCCGTGCGTCTGCTCAAATACGCCTGATACCCATTCACGCGACTCTACAACCTCCCTGCCTTGCTCCTCGCATATTCGCCGCATATTGTCCGCATTTACCTCCAGCAGTACCGACAAGGCTAGCAGCCAGCCCTTAAGGGCGCCCAGGTCCCCTAACACATGGACTCTTGTCCGCAATAGCAAGTCCCATAGTTCAGAGGTAAGCTGCGGCAGGGGCAGTGTCGACGGACCGGCGGCATTCACGATAATACCCAGAGTCTGGAGATAGAGCGCAAGCATGGAGGGATTGAGAACGACGGGTTTGGAGTAGCGCAGCGCAAATTGAAAGTGTGCCGTAAGCGGGGAGAAGAAGTACGTC
This sequence comes from Metarhizium album ARSEF 1941, assembly GCF_000804445.1. Lineage (NCBI taxonomy): Eukaryota > Fungi > Ascomycota > Sordariomycetes > Hypocreales > Clavicipitaceae > Metarhizium > Metarhizium album. Next base: position 500,376 of record NW_024467589.1, read on the forward strand.
GCTAGAATAGCGGCGGTGGTATTTGGTATCGCACGAATGCGAGGTCTGTTCCGGGACCTGGACTTGTACCGCGCGGCGCAGGTTTCAAGCTTCAGAGCGTCGGGTCCAGTGTTCGCGTCGGCGGCTTCGGCGGCAAGGGGGGCGAGGAAAGTGGCTGTGAGGGACTGGGCAATCCTGTTGATGGCATTGAGGGGGAGCGCTTTGATATTGGATGAGGACGGCTGACCAGAGGGAGTTGCGGACTCTAGGTAAAGTTGTTCAAGCTTTTCGGGGAGTCGTTTTGAGGGGAATGACGATGACGACTTATACTCCGAGGTTTCGAGACCAGCCAGTTCGCGTGCCGATAGTCCCAGTGTGACAAGAACTGAGCTTCGTTGTGAGAGGGAATAGTCGCCTTCGAAGAAAGTGCGAGCGAACCACGGTGCCATGGATTTGGGCTGAGCAATCACCAGGGCGATCATGCTCTGAAGACGCAGGTCTTCAAAGTTTGCAATTTCGAATTTATCCTGGAGGCCGACCAGGAGTCGTGCAATCTCTTCAGCGTGGGAGCTAACTTCAGCGCCGTAATCGGCTTTCCGGCGAATTAGCGCGGGCGCTGTTTGCACTGCGAGTTTCTGTTTGTCGTATGATTCCGAGTCTCGAAGGAAAGCGATGAGGTCACGGACATAGACTGGAGGTTTAGGCTTGTTCCGTTGGATCAAGGTTGGATCGTCGTCCGAATCTTCGTCATCTGAAGACTTGGCTGCAGTCGGGAGATTATCAACTTCGTCGTCGGACGAGTCAACTTCTTCAATTATGGCTTTTGGGACTGGCTCGCTAACAGTGGGTTTGTGTCTTTGTTTCTTCTTGAATTGCTGTTTCTGAAATGGCTGTTGGGGCGGTTTCGTTGGCTTTTGTGAGAGCGGCAGGCTAGACAAGAGCGACTGAACAGGCCCAACAGGGTCTGAGACTTGACTAAGGCCTTTAAGCCATTGTGCTTCTGCGGATTCCATTTCATCCATGTGAAAATCGAGCTTCTTCGTGTTGTTGTCTACCAGGGCGGACAGGGCTTCTCCCACGCACATGCCCAAAAAGCGGGCTCTCGCATTGGTGGAGGCAATCCGATTAGATATTGTTCGTAAATAGCTTCCCGAGCGGAGAAGCTTGGTAAATTTTATGGGACAGAACTTTGCTACATATGAAGCACTGAGCAGCAATACTTGGGCGTGGGCTGCGGTAACAGTCAGCGCACCGTGAACTGAGCGTGGTTTGGGCCATGGGAGGCTCACCCTCTTGCTGCAGAATTGCAGTGTGTTTGATGTAAAGTTCGTCTCCGAACTGGTTCAAGCTCTTCTCCAGAAGTGAAGTAATTCCCCCTTTGTCCTTTGCCAAAACAGCCACCACAGCTCGACGAATACCGATCCCATAGCCTAGCCCAGCCCCAGACGGACTGCAGCACCAAGTCAAGAGGTGAGTTTTGCGGCCGGCGTCATTCTGTATGACAGCATCGAGTACGCCAGCAACAGCAGAGATCTCCTCAACCGGTTTCGTATCTTCCAGAACCAACTGATTCAAGAACTTCTGTGACAGATGTTCCAGGAGTGTGTATATTACTTTCTTGGATGTCTGTGGTTTGTGAAAACAAACTTGGGAGAATGCTCCAACAGATGGGGCTTCAGACAGCAGAAGCTCATCGATGATGACAGCAACCAAGGTCTCTATACAGCGTTAGGCAGGACATTCATTGTCGTGGTGAAGAGAGGACTTCTTGCCTGCATATCCCAAGGACAAGGATCTTTGAAACACTTCAAGACAAGCCTGGAGCTCAGCACCGTCCAATGGAACACTGACCCATGTTGTAATGTTTCGGCCTATCCATTTGCTATACTCAACACCGCTTACGAGCCATCGACCACGGATAGGGCTGCCTTGGTCGGCAATGATATCCGAAGCCTCGGCGCAAATGGAGATGATTCTGCCACTAGATACCAAGGAGATCAGAGTTTGGGACTGAACTTTCTTCGAAACTGCATCCGCTAAACCAGCCGTTGAAGATTGCCAAAGTCGTCGAATCGAGTCGTCTCCGTCCAACAGCACGGACAAGAGATGCAAAAACAGCTGAAGGTTCAGGTCAATATCAGGCCGCTTGATATCTCTCTTGGCGAGTTTGAATTCCTGAACCAGGGCTTTAATGTGTCCTACTACTGCGTTGATGCCAGCGACACTCTGCAGACTCGAAGTCAGGAACGCAGCGTCAGCGGGTGTCGAAGCAAATGATTCCCCCTCCTTTGCTGACGGACCTTGCTGTAGTAAAGTCCAGTAGTTCGGCACGATTTCCGATACCAGGACATGGATGATGGCAGCACTCTTGGGACCGGGCACGTGAATACTAAACTCGGAAGACACGTCCTTCTCGGTGAGAAATCGAAGGACGGCAATCAACGAATCATAGTCTGGCTGACTCTTCAGGACTGACAAAGCATCGTCCGCAGAGAGGGCTTTGGGGGATTTCAAAACCGCGCGTGCCTCCGTAGCTGGTCGAGCTTGTACTGGTGGCGACTCGCCATCCTTCCTCGTGCGCAAGTACGTCGTCCTCACCGGGGTGAGTAGCTCAGCCATGCTGGCTGACCAGCTTGTCCGGTCCGAAGTTACAAGCCGGAGATCATTAGAGAGTACGAGGCGTGTATCGTCATGTGCTGCGTTTTACGATGGCTTTCAAAGTTCAAGGTGTGCTTGATGGTCCGGAGCGAGCATGGGAAGTGCAGAGGTGAAAGTTCATGTTGCGTGCCCCACCCTGCGCCGACAAGTCAACGACCAACTGACCGAGGTACCTACTCCGTACTCCGTGCTTAACGTAGGTACCTCTGAGTGACTGCTCACTGCTCAGTGCACCACCCAGCGCGGCTCTCTCTCTCTCACTCTCTCTCCCTCCCCTCTTCCTCTTCGTCTCTCTGTTCTGTTCCTTCTCCTCCCCTGCCTGTAGGGCCAAAATCCTACGAGGCGACGTATGGCAAGTGAATGATAAGATGAGCGTATCTGCTCAGTCCACGCCAGGTGCTAGTACCGTAAATGAGGAGGCAAGATGGTGCGTAAATTTCGAGCAAGCTTCAAGTCCCAGAGCTCCCGAGTCCTGACAACATGAATAGGAAGTACCTCGATCATATTCGACGAACCCCAGGGCCGTTTACTGATCCAGAGGCCACATCGGAGGAGTTCTTGGCGCAATTTGAAAAGATCAAAGTCCTGTGAGTCGCGCTTTGAATCTTGATACATCGACACACCCAAGAGTCACAGCTAACGTTGCTCGCACACCAGCGTCATGTACGTTTTACTCAGCCACGAGCACACATCATGTCTGTCACTCACCAGTACCGTCCCAGAGGCGCAGGAGGCTTAGGATGCGAAATCCTCAAAAACCTCGCCATGTCCAAATTCAAAGACATTCACGTAATAGACATGGGTATTACACACAACTCCCTCCTCGTCCGCCTTTATCACTCTCCAACTCCCCCCACACTGACCAGCCTTCACGCCAGACACAATCGACATCTCCAACCTGAATAGACAATTCCTCTTCCGCAGCTCAGACGTAGGCAAGTACAAGGCCGAAGTGGCGGCCAGGTTCGTACAAAACCGCGTAAAGGGCGTCAGCATCACCGCCCACAACAACAGGATCCAAGACTTTGACGACACCTTCTACAAGCAATTCCAGCTCGTCATCTGCGGCCTCGACTCCATCGAAGCACGCAGGTGGATCAACGCCATGCTTGTCTCCATCGCAGAGGAACACGAAGCCGACCCAGACTCGATCAAGCCGCTCATCGACGGCGGCACAGAAGGATTCAAGGGTCAGACCCGCGTGATTTTGCCCTCCATCACATCCTGCATAGAATGCCAACTCGACATGCACGCGCCCCGCCCCGCCGTCCCCCTCTGCACCATCGCCTCCATCCCGCGCCAGCCAGAGCACTGCATCGAGTGGGCGCACGTCATCGCGTGGGAGGAGGAGAAGCCGTTCCCCAGCCTGGACAAGGACGACCCGGAGCACGTTACCTGGCTGTACCAGAAGGCGCTCACTCGCGCCGAGGAGTATGGCATATCGGGCGTGACATACTCCCTCACGCAGGGCACCATCAAAAACATCATCCCCGCAATAGCATCGACAAATGCCATCATTGCGGCGTCCTGCTGCAATGAAGCGTTCAAAATCGCTACCAACTCCGCCCCGTGCCTGGGCTTCGAGAACAACTACATGATGTATTCTGGCAACGACGGCATCTACACATATACATTCAAGCACGAGAAGAAAGAGGACTGTCCTGTTTGTGGCAGAAAGGCCCGTCCACTGGAAGTTGATCCCAAGGTCACTCTACTCGAGCTCTTGGACTCGTTTTCCACGAGGCCCGAGGCGCAGCTAAAGAAGCCATCTATTCGGGCCGAAGGCAGGACGTTGTACATGCAGTTTCCGCCGGGGCTGGAGGAGCAGACACGACCAAATCTGGGCAAGTCAATCATCGAGTTGGGGCTGATAGATGGGCAGCAGGTCGTTGTCACTGATCCGGCTTTCCCACTCGAGTTTAACTTTTACTTGAAGTTCAAGGAGGCGTAGACCTGTTTTGGATCATTACAAAATGCATTGTCGTGACCAAGAGAGAGTGGGGAAAAGGAACGAGTATATCGGGGTCTATACTTGTCGAATATGCCAGGACTACGCGTGCTCCAGACACGGATCACATAACGCTAGACATTTGGTGCAGATATATCATTGTTATAAATATCGGCGCCAGGGCTTCACACACAATGGGACATGATGAAACTGTGTATACCGATGTTTTTTGGCAATATCTTCTGACCGCTAATATATTCCTAGGAAACGCGGTGCAGGTGCAGAAATTCAACACCATGGTATCTTGCCACTCTCTCTACCCATGACACGAGGGCCAAAGACTGCAGCGCAGTTCACAAACCAAAAAAGGAAAAAAAAAAAAGCCAGCCATAATATACAGAAACTCCAGTCATGATGCCTGCATTCGGACCCTTTGCTCCCATACAAAATCAAAATCTCACCGTGCCATGTTAACGACCTGCTGCTCCAGCTTCTTACACTTCATCTTCATGTGCTTTACCGCCTCCACGAACAGCTCGTCACTATCCCACTGACCAGTGCTCTCGATGGAAAAGATAAAGTGGTCCCGCCTCCTGCCGAGCTTCACCTTGCCCTCGAACTCGGCATGTCGCAGACACTCCCTGCTCACGGTATCCTTCATGGCGTCCTTGACCACGGCCTTCTTCTCACCGGCGTGGCCCTCGTAGCCACTCCCGGCCCTCTTGGCTTCTGCCTGCGTGACCTTTTCCAGGCCAATGACCCCCTGCGGGAAGCACCTGGCGAACTTGTCGGCGTCGGCGCCCAAAATAGGCTTGAGGATCTTGATCGTCGGCATGAGACGGTACGAGGCGGTGGCGACGGGGGAGAACTTGGCATGGTCCGCGCCGATACCCTTGTGCATGTGCATCGACAAGTTGATGGCCTGCCTCGGCCGCAGCTTGGCAATGAGAACGTCCGGGTTGACAGGGGCGATGGCGTCCTCGCCGCCGAAGAACTCGACCTGCCTGCCCGTGGGGACAAACTTAATGTCCCTCGCGTAGACGTGCGCGTTGCGGAACGCCCTGAGGGGGTCGCGCTCGTCGGGCGCGGCGTCCGGATCCACGGTACAGGCGACGTTGAGCTCCAGGCGCACCGTGTTCCAGTCGAAGCAGCCGGCGTAGGGGTCCTCTCCCGGCTCCGGCTTCTTGTGCCACCTGAGAAAGTTCCTGAGGCCGTCGCGGCCGCCGTTGAAGGGGATCAGGCCCAGCCGATGGGCGAGCACCTCGTCCTGTATCACCGACGTGTTGTTCTCGATGTATACGTTTTCGATGGCTAGGGTAGGGATCTCGGCGATGAGGATGCGACGAAAGGCATTGGCTAGGGAGGCGTCGAGGCCCACGAGGGAGAAGGAAGCGTCGTTGGCGTCGTTGTGGTGGAACTTGACGGAGAAGCCGGCTCGGAAGCGGTCGAGAGAATAGGCGTGGTCCTCGCCGGGGAAGTGGCCCGGGTAATCGACAGAGGTCACGTCGGTCACAGTCTCGAGGTTGATACCCACGGTCTATCTCGGCAGGCGGCCTGGTTAGCTCGAGTTTGGAAACGACGTGGTTCCCGTCATCTTGAGCTTCAAAGAGCGGCTAGATGCCGCCAAGATGAACGTTACAGAGGGAAAACATACGTTGCGTCGCTCTTTCTCCTCAGCACTTGGCGTGCTTCGCCAGCTGGCCATCTTTCCCGGAGCCATGACTGGGTATCATGCGTCAATGGCAAGTTTTCCGAGGATGTTGGTTGTACGTCCTGAGCGTGCGTGTGGAAATTTTCGTATCCCCTCCTAGTCGTCGGGCCAGGGTTCGGGTTAAAGAGAAAAAAAAGGTGAGTGCAGCCAAAGCTCGCTGGGCCCCACCTCCCGACCAAACCAGGCGGGGACTGAATTCACCGCCCCACAAGCTTGAACTTGTCATTAGTAGTATAAACAAGGCGGCAGGCATACCCACATAAAATAGTGACACAACTTCCCACGGCGGATCCCACCAGTTTCTCACTCAACCTCTCTGCAAAGTATTTGCGGTAATGAAATAGTCTTAGTATCATACATTATCGTTATACTCCTAAAATACATTTGTGGTCCTTCATGCTCCTTAAAATAGCTTCGCCGACAAGTCTCAGTGGCCGCTTATTCAATATCTTCCATGTTCCATACGTTAACGCCTCGTTTGCCTATACTGTCTTTCAACTTTGCCAATACGGCCTGGCGCCTGGCCCGAGTCTCCATTAAATCCTTCTTCTCTTCCTTGCTGAACCCGCTTAGCTTCTTTCTTGGCGGCGTGCCCTTCGTCGCCGCGTGCAGTGACACAGCGCCAGATGACATCGTGAGGCTTTGACGCACGTTGCGAGACGGAGTTGAGTCTGGGGACATTATGATGCTTTTCCTTGCTTGTGGCGTCACCATTGGAGATGCCTCACGACTTGCTGATCCGAGTCTCATCCTACGCAGCTGCGTTTCCAACACGTCGATATCTCCGCTTCGCTTTTCTGCCATGGAGGTCATTTTGCAAATGGTGCGCATAACCGCTTCGACTGTGGGCACATTGGTGATTCCCCTGCCTGACGAGCTTGATACAGCTGTGATTCTGGTCTTCAGAAGAGTCAATGCCTCCTCTGCTTCTGTCAGAAGCGTCGTAAAGTTGGTAAACTCCCTCCGTAATTCGTTCTGCTGAGCAGCTTGTTCGGAGCTTAGGGGCAACGTCCGTGCTTGTTCGACTTGTTCTGGGTCCATTCGAGTCATGATGACTCTTTTGAGGTCTTCTTGCTTGGCTCGTAGTCGTTGCATATCTCGCAACAAGTCCTGACAAGCGTCCAACTTGTCGTCCAGGTCTAGCACGCGACCATTCTCGAGATCTGCATGCAACTCGTTGTCGAGGACCTCGCCCAGCTCATTAATCTCGCAAAGAACCCAGTCATCCGGAATCTCAAGATCTTGTTTACTCCGCCCAGCCTCCGCCGCATTCTCAGTGTGGCCTTTTGTGAATGCCTTGACCGCCCGCGCGTTGAGTCCTAGTGTATCAATCATAGAGTTAATATCACGATACACAGCTTCCACTTGAGAAGGAACACTCTCTTTCGCAGGCGGGGCAACATTCGAATGCGCAATGAATTCATCAAGTTGCAAGGTGCCTTCAACATCTGAAGAGAGCACCTTTTGCATTTCGTCATCCTCATCGTCGACCAGAAGCTGAGTCTCTTCCGCCTCTTGCCGCTCTCTCATGCGTCTATGCTGGAGCATGAATGGATCCTGGCTTCGCGGCTGTTTCTCCCTGTCGCTGATTATGGAGCTGCCAGGGTGCATCTGAGACTGCTTCGGTCCAAGAATCTGTGATGCCATCCCCGGTGCACTAACCGACCGTGTGGCATCGGATCGAATCACTCTCTGGGGAACAGTACCACGCACAGGACTAGGCGAGCGAGGGCTCGCCTGACTTGGCTTGGGAAAGACGGGCGCACCGCGACTGAGACCGATTTCTCCGAAAAGTGGACGAGATCTGCCTTCTGGTCGGGCAGTGGCCGGAGTCGCCCCTGCAATGCCGCCGAACGAGCTTTGGGGGGTGAAGCCAGGCGTGACAACCACACCACTGGTGACGGGACTTAAATCCTTTGCAACATCGACGCCGCTTCCTTCCGAGGCCTCATCCTCACCCAATTCACTCTGGTCCTCATCGGTAGTCTCCGGGAGAGAGGGTACACTCGATGGCCCCTTCGAAGGTGCCTTTGGCAGGACGAACCCTGATGCCGCAGGCGCATCAATGTCCTTGGCTGAGTCAGCAGGAAGTGAGGTCTGAGTTGAAGACTTCCTGGTGAAGTCGGGTGGCAGTGGAGCATCCTCAACGACTGTAGGGTTTTCGACAGACTCGGTAGCCTTTACGTCAGTCATGGAGCGGAGTTGCGATTGTTTGATCGTTTTGGGAAAGGTTGACGTGGCAGAAACATCTACTGGGGCTAAGGAGGGTTTCGGGGTTGTAGAACCGGATGACGGAAGATTGATATCTGGCTTCGAACGCGCAGCAGTTGATCCAAATAGCTGGCTAGGATTAGATGTTGCCGAGGAAGATGAGGAGCCGCCCATAGCAAACGAAGCCTTGCTTGTTGTGTCAGGTGGCAGGGGGGGCTCCTCTTGCCCTTCGATTTTGACCTTCGGTTCCGTCACAGTTGAATCAGTAGCTGTGGACGAACCAAACAGAGAAAACCCGCCAGGCTTGGGTGTATCTTTGGGCGTGCCAAATAAGCCGGTAGAGGGTGTTTCCGTTTTAGTCGCTGGTCCAAACAGTGAGGTTCCTGGAGTTGACGTAGTAGCGAAGCTAAATCTGGCAGGTGCGGGAGTTGTTGTTGGAGTAGTAGATTCTTGGGGTTGTTGGGAGGCGAAGATCGACCGTGGCTTGATCTGAGAAGTCTCATCAGTGGTTTCAGCAGTGTCCATGTCTTCATCCTTGGCCAAAGGTGTGGCTTCACTGGGCTTGCTGGCGGCGGCATCCCCCAGAGCCGATCCGAATGCGCTTCCAAACATCGACCCGCCAAAGGTAGTAGAAGCCATCTCGATCTCGTTCGAATCCTTTTGGAACGGGTCGGGCTTGAAAGACGATTCTAGCTTGAACGGTGTAGATGACGCAAATGGGTTTGCGAGTGGCTTGTCATCTTGTTTAGCAGGAAAAGCGGTGTCTGCTGAGGTACTCGATTTGGTTGGGGTGCCAAAAGCGCCTGTGCCAAACATACTGCCCTTCCCGAATCCGCCTGGGCTGCTGTTGTTGCCACCCAATGATAAAAAGCCACCCTGGGAAGAGAATGCTGAGAAGCCGCCGGTTGACATTGCTGTGGATGGTTCTGCAGATGATTCTGCATTGGTGTTGGTGGAAGTGGATATGGCAGCGCCGAAGGGACTTTGACTGTTGCCACCACTGGCTAGGCTAGAGAAACCTGACTGTCCAAAAGCAGGCTTCGAACCAGCGCCAGAGGCCCAGGGCGACGTTCTCATGCCCAATTGCGAGGATTGACCAAAGCCCAAGGAGCTGGTTCTACCAAATGCTGGGCCTGTGCCAGACGGCGAGCTGCCAAAAGTGCTGGAGCCAAATGTAGCGCCGCCTGTGGGAGCTGTTGGTGTCGTCGCTGCGGCCCCCCACGGCGAAGATTTCTGTCCCAGCTGCGAGGAAGTTCCGAAGGCAGAAGTTGCGGTTGGTGTCGCAGACGAACCAAAAGGAGTTGAGGCAGCGGCAAAAGGAGAGGCAGAAGCTGTTGATGCAGCAGGCGTCGCGCTTAGTTCAGGTTGCGATGTACTATCCATGATTGCCAGACCAGGATAGTTTTTCCCCTTCTTAACTGCTTCGTTATAGACTATCCACCATGAACAAAGAACACCTTCATTAGTAAGAGCCCAGAACCCGGGTAGAGGTCCTGGGGACTGGTCTAGTTCTTCGTTTGATGGGATAGGCTTGTAAACCTGATCCCTGCTGGAAAGATCCAAAGCTACGCCAACAGACACTGAGTCATACATGGCATTTGTCATAGGTAATGTTGGTCGTCTTGTATCCTCCAAGAATTCAGTGGTAGTAAATACATTTGTGATGGAGTCTGCAGGCTTGTCGTTGGCCAACGGCGTCTTCGACCTTGTCAAAATACCGACTTCTGTTGTGGCAGTAGAGGATACGATAAGAAGGTCTTGCAGGTCTAAGAAGTCCCTTAATCGCAAGATGGAGTGGTGAGCGGTTTCGGCCTTGCCAAAGGGCTCCACGGGATCCGTCAGTTTCTGAAAGGTAAATGACGATGGCGCTTGGCGACTGATAATATGATATACAGCGCTAGCCAGTGACTCGTTTGTGGTGGTGTGGATGACAAGGAACAAATTATTCTCCAACCATACGAGGGAAGATACTGGAAATTCGATGTCAGTTGCATATGTTGTAGAAGAGAGGACGTTCAACATCATGTCCATACCATGAGAGTCCTTTATGTCTGGAGGCTTGGGAATATTTCCCTTCCCTTCGCCCTCAGGAGTCATCTGAGAGATTGTCCCATCAGCCATACCAGCGCAAAGCTGCTTGCCCTTGGCGCTCCAGCTGAGACAAGTGACTTGAGTTTTCAGGGGACCACTCAACTTCCGCTCTTTGAAATTTGCCATGTACAAATTTCCATTGCTGGTCACGACGGCACAGAGCTCGGATTTCTCCGACACGGGATTGGGAACCATGTACCTCAGTGACTCGCCATTCGTGGACAGCTCAAAAGCGGAATTAGGTGACCGCTGGAGCAGGCTCTGCACCTCATAAACCGCAAGGCCGCCACCTGTCTCTGCCGACAATATTAAATAATTCTCGTCTGCAGTAAAAGCAAGATGCGAAATCCGCATAGACATGGGGATTCTGAGTTGCGCTTCGAAGGCGCGAACTTCAGAGTTGCCTTCCTTTGGGGAGCTGAAAGCCTTTCGAACGGACTCGGTCGTAGCAATAATCACTTCGTCAGGGCCGGCGGCAGCCACAAGGCCCTTTCGGGAGGCGATACTGAGCAGGCTCGACGTCGCAACTGGTAAAGTAATCCATGGTGAGGTCAGGCGAACCTTGGCCTCGCCAGCCAGAGGCAGGAATCCAAGACCCTGCAGCCGCAAAGCATCAGTCGGCCATCCTCGCGATCGTTGCACAAGGACCGGTATGTCCTATGTTATAAGAGAAAAAAACAAAAAATAAGCTCTTACCTCGGTCTGTATAGTCTCCAACTCGGGCCCCAGAGATACCTCTCCTGCTCCAGCTGCACCACTACCAAGAGTATTTGCAGTATTTCCAAAGCCAAAAGACATGCTTGCGGCGCAGATAGTAGCCTGTTCGAGAGTGCTCGTAGTTCAGCAAATCCAGTATGTGCACGAGCAACGTTGTTTCGATATCGAATTCGTATTAGAACAATCCCTCGTGGGCGGGAATGTATTCGCTCTCCAAAGCATCAAAGTGGGCTGCAAAAAGCATGGCAGTGTCACAGAGACACAGGTGCGAGGCCGCGGCACGGCAAGTAACGCGACCACTTCCTACCAACCGTCTGACCTAGTGTCTGCAGCCACTAAAGTAGAATCAATCGCGGTGTTGGTGCACGCGGGAAGATGGTCGGTAGTAAAGCAACGGATGAAAAGCAAGAAAGGACAGCGCACCGGCGGCAACTCTGTCGCGACGACCTTTGAAGCCAACTTTTTGATAGCTCCAAGTTGAAGAAGTTGGGTGGTAGGCACTAGCCACGTGATCGTGGGAGGACAAGTGCAGGAGCTTGGATCAGTCAGCTACGCCGCGCCACACGTTCGTTCGCTCACTTGCTCGCACGCCCATTACGGAGTAGAGATTGGCGGTACCTGGGAAGGCAGCTCTTAGCCTCGTCATCCAAGTCTCTCTCTACCTTCGCAATCGCCCATCTCCCTCTACGCCAACCACATCCAGCGACGTCGAACCTCCATCACTCTGGCAAACCCCGTCTCCCCAGCTCGACCGGCCCCAAAGCAGCTTCAGAGACACGATACGAACCGTCAATCGGTGTAGCAGCCGAAACACTGCAGACCGAACAGGGAGACGGCCATCCACCATGCCGGGCTTCGACTTCTCCAACTACAACCGCAACGCGGCCCTGCATGACAGGGGCGTGCCTCTCCCCAAGGCCACCAGCACGGGCACAACCATTGTAGGCTGCATATTCGACGGCGGCGTTGTCGTACGTATCTGCCCGGAGCCAAACCAACCACCCCTCTCACGCCGGCCCCCAGCTCCTCCTTCACACGCAGAGACCAAACTCCCCATTCTAACAAGTGGCAATCTGTCCCCAGATCGCGGCCGACACCCGAGCCACATCAGGTCCCATTGTCGCCGACAAAAACTGCGAAAAACTGCACTACATCTCGCCGCAGATCTGGTGCGCGGGCGCCGGCACCGCCGCCGACACCGAGTTCACCACGGCCCTCATCTCGTCACAGCTGGAGCTGCACTCGCTCTCCACAGGACGCAAGCCCCGCGTCGTCACCTGCATGACGCTTCTGAAGCAGCACCTCTTCCGCTACCAGGGCTACATTGGTGCGTACCTGGTCGTCGCGGGCTGCGACCCCACGGGCACTCACCTCTTCACCGTCCACGCCCACGGCAGCACCGACAAGCTTCCGTACGTCACAATGGGCAGCGGTAGCCTGGCCGCCATGAGTGTCTTCGAGACCCAGTGGAAGCCGCGCCTGACGCAAGAGGACGCCGTGAAGCTGGCGAGCGACGCCATCTTGGCCGGCATCTTCAACGACTTGGGCTCCGGCTCCAACGTCGATGTTGCCATCATTACCAAGGACAAGACGACGCTAAAGAGGAACTACATCAAGCCCAACGAGAAGAGCGCCAAGTTGCAGAGCTATGCGTACCCCAAGGGTACGACGGCTGTGCTCAACGAGAAGATTATCAAGAAGAATGAGATTGGCCGCTACGTGACCGTTACGGAAGTGCCACTCGAGGGAGAGAAGATGGACGTCGACTCTTGAAGATTATGTTCGATGGTGCGTTAGAAAATTAGAAGCAGTAGCAATCTGAGGTAGACGCGTGTAACAGTACGAACACGACTTGTTTTTCCCTTCGGTGACGGACGCCTCGCGGTACAGTGCCTGTAGTCCTCCTGGTTTGGTAGGTGAGACAAATGCGAGGATCAAAAGACAATCAAGCGAATCTTGGCAAAGGTTAAATAATGTGCAATATTTTCAATTCATCTTCCAATACTGTGCATTCCGCCACAGGGTATATAAACAAATGCCCTTGCTTCTCCGACCGGAGCCACGTTCCAGGAACGAGTCAAGACAGACAAAACATGATGAAGAAGAAGAAAATTCGTTCCCCAGGAACAATATCGCTAAAGTGACAGCAACAGTGCTCGTCCTACACGAACTACGAAGGGACAAGGCAGACTTCGCAAAAAAGCCGGTAGTCCCGACTATCCATTCCCAGAACGATGATGTAAACGACAAAGGGAATGTTATTTTTATTTCTCGAAAGGATTCCGACAAAAAGTGGTGAAAAATTTCCACGAAGCTTCGGAAGTAAATTCCACGAGTGGAAGATTCAAGTTACTTGGCGTGCTTTCAAGGTTCGTCACCGAACCGACCATGAGAGCCCAGGTACAACGTGAAAGAAAAGGGGTAGACGAAAAGGAATCCGCTCGCTTGAATGCCGACTCTAGAAACAATGACAGATAACCCCGTAAAGACATGCTAGACAGAGCTGCTGATCCGCAAGAGAAAAAAAATATACATAAATATGGGAGAAAATTGAACTCCGGAGTAGATGGATATGTGATGGGCGTGGGGAAAACGTCATGGTAAGGTCATTAGAGATTGCACGACTAGCTTTTGTCGAGGTCGAGGTCGGTTGTTGTCGTCTACATGCTGATCAAGACTTGAGGCCAAACATAGTGCGTGTGCGGGATTTGCTGCGTGTCTTTCTCCTGTCTTTGCTTGGTGACGGCTGGTCATCGTCGTTATACTTGGCTTTATGGATCCTGCGGTAGGTGTCAGCATCCAAGTGCAATGAAAGAGCGGCGCTTGCTACAAAAATTGGCAAACTTACCAGCTATTTCCCACCATGCTCATCCCCTTTGCCTCAGCCATGCGATAAAACTTGGCGCTCTTCTTCAGGTTCTTCTTGCATCCAATCCCTTGGGCGTAGCAGAATCCGGCTTCGGCAAGGGCATCGACATCGCCCCAATCTAAAGAAATTTGGGTCAACAAGGACATGTCGCAAAGCACGTCTTCTGTTTGTGGAAACTTACTTCCAGCAATCTCAAAGCATCGGAGGGCAAGAGATTTGTCTTGTTCGATACCCCATCCATTCATGTGAGAGACACCGAGCTCGTAGATGCTCAAGGCAAACTGGGCCTTGCGCGCCTTTCTCTCAACCACAGAAGCTGGGGCAGCACGACCCTCCTTTAGTTGATCCTCATCATCCGCAATCTCGATGCTCGCATGCTCGGCTGCCTTTCTCAGCCATTCGACACCTTCGCGCTGATTAGCCCGCATGCCCCAGCCATGTCGGCATGCAAGGGCATAAAGAAGCATGGCAGTTGGTAAATTCTGCCTCGCAGCTAGTCTGAGATGGTATGTTGACTCCTTCAAAGAGCCCTTCTCATGGCACTCGATGCCCTTGGCCAAATGTTCCTCTGCCGAGATATCGGAGGCGGTTGGAGCCAGGGATCTAGCCGAAGGTGGCGGCCGAACTGTGCTGGCCGAGTCGCTGGTGTTCGTAGACGCCGGCGTCCTGCCCCGGAGTTGCTCGTGCAGCGCTGATGTCAGGGCTCGCCCCCTGGGACCGTCGTCAGACTTCCGCGTCGCGTCGACTGACGGCCGTGGAGGATAAGTCAACAGTCCAGTGACTCCCAGTCTCGAGTTCTCCATGCTTACTCGACCAACGTCCACGGACGGCCTAGTCATTGAGCTAACCGTGCTAATCGCATCATCGGGAACAGTTCTAGCAGATGAACTAGATGGTCGCGTCGGAGGTGACGGAGGT
This sequence comes from Metarhizium album ARSEF 1941, assembly GCF_000804445.1. NCBI lineage: Eukaryota > Fungi > Ascomycota > Sordariomycetes > Hypocreales > Clavicipitaceae > Metarhizium > Metarhizium album. The sequence goes on from NW_024467589.1 coordinate 515,478, forward strand.
GCACCATTATAATTGAATTGAATATTGCTGAGTGGTAGCAGGGGCTGTTCCCAATGGATCGCATTTGGTTCTTCTCGCTGAAGCGCTTTGCCTCTTGGAAGAGAAAATTTGGAGTAAATGTATGATGGAGCACCTTTACCTTCGTCCGTCTGCTGGTCCATGAAGGCTTCACTGTGCATGCTCACAGGAGTATGAGCAGTATCATCAGCCAGAATGAATGATGGCTGGCTGTCTGATGAAGCCTGGCGAGTTGGTACGTCAAATCCAGGTGCGTCAGCTCTACTTAGAGGTCGCGAGAAATTGAAAGATGGTCGTGGGAGAGCGGATGAATCAGACGCAGCAGACGGAGACCTCTTGAAGGATAAACTCATGGCAGGTGAATGCGCAGAGCTTGCCAGGGCGGCACTGCCAGAGGACATTTTGCGTGGCGAGGACTGGAGCGAACTGCCCATGTTGCTCGAATTCTCGCCGTCTTCGAGAACGGGGGAGGAGAGAATGCTTGATGAGCGCCTCGTGAAGAGAGACGGCGGCGGCACAAGGCCCAATTCATCAAAGCTGTCTTGCTTCGTCCTCTCCGTGGAGGCTGCAGAGACGGGGGCGGGCCGTGGAGAAGTGGATTGTAGGCTATTGTTCTTGCAAGCGGGCGATGGCTCGGAGTGATTTTCGCATTGTGACTGGCTGTCACTCTGGATGGGTGATGGTGAACGCTCATGGCGAGCGCCGAAAATATCTTCTCGTCCCCGGACAGGGCCCATTTGTCGTCCCCGTGGAGTATCTGGAAGTGGTCCGAGTAAGGCTGGTACGTCAACATTGGAGGGAGGCCGTATCCGGCTCATACGCGGGTGCATCGATCTCGGCCGCTTGTCACTTGAAAATGCGTCCTCGATTTCAGTTTTGAGAGCGAATCCAGCCGGGAGTTCTGGAGATTCGGGATCTGATGCAGAGTCTGCTGGCATTGAACGAAAGTACTCTGATCGGCCTTGGACGATTAAAGGCGATTGCATGGTAAGGGGAGGTAGTCGGCTCATTCTGTTCCCATCCCTGTTGCTTTCTTGCAGCTGCTTGGCCAGCAGGCGACTCTGAAGGGCAAATGCATCGAGAGGAGACAGCTCTGGCGGCGCTTCACCAACCATGTGCATGCGCGGGGATCGTAAAGGCCTCGAGCTCGACGACATGGCAGACGAGTGCGAATCGGTCCGCAGGTCAAGCAAATTCAGGCGCTCGGGCATCTTGGATTCGTCGTGCACCGTCAAACGGTGCATTTTGCCCGCATCCAGGATCTGATTAGATGGCCCGGCCTGCGGTAGCGAGAGTGAGTGGAGGATAGAATGGTTGCGAGGTCTACTCTGTTGAAGTCGCAGGCTTGCGGTGGCCAACGTTTAACGGGGACTATGTCGGTCGCTAGCTCTGTTTGTTCTACTCCATAACCACGGGGCTGTGCCGATAGGATCTTGGTGGTTATCTAATTCGATCGCACATGCATTCGAGAAATGAGATATACACGGTGTTGCGTCGTTGGTTAGTGTATGGGGGCGTAAAGGAGGCGCAGCGTTGGTGATGAGCCGGGCGTGCGACAAAAAAAAAAGCAGCGTCGGCGATGTTGTTGCTGCATATGGTACTCGGCGACGTGAGAAACTGGCAGGAACGGTACGTGTCGTCGTCAATGCCGCCAGAACGAGAAGGAGAAGGAGAGGAGAGTTGGCCAGAAGACAACGAATGGCGACGTCTCGCGGGCTGTGTGTCGTCGCGGCGCAGCAAAAGTATAAAGTCAGTCGAAGCGTGCAGAGGAAGGTCGCCCGGGGGGGATCAGGCGTCTGGGTCAAATGTTGATTTATTGTTCGAGGACCCAGTCCAGATGTCCCTTATTCACGGACACTGGCGTCCCGTCGGCCAGGCTCGCTGGCTGCAAATACGCGTGATGGCGAAAGAGGAGAAGAGAAGATCGAGGAAGGGACTCGGAGCGACATGGGAGCAAAGGCACAATATTGCTCGCGCCTGAGGAGGAGGCACTGCGGCGGCTGGTTGGGACAAAGAGGCCCTGCTCTGCTGCTGGCCGTCGGACGTTGGACGTTGGACGTTTGGACGTTTGGACTAGGGCCCAGGGGCGCGCGAGGGCGATACCGTCCGTATACGAGGGCCAGCACCAGCTGCCCCCAATGCGTCGCTGGGAGCTAACGTTGAACGGCCCTGCTGGCGGGCGCTTCAGCCACTGGACTCTGACCAGGAACTGGGCTGGGCTGTTTTGGCACTCTGGTTGCTCAGGCCGCCTGCATGATGGTGACGGGACATGGGGAGGCGCCTTTCAGCCCGCCGGTCGGTCAACTGTAAAGAAGTACCTAGGTTAAGTAAGTAGGTACTTGTTAGTCGAGTAAGAGGTACCTACCTACTTAAGTGCCTAGTAGTGACTAGTAGTAGTCCTAGCACCTGCACGTCCGGCGTCCGGTGTCTGGTACCCTTCCTCGACAATCAATGCTCTCGTCTCATTCCTGCAATCCCCCGTCCCTCCCTCCTTCCAGTCGTGCCCCTTCCTCCCCCTTTTTGGCGGCTCGTGGCCCATCCACGCTAGCCCCTTTAGGCCAACTGGTGTCTCAGGGACCTGCAGCATAATTGGCAATGGAGGCAGCTTCGGTCTGGGGTACATTTTATAAACTACCCTAGCGACTTCATTAATAAGAAGTTTGATACTAGTAGTTCTAGTTGTCACATCCTGCGGAGTACTTCGTACGTCGCACTCCAACCCATGTGGTACATTATTAATAAGGTTGACTGTTTCTTGTCGGCGCGTGGAGTATTTACAATGCGGAGCGAGCTCAGCCAAGTTTTTGTCCACAATGACATCGGAGCATGGGCGTGTCCCGACTTGCCATTGGTTCCTGGTGCTGGCGGCAGCCGCAGCACACAAACAGGTGGCGAATCTGAGCTACGTAAGTACGGAGTACGTACCACTGACCGCGCAGTACGTACTCTATAAGCAGGGGAAAATAAATCAGGTCGCGTGACAAGGTCTCCTCTTTTTGCATTTATTTTTATCTCTCGCCATCTCGCATCTCCATCTGGTCGTCCACAAGCCCACGTTGCTATTCCACAGTTTCTTTGTCCCAGCAGAGAGTGTAGATGACCCGACCATTGCTCGCCTACCTGAGCTGACCTAACCACTATAGTTGACCTGACCTAACTATTGCTATAGAGGGACAAGGGGGCATAATAGATTTTAATTAGTTAAATTTTCTTTAAGGAATCTATTCTTAGTAGAGTAAAAAATAAAGCAAAATAAGTTTTAATTAGGCAGAAAATTATTATAAAATGTAATTAAATTATATAGAATATTTATAAGAAGTAAGTCTAGAAATTTTAATATATTAGCTATAGCTCTCTCCTAAAATTTTTTTTTCCTCTATACCTTGCTCTCTTATTAAACTAAGGCTGTACTATTAAAATAATATTACATTATAGAGAATCTATAAGTATTCCCTTTAGAATTTATTCTAAATACACTTAGAATTAACTCTAATTAAATTCTAAACTAGAAAGCATTTTAGTAGTATATAAGCAGAGAGAAAGGCAGGCGTTAGCCTAGTCTCTCTAACTATAAATTTAATATATAGAGTAATTTTATTATTAAAGTTAGTAAGATTTTTTGCTATATAGATATAGAGGACAGCTATATATATTATATTATAAGTTAGAATTTAATTAAAATTAATTGTTATTTAATTTAGGTTTAATACTAATACTTTATAGAATATATACTTTTTTTTAACTTATCTATTAAAGAAACATCTTATTATAGTATATAAAGTAGAGGTATTATAGTTAAGTGCTAGTGCTCTCTCTTCTGCTAATAACTAAGCAGCTGTTTATATATTAATTAATAATTAATTTGTATTAAATTTTAACTCTATACTAATTAACTTATATATAGAGTTCTACTAAAACTTAAAGAAACTAGTACTTGGTAAAAATATAAATCTCTATATATCTATAAAGTTATCTTAAAATTGCTAGACATTAGTTAAGCCTAAAGTGCTTTATAAAGAGAATAGTAGAGTAAGTAATTTATAATTAAATTATAATTTATTCTAGCTAGATTTTAATAGAATTTTATAATAGTTTAATATTAATGCTATATAAGTTGCTACTTACTTTATAAAAAGCATAAAGTATAACTATTATAATATATAGTTAAGCTCTTACTTACTACTAAAATAGCAGAAAGACTACTAAGTTTATGCTTTTTATAAAGAGTTTAATATTAATGCTATATAGATTGCTGCTTGCCTTATATAAGGCATAAAGTATAACTATTATAATATATAGTTAGGCTCTTGCTTGCTACTAAAATAGCAGGAAGGCTGCTAAGTTTAGAATTAGTACTACTACCTAGAGGCAGGCAAAAAGGCTATAGTATATTATAAGTAGTATTTAAAACTAATTTAGAATTAATTATTGCTAAATTCTAACTATCTTTAGATGTAAAATCTTCCTAGAGTAAGATTAACCTAAAAAATATTATTAATAAGACTTATCTATATACTTCTCCTTCTAGTAATATAGATAGAAGGCTTAGTAGCAGTACTTATAATAATATCTTATAACTTAGCAAATTTTTTTTTTAAAAAAAAATTAGCATTATAGAATAAATAAATACTCTAGGAATATTACTAGTTTTTTTTAGTTAATAAAATAAAATTTTTATTTAAAGTATAAATATTTAATTAAACTCTTATAATTATAATTAAATTTAGTAAAATAAATTTATTATTTAATATATAACTATATATAAATAAATTTAGTGAAATAAATTTATTGTTTAATGCATATATATTAAATACTCTAGATAGCTATAAAGCTATATAACTAGTATATCTTCTTCTTATATTAAGCCTAGAAAACTCTTTAGTAGAAAGAAAAACTCTACCTGCTTTTGTTTTTGCTCTCTAGAGCAGCTCTAGCTCTATGCCGGCTAGGATCTGCCTGTCTTCTGTATATATATAAATATTGCTAGCTTTACTAGCTATATTCTAAAGGAGCTAATATTCTAAAAAACTAAGTTTACCTCTAGCTCTACGCTAAAGCTATACTGCTTCTGTCTATTCTTCTGCTATATTCTCTAGCCTTTAATTGTTCTCTCTCTCTAGAGATATAACTTATCTTTATGTAGTATATTATTTATTGCTATCTTAAAGGTAGGCTAGTCTAGCTCTAGGCTGTTATATAACTATTAGTATAAATATCTAGTATTTAGTTGTAATAGCTTATATAGTTAGATTTACCTTACTTCTATTTTATATATAAATTACCTCTTAGCTTTACAGCTAGCTATAGCCTAACTCTAGCTTTATACTAGAGCTGTTCTACGCCTACTTAATTCTTTATTCTATCTATTAGTCCCTAATTATCTCTACTCTCTAGGGATATAGACTATCTTAGTGCAGTATAATATTTATTGCTCTCTTAGAGGTAGGCTAGCTTAGTTCTATACTATTATATAGCTGCTAGCATAAATATCTAGTGTTTAGCTATAATAGCTTATATATTTAGATTTACTTTACTTTTGTTTTATATATAAATTACCTCCTAGCCTTATAGCTAGCTACAGCTAGCGCAGCTGCTATACTAAACTTAAGCTTCTATTAAATATAAAGCTAGCTAGACTCTCTCTAACTTCCTTCTCTTTTTTCTTTCTCTTTTAACCTCTTGCCTTTAATATATACTAAAGCTAAATCTTACTAATATACTAGCCTTACCTACTGTCTAGCTAAGCTTAAGCTAGTCTTTATATAGATTCTAGCTAACTTCTTGCTAGAACTATTCTTATTGCCTCTACTGCTGCTGCTATTGCTTTTAAATATAGTTAGAACCTACTATTTATATATATATACTTTATATCTACTTTATATTAAGCCTAACTCTAGAAAATTGCTAATTATTATTAGTAGCTATTATTATATCTACTTTCTAATTTAATAATATAGAGAAAGTTATAGTAAGTTTAAGTTAGCGCTAGCTTATTCTCTGCCTAGAGGCTAACTATAGTAAAGACCTCTAGTGCCTTTAAGAGCAAAATAATAACTAAGTCCTAGTCCTAGAAAGTTACTAGTAAGTCTATATATATCTCTATTTCTGCCTTTATTCTAGCTCTAACTCTATATATAGCTTAGTTCTACCTATAAAGTTATATATATCTTATATATTACTTAGATCTTAGCTACTGCTACTGCTACTAGCTTAAAGCTAAATAGGCTTTAGGCCTATTTATACTAGGAAATTATTAAGTTAAAGATAGTATTATACTTTAACTATTATATCTATAATAATTATTATATTTCTATAAGTAGTCTTAATATTAATATTAAACTTCCTCTAGCTTTAATCTAGCTATAATATAATATAATATCTAAGACTTATTTTATTTTCCTCTACCTCTAGAAGAAGCTAGAGGCAGTTGCTAAAATAATACTATCTTGCGTTATAATAAGCAGTCTGCTCTATCTCTAGCTTAATATTACTAACTAGCTGTCTTAGTTTACTTCTTAATTTTTTAAGAATCTTAAAGCCTTAAAGAAAGCTAATAATTAAAAGAGAAAGAGTTAAGCCTAGGCTAGCTTAATGCTAACTAGAGGTTTTAATAATAGTATAGACTATTATAAGGAGATTCTAGAGCAGCTAGAAGAGATTGCTATATTAGTAGCTGCTACAGCTAAGTCTAGAGCAGAGGCTATCTAGATTCTAAAATAATATAAGAGCTATTTATTAGTTATCAAGGTTGCACTTTAAACTATAAGTGCCTATGCTATTATAATAAAGCAGAAGAGCCTTACAGCTAGACTTAGTATAAAGAGGTGCTAGGGGGGTTATAACTCCTCTTAAGATAGAGGGGAAAATTTTTAAGGGGGGGAAAAGTAGGTAGGCAGGTAGAGAGCAGCCTAAGATTAAGCTGCCTCTAGCAGTATTACTAGCTGTAATGCTATAGGCTTAGTGTTCCTTATTTTTTATTTTTTCTATAGTAATAAACTTAATAACTTTTAACTTCTTTATTATTATACTTATAGACTAGCATTCTACTAGTATTACTATAATTCTACTCTAGGCATCTAGTTAAGTAGTTATGCCTTCTACTCTTTAGCTAGTTTTACTGCTAGTTAGTAATAAGTTATTTAGCCTATATTAATAAACTACTAAGTTAGTCTTACAGCTAGCCTAGAGCAGGCTAGAGCCTATTTAACCTCTTTATTATTCTGCAGCTAATTTAGTAGCCTTATATCTATATAGAGTAAGCATAATAGAATAATATAGTATGCATCTTTCTTCTTAGTTCTATACTTATATAGAGGCAACTCTATACTTAGTATATACCTATAGTAGAGAAACTTATTTAGCTCTATCTTGCCTATTTATAGCTAAATTAATATAGTAGTTTTATGCTTATATAAGCTTTTATATAGCTAGGTTGTCTATTTTAGTGTGCTTAATAGAGGTATATTCTCTATTGCCTTCTAGCTGTACTATTAGCAGGCTAGCTTAGTGTTTTAGTACTAGTTATTTTATTACTATTGCTATTCTTACTGCATTATAGCCTTAGCAGCTCTAGCTAGGCTCTAGGCCTATATCTACTACTAGTCTTTCTTATTTAGTTTCTACTAGAGCTTCTTCTTTTTCTTTAGAACTCTTGCTACTATACTATAGGTAGTCTAAATCTAACTTGCTATACTTATTTTCTCTAATTAATCTTTAAACTTATGCTTTAAGTAGTTAAGATAGAGGTCTAGTAGAGAGACTGCTGCCTCTACCTCTAAGTGTAGAATTAGCATAGCTTTATATACTTTAGTAACAGCCTAAAGGCACTATAATTACTCTACTATAAGTTATTTAGCAACCCCTCTAGGTTTACCTTAGACCTAGGTAGGTGTATAGAATATGCCTATACTATAAGTAATAACACTCTAGACTACTGCTATATAAAGAGCTCTTCTGCTAGAGTATATACTGCTCTAAGCTAAGGCTAAGAGTATAGTAAGAGCAAGCTGCTATATAGCTAATTTCTTCTCTATTTAAGCTTTAAAATAGTTCTACTTTAGCTTTCTATTAATCTAGATGCCTAGGAACTTATAGCTCTTCTTTAGTATAATTTTATTAGCGCCTAGCTGTATCTAGGTTTAGTATAGCTCTCTAGCCTAGCTAAAGTATAGCAGCTTGCTTTTTGCTAAGTTAAATTTAACCTCTACTTCTCTTGCCTAGACTATATATATATTCTAAGCGCTCTTAAGCTGCCTCTAGGTCTACTCTATATTTCTCCTAAATACTAAAATATTTATATTATTAGTAAAGCCTACTGCTATAGTTATACTAGCTGCCTAGAGCTAAGTATATAGTAGTATAGTATATAGAAGAAAGAAGATAAGTAATAAAAGCAAGCCTTATAGTACTTTAGCTAGAATTTAGTATACTCTTAATGTTTATTTATTAAAGTAGAGCTAGCTTATTCTTAAGTTAATAACAGCTTAAATATAAGCTATAAGCTATTCTAGCACTTCTACTTTAAGCAGTATAGCAAGCAGCTTTAGGTAGCTAACTATATTAAATACTCTACTAATATCTAGCTATAGTAGTAAGGCAATACTATACTAGCTTTAAGCTGTCTTTACTGCTTTAGTAACTACTCTTAGTGCAACCTTTATTAACTTATTAGCTTTATTGCTCATCTATATATCTAGTAGTATACTCTCTACCTTAGCAATAGCTATAATCTAGGCTGCTATTACAGCCTTTAATACCTTGCCTATAATATTAAGCAGCAAAATAAAGCACTACCCTCTAGCCTGCCTTAAGTCTACAAGCGTTTTCTTAGGCTTATAGAGGATAATTACTCTAGTAGTCTAGAACTAAGCTAGAAAATAAGTATATTTAGCTACTTTGGTTAGTAGGTAGGTAAGAATATCTATAAGAGGGGCCTTATAGGCTTTTAAAAGGCTAGCTAGCATTTTATTATCTCTAGAGGCTTTCTAGCTTGCTATCTTTATAAGGGCTTTATATATATTAGTATCTATAAACTATTAGTCTACTAGTATAAGTATACTATTAATCTAGCAAAAAGCTAGGTTTAATATATTACTAATATTAGTAGTTAGCTCTAGAAAGAATCTTACAGCAAGAATGTCTGCCTTCTCCTCTAGGCATACAGCTAGGTTAGCTGTATTAAGTTCTCTATTATAAAGTAGAGCTAGGAGCTGCATAAGTTTAGGTAGTATATAGCTATATAAGTAGGCTTATCTTTCTAGCTGCTATATCTTATTATTTTTTATATTAATATAGTAGAGAGCTTTATGCTAAGTACTTCTATATTTCTTAGCAGTAACCTAGCTTTATGCTAAGTTAGCCTCTAAGCAGTATTTCTAGTTAGCTATTATTTGTCTGTAATACTATACTTATTTTGCTCTTTTTATATTTAATACTACTTTTATTATATGCTAGCTCTACTATTATTTCTAGCAAGAAGGCTTTAGCGCTCTCTTTAGTATAGCTTTATTTACTATCTTCTAAAGTTATTATACTATTTAGTCTATATATTTATTAACCTTAGCCTAGGTGCTAAGCAGCTGTATTACTACCTTGCCTTAAAACTATACTTTAGCTTCTGCCTTAGCTAATTTCTTATTAAGTTTCTTCTATAGATGCTTTATAAGCACTAGAGGCTTATTATCTACTTTAGTATTAACCTAGATTAGCTGTAGAATATAGTTAAATCTAGCTAGGTCTATAGCTCCTTAGTATATAACTCTAAGGCTCTATAAAGCTTAGGCTAAGTTAATAGTGCTATCTCTATCTCTATGTTTTTACCTTATAAATTCTCCTTTTAGTGTTACTAAGCTAAGCTGCTATTAAGCTGCTATTACTAGTAGTTCTTTATAGCCTTAGCTAGTCCTCTTTAGCTTATTCTAAAGCAGGTGCTTAAGGTTAAAGTCTCTAACTAATATATACTTATCTTAGGCCTCTCTAGCCTCTATATTATATAGAGGTATGCTCTACTCCTTGCTTTTATAGAGCTCTAAGTATAGTAATATAACTTTAATTCTCTTAATTCTTATATTAGCCTAGTCTTTACTACTATTCTTAACTAACTATAAGCTAGGCTTATGCTAAGTATAAATATATACTATATTTCTGCTCTAGTAGTATGCTAGCTTATAGCTGCTAAGCTTTAGGCTAGAAAGCTAGCTTTATTTTGTCTATTTCTATTCTTATATTACTATTAAGTTAATATTAAGCTAGTAGTAAAGTGCTATATAAATAAAGTTATTCTTCTTATTAATATTTTAGTATAATATCTTAAGCATTCTAGAAGAGAGAGATAATATTAATTCTTAGTATTATAGCATCTCTTAGTAATAAAAAGCAGCTTATATATAGTAGAATGCTAGCAAGTTATTAGGCTAGAGGTATTATATTCTTAGTTCTATTTCTACTCTTTAGTAAATAGCCTCTCTTCTAGGTAGGCTATTCTCTGCCTAACTCTAAGTTAAAGTTAATTATAATCTGCTAGTAGTAGTAGTCTAAGTATTAGTAGTCTATAAACCTTATTAAGCATTCTAGGTATTTCTCTTTAGCTTTATTCTAGTGCTTCTTTAGAATAAAGTAAGCTTAGTTTTAAGCTAAGTGCGCTTTATTATATAGAATATACTTTTCCCTAATACTACTAGTAATTATAAAGCATAATTATTCTCTATCTATATAGCGCCTAGTAGTGCACTAGCTGTATCTTAGCATTACCTTATAGTATTTAGCTATATACTTAATGCTATAGCAGTTAAAGTACTGCCTTAAGTAGAAAGCCTTATTATATAGTTTAGTATTAAATATTTTAGCTTAAAAGACTAGGCCTTTCTAGTACAATTTATTAGCATCTTCTAGTCCTTCTATACTTAGTATTAAGAGCGCTTTTATAGCAGACTTGCCTTAAGGTTGCTATAGAGTAGCCTATATAACTCTTACTTTATTTATCTTTACTATCTCTTTAGTAAGGGGCTAGAGCTTAAGCTAAATACACTCTAGCTGTAATACTTACTTATAATTATAGTCTTTTAGCTGTCTTTATAGCTTTCTTTACTGCTATTATTATAGCTTTCTATAGCTATCCCTAGGTTATAGAGGTATTATTTTAGTTAATTACAGCTTTAGTTATAGCTTAGTATACCTCTACCTTAGCGTATGCCTAGAGTATTACCTAGGCTCTCTTAAGAGTGTTACTCTCTAGAATATAGCCTATAAGTTTATTATATACTTCTTTTTAAGTATTATTAAGTTAATCTTAAGTTATAAGCAGCTTATTGCTACTTAGTTCTTATTTATTAAACTATTCTCTTTCTGTATTTAGGTAGTAGTAACTCTAGGTAAGCTCCTTATTGCTACTATTAACAACTATTAGTATCTTCTCTACTGCCTTGCCCCTAGTGCAGCTGCTGTATAGCATTATAAATAGAGGCAATTAAGTATAAAAGAGAAGGTCCTTATGTTAGTTTGTATTTTAAAGGCAGTCTTAAGCTAGTGCAGTAGTGCTGTAGACTAGAGGCTAAAATAAATTTATTGTTTAATATATAACTATATATAAATTTAGTAAAATAAATTTATTGTTTAATACATTAAACTCTTGTAACTATATATAAATTTAGTAAAGTAAATTTACTATTTATTATATAAGTATTTAATAAAACTATAATAGTTATATAAATATTTATTTTAATATATTTTTAAAGTTATAGACTATAAATTTAAGAAGAGTAAAACTTACTTTATAATAAAAAAAAATTATACTAATAATAGAAAATACATAAAATATAAGTATAATTATAAAGAAATAGCAGAAAATTATAGTAAAATAGCAGAAAATTAAGGGAAAAAAATAGAATTTATATCTAAATTATCTACTATATTATTTATATCTATATTTAAAATATTTTATTAAGGCAACTAGAGTTATAATTATAGAAATACTAGTTATCTTTATAGTAAATTCTAGTTATTTTCTCTTATAATTTAAGCTTATACTTTTAAAGTTTCTAACT
>NW_024467589.1:529282-563318 GCF_000804445.1 Metarhizium album ARSEF 1941
ATAGTTTTAGTTAATATAGAAATAATAAAGTTAAAAATAACTTTATAGTAAAGAGGAACTAATTTTGCTATTTAATTTAAGTAATTATAATTTAGTAATATTTTAGTTTACTTATTAAATACTAAAGTAATAGTAGTTATAACTTACTATATATTATTTTTCTTTAAAAATTATTTATAAAAAAAGAATACTCTTTACTATATCTTAAAGTATTATTACTATTAATAATACTATAAATTTAATTATAGTAATTAATAAATTCTAGATTTACTATACTATAAAAGTAGTTATTATATTAATTAACTATATGTAATTATTAATTAATATAGTATATATAGATTCACTAAAGTTAAGTAATATATTTATAGTATAACTCTTCTGCTATTAGTTAACAATTATTTTGAAATAGTTTACAAGAGGTTTTTTAAGTAAATTAATTTTAAATTACATATGCCTAACTATTAAATAATTAATATTAGTATTATAAAGAATATAAAGTAATATATACTTTACTATACCTTATAGCTTGTTTCTTAGTAGTAACACTTAAAATCCGCTCTCTTATAGAACTTAGTGTGTTAAGTAGCTTAAATATAATAACTATATAATAATAATTCTATAAATCTAGAGTATATTAAATACTCTAGATAGCTATAAAGCTATATAACTAGTATATCTTCTTCTTATATTAGGCTTAGAAAACTCTTTAGTAGGAAGAAAAACTCTGCCTGCTTCTGTTTTTGCTCTCTAGAGCGGCTCTAGCTCTATGCCGGCTAGGATCTGCCTGTCTTCTGTATATATATAAATATTGCTAGCTTTACTAGCTATATTCTAAAGGAGCTAATAACCCCTAAAAAACTAAGTCTGCCTCTAGCTCTACACTAGAGCTATACTGCTCCTGTCTATTCTTCTGCTATATTCTCTAGCTTTTAATTGTTCTCTCTCCCTAGGGATGCAACTTATCTTTATGCAGTATATTATTTATTACTATCTTAAAAGTAGGCTAGTCTAGCTCTAAGCTGTTATATAACTATTAGTATAAATATCTAGTATTTAGTTGCAATAGCTTGTATAGTTAGATTTACCTTACTTCTGTTTTATATATAAATTACCTCTTAGCTTTACAGCTAGCTATAGCCTAACTCTAGCTCTATACTAAAGCTATTCTGCGCCTGCTTAATTCCCTATTCTATCTATTAGTCCCTAATTATTCCTACTCTCTAGGGATGCAGACTATCTTAGTGCAGTATAACGTCTATTGCTCTCTTAGAGGTAGGCTAGCCTAGTTCTATGCTATTATATAGCTGCTAGCATAAATATCTAGTGTTTAGCTGCAATAGCTTATATATTCAGATTTACTTTATATTTATCTTATATATAAATTACCTCTTAGCCTTACAGCTAGCTATAGCTAGCGCAGCTACTATACTAAATCTAGGCTTTTATTAGATATAAAGCTAGCTAAACTCTCTTTAACTTTCTTCCCTTTTTTCTTCCTCTTTTAACCTCTTGCTCTTAATATATACTAAATCTTGCTAATATACTAGCCTTACCTACTGTCTAGCTAAGCCTAAGCTAGTCTCTATATAAATTCTAGCTAACTTCTTGCTAGAACTATTCTTATTGCCTCTACTGCTACTACTATTGCTTTTAAATATAATTAAAACTTGCTATCTATATATATATACTTTATATTTACTTTGCATTAAGCTTAACTCTAGAAAAATACTAATTATTATTAGTAGCTATTATTATATCTACTTTCTAATTTAATAATATAGAGAAGGTTGTAGTAAGTCTAAGTTAGCACTAGCTTATTCTCTGCCTAGAGGCTAACTATAGTAAAGACCTTTAGTGCCTTTAAGAGCAAAATAATAATTAAGTCTTAGTCCTAGAAAGTTGCTAGTAAGTCTATATATATCTCTATTTCTACCTTTATTCTAGCTCTAACTTTATATATAGCTTAGTTCTACCTATAAAGTTATATATATCTTATATATTGCTTAGATCTTAGCTGCTACTACTGCTACTAGCTTAGAGCTAAATAGGCTCTAGGCTTATTTATACTAGGAAATTATTAAGTTAAAGATAGTATTATGCTTTAACTATTATATTTATAATAATTATTACGTTCTTATAAGTTATCTTAATATTAAACCTTCTCTAGCTTTAATCTAGCTATAGTATAATATAATATTTAAGACTTATTTTATTTTCCCCTGCCTCTAGAAGAAGCTAGAGGCAGTTGCTAAAATAATGCTATCTTACATTATAATAAGTAGTCTACTTTATCTCTAGCTTAATATTACTAACTAGCTATCTTAGTTTACTTCTTAATTTTTTAAGAATTTTAAAGCCTTAGAGAAGGCTAATAATTAAAAGAGGAAGAGTTAAGCCTAGGCTAGCTTAGCGCTAGCTAGAGGTTTTAATAATAATATAGACTATTATAAGGAGATTCTAGAGCAGCTAGAAGAGATTACTATATTAGTAGCTACTATAGCTAAGTCTAAAGTAGAGGCTGTCTAGATCTTAAAATAATATAAAAGCTATTTATTAGTTATAAAGGTTATACTCTAGACTATAAGTGCTTCTACACTATTATAATAAAGTAGAAGAGCCTTACAGCTAGACTTAGCATAAAGAGGCGCTAGAGAGGTTATAACTCTTCTTAAGATAGAGGGGAAAATTTTTAGGGGGGGAAAAGTAAGTAGGCAGGTAGAGAGCAGCCTAAGATTAAGCTGCCTCTAGTAGTATTACTAGCTGTAATACTATAAGCTTAGTATTTCTTGTTTTTTGTTTTTTCTATAGTAATAGACTTAATTACTTTTAACTTCTCTATTATTATGCCTATAAGCTAGCGTCCTACTAGTATTGCTATAATTCTACTTTAGGCGTCTAGTTAGGCAGTTATGCCTTCTACTCTTTAGCTAGTTTTACTGCTAGTTAGTAATAAGTTATTTAGCTTATATTAATAAACTACTAAGTTAGTCTTATAGCTAGCCTAGAGCAGGCTAGAGCCTATTTAACCTCCTTATTATTCTACAGCTAATTTAGTAGCTTTATATCTATATAAAGTAAGCATAATAAAATAATATAGTATATATCTTTCTTCTTAGTTCTACACCTATATAGAGGCAACTCTATGCTTAGTATATACTTATAGTAGAGAAACTTATTTAGCTCTATCTTGCCTATTTATAGCTAGATTAATATAGCAGTCTTATACTTATATAGGCTTTTATGCAGCTAAGTTGTTTATTTTAGTATGCCTAGTAGAGGTATATTCTCTATTGCTTCTTAGCTGCACTATTAGCAGGCTAGCCTAGTGTTTTAGTACTAGTTATTTTATTACTATTGCTATTCTTGCTATATTATAGCCTTAGTAGCTCTAGCTAGGCTCTAGGCCTATATTTACTACTAGTCTTTCTTGTTTAGTTTCTGCTAGAGCTCCTTCTTTTTCTTTAGAACTCTTACTACTATACTATAAGTAGTCTAGATTTAACTTGCTATACTTATCTTCTCTAATTAATCTTTAAACCTATGCTTTAAGTAGTTAAGATAAAGGTCTAGTAGAGAGACTACTGCCTCTGCCTCTAGGTGTAGAATTAGTATAGCTTTATATACCTTAGTAATAGCCTAAAGGCACTATAATTGCTTTACTACAAGTTATTTAGCAACCCCTCTAGGTTTGCCTTAGACTTAAGTAGGCGTATAGAATATATCTATACTATAGGCAATAACGCTCTAGACTACTGCTATATAAAGAGCCTTTCTGCTAAAGTATATACTACTTTAAGCTAAGGCTAAGAGTATAGTAAGAGCAAGCTGCTATATAGCTAATTTCTTCTCTATTTAGGCTTTATAATAGTTCTACTTTAGCTTTCTATGAATTTAAATACTTAAGAATATATAGCTCTTCTTTAGTGTAATTTTATTAGCGCTTAGCTACATTTAAGTTTAGTATAGCTCTCTAGCTTAGCTAAAGTATAGCAGCTTGCTCTTTACTAAGTTAAATTTAACTTCTACTTCTCTTGCTTAAACTATATATATATTTTAAGCGCTCTTAAGCTGCCTTTAAGTCTACTTTATATTTCTTCTAAATACTAAAATATTTATATTATTAGTAAAGCCTACTGCTATAATTACACTAGCTGCCTAAAGCTAAGCGTATAGTAGTATAGTATATAAAAGAAAGAGAATAAGTAATAAAGGCAAGCCTTATAGCACTCTAGCTAGAATTTAGTATACTTTTAATGTTTATCTATTAAAGTAGAGCTAGCTTATTCTTAAGTTAATAACAGCTTAAATATAAGCTATAAGCTATTTTAGCACTTCTACCTTAAGTAATATAGTAAGTAACTTTAAGTAGCTAACTATATTAAATGCTCTACTAATATCTAGCTATAAAAGTAAGGTAATATTATACTAGCTTTAAGCTATCTTTACTGCTTTAGTAACTACTCTCAACCTTTATTAACTTATTAGCTTTATTATCTATCTATATATCTAGTAGTATACTCTCTGCCTTAGTAATAGCTATAATCTAGGCTGCTATTATAGCCTTTAATACCTTGCCTATAATATTAAGCAGTAACATAAAGCCATAAAGCGCTACCTTCTAGCCTGCCTTAGGTCTATAAGTATTTTCCTAGGCTTATAAAGAATAATTACTCTAGTAGTCTAGAACTAAGCTAGAAAATAAGTATATTTAGCTACTCTAGTTAGTAGGTAGATAAGAATATTTATAAGGGGGGCTTTATAAGCTTTTAGAAGGCTAGCTAGCATTTTATTATCTCTAGAAGCTTTCTAGCTTGCTATCTTTATAAAGGCTTTATATATATTAGCATTTATAAACTATTAGTCTACTAGTATAAGTATGCTATTAAGCTAGCAAAAAGCTAGGTTTAATATATTACTAATATTAGTAGTTAGCTCTAGAAAGAATTTTATAGCAAGAATGTCTGCCTTCTCCTCTAGGCATACAGCTAGGTTAGCTATATTAAGTTCTCTATTATAAAGTAGAGCTAAAAGCTACATAAGTTTAAGTAGTATATAGCTATATAGGCAGGCTTATCTTTCTAGCTGCTATATCTTATTATTTCTTATATTAGTATAGTAGAGAGCTTTACGCTAAGTACTTCTATATTTCTTAGTAGTAACCTAGCTTTATACTAAGTTAGCTTTTAGGCAGTATTTCTAGTTAGCTATTGTTTATCTGCAATATTATACTTATTTTGCTCTTTTTATATTTAATACTGCTTTTATTATATGCTAGCTTTACTACTATTCTTAGTAAGAAGGCTTTAGCGCTCTCTTTAGTGCAGCTTTATTTACTATCTCTTAAAGTTATTATACTATCTAGTCTATATATTTATTAACCTTAGCTTAAGTGCTAAGCAGCTATATTACTACCTTACCTTAAAACTATACTTTAGCCTCTACCTTAGCTAATTTCTTATTAAGTTTCTTCTATAAGTACTTTATAAGTACTAGAGGCTTATTATCTGCCTTAGTATTAACCTAGATTAGCTATAAAATATAGTTAGATCTAGCTAGGTCTATAGCTTCTTAGTATATAACTTTAAGGCTCTATAAAGCTTAAGCTAAGTTAATAGTGCTATCTTTATTTTTATATTTTTACTTTATAAGTTCTCCTTTTAGTATTACTAAGCTAAGCTGCTACTAGGCTACTATTACTAGTAGTTCTTTATAGCCTTAGCTAGTCCTCTTTAGCTTGTTCTAAAGTAAGTGCTTAAGGTTAAAGTCTCTAACTAATATACACTTATCTTAAGCCTCTCTAGCCTCTATATTATATAGAGGTATGCTCTACTTCTTGCTTTTATAGAGCTCTAAGTATAGCAATATAACTTTAATTCTTTTAATTCTTATATTAGCCTAGTCTTTACTACTATTCTTAACTAACTATAAGCTAGGCCTATATTAAGTATAAATATATACTATATTTCTGCTCTAGTAGTATACTAGCTTATAGCTGCTAAGCTCTAGGCTAAGAGGCTAGCTTTATTTTGTCTGTTTCTATTCTTATATTGCTATTAAGTTAATATTAAGCTAGTAGTAAAGCGCTATATAGATAAAGTTGTTTTTCTTATTAATATTCTAGTATAGTATCTTAAGTATTTTAGAAGAGAGAGATAATATTAATTCTTAGTATTATAGTATTTCTTAGTAATAGAAAGCAGCTTATATATAGTAGAATGCTAGCTAGTTATTAAGCTAAAGGTATTATATTCTTAGTTTTATTTCTACTCTCTAGTAGACAGCCTCTCTTCTAAGTAGGCTATTCTCTGCCTAACTCTAAGTTAAAGTTAATTATAATTTACTAGTAGTAGTAGTTTAGGTATTAGTAGTCTATAAACTTTATTAAGCATTCTAAGTATCTCTCCTTAGCTTTATTCTAGTACTTCTTTAAGATAGAGCAAGCTTAGTCTTAGGCTAAGTATGCTTTATTATATAAAATATACTTTTTCCTAATACTACTAGTAATTATAGAGTATAATTATTCTCTATTTATATAGCGCTTAGCAGTATACTAGCTGCACCTTAGTATTGCCTTATAGTATTTAGCTATATACTTAATGCTATAGTAGTTAAAGCACTACCTTAAGTAGAAAGCCTTATTATATAGTTTAGTATTAAATATCTTAGCTTAGAAGACTAAGCCTTCTTAGTATAACTTATTAATATCTTCTAGTCCTTCTATACTTAGTATTAAGAGCGCTCTTATAGTAGACTTGCCCTAAGGTTGCTATAAAGTAGCCTATATAACTCTTACTTTATTTGTCTTTACTATCTCTTTAGTAAGGCCTTTAACTTTTATATACTTAGTAGGGAATTCTTTTATAATTATACTAAGTACTTATTAGTATATAGTTATATCTAGGCTAAAGGCAGCTTAAATCTAGCTAGTTTCCTCTTAATATTATTTTGCCTTGCCTTAGAAGGTTACTATAGTATTGCTACTTAGCAAGTGCCTTATAGTAATAGCAGCATTATAGCTAATAGCTTAGTTTATAGCTAATACTATATTAGCAGCAGCCTGCTCTTTATATACTTTTATAATAGTATTTTCTTTTATAAGCACTTTATAATATTATTATATTAAGATAGAGAAAGAGGGGGGGGCTAGAGCTTAAGCTAAATATACTCTAGCTGTAATACTTACTTATAATTACAGTCTTTTAGCTATCTTTATAGCTTTCTTTACTGCTGTTATTACAGCTTTCTATAGCTGTCCTTAAGTTATAGAGGTATTATCTTAGTTAATTACAGCTTTAGTTATAGCCTAGCGCACCTCTGCCTTAGCATATACTTAGAGTATTACTTAGGCTCTCTTAAGAGTATTACTCTTTAAAATATAGCTTATAAGTTTATTATATACTTCTTTTTAAGTATTATTAAGTTAGTCTTAAGTTATAGGCAGCTTATTACTGCCTAGTTTTTATTTATTAAACTATTCTCTTTCTATATTTAAGTAGTAGCAACTCTAGGCAAGCCTTTTATTACTACTTTTAACAACTATTAGTATCTCCTCTGCTGCCTTGCCTCTAGTGCAGCTGCTGTGCAGCATTATAAGTAGAGGCAATTAAGTGTAAGGAAGAAAGTCCTTATATTAGTTTGTATTTTAGAGGCAGTCTTAAGCTAGCGCAGTAGTGCTATAGACTAGAGGCTAAAAAAAATTTATTGTTTTTAAATCTAGGGTAAGATATTAGCATGCTTTCCTACTAGTATACTTAAAAGTATATTAAAATACTAGAATACTTCCTAATGCTGCTAAAGTTATTGCCTTAGCAGGAAAGCTTCTTTTAATACTATATTAAATGCTTTTCTAAGGCTGTTTAACATCTTCTTTCTTTAATGCTTTTATTAAAATAATATATTTAATACTATTTATTAAAGTTTATAGCATTTTAAGAATAGAAGCAGTAGAGAAGACTTAATAAACGCTTAATGTATTAGTTAGGATTTAAATTTAGTTATTTAATAAGGAATTTGCTAATAGTAATAGAGGTGCTTCTAGATATTTAACCTATATAAAAAAGGTTAGTATAATAATTAAAATATATTTATTATTTTAACTTACTTTATTAAATAGTATATACTTAGAAGCTAGAATATCTTTTAGTGCTTAAATATTCTATAAAAGCATAGAATTAATATCTCTACTATTAAAGATAAATTTATTATAAATAGTAAGTAAATCTAGAAGTTTATAATTATTATTAATATTCTTAGTTCTAAGCAAGCTAACTAGAATATTTATTATAATAGTTAATAGAGAAAGAAGAGTATAGTAAGGTTAGAGGACTAAATTAAATTAAATTAAGATTAAATTAAGATTTAATTCTAGTTAAATTTATAATATATTTAGAAGGAAATCTTACTAAGTATTAATAGAGGAAAAAACCCTGCTCTCTATATATATTTCTTAATTACTAATAGTAGTCTCTATAAGTGCAATTTAACTTCTAGCCAATTAGAAAGTAGTAGGCGCCCCATAGCAATAGTCAGGTCAGGTCAACTACAATAGTCAGGTCAGCTGAGGTAGGCGAGCAATAGTCGGGTCATCTGCATTCTCGTCCCAGCAGGATATCCACAGGCTCACATCTCGCCCCATTTGATCTCCTCCCTCGCCTCCAATAATAACAACGTTGAAAAAATTGTGCTCTGTGCGGAGTACTCCGTACGTTCCCCCAAGACCGCCTCAGATCCCACCGTCTCCCTCCCGTCGTCGGCCATCTGCTGCTACCCTGTAACGACCGGTCAACTTGTTAAACACATGGCTCAATTTTTCGAATGCGTTCGTCGGTTGGGTACGTCTCTATTTCTCTAACCGCCGCGGCATGTTTTGCTCATGGTGTTCGTCCCTTCTTTCTCTCTTTCTCTTTTCCGTCTTTCGTCACGATTCTCTCCCTCTTTGTGGTCGGTCGAAAGCTCCTGCAGACCAGAGACTATACAATACGTGGCTCTGCGTCCCATGTGGTATCAAAGATGTGGCCCCTGGAATCGTCACCAGTTGACCTGCCAACTACTTACCAATTGAAGTGCGCCTTGTAAGGAGCACGAGTGACTTAATACGCACATTTTTGGGCGGCGACGACATGCCGCACTGCATTGCATTGCATTGCGCTCCCCCGTCGGCTATCAACCGAAGACGCCCATAACATCGTCGCGGGAAGACGAACGGTAACTTACACCCACCGTACATCCCGGCCTCGCATCCCACGCACCAGGGCTGCTCTGGGAAGACACCGATAGATACCTCCGAGTTTACCTCCCGAGTCGTTAGTCGTGACACATGCAGCAAGCCCGTCAAGGGAGACAGCTCAAGGGCAAAGCAATCATGGGCGCCACATGTCTGCACTGGCCAGTGAAACGCTCGGACAGCACACCAACCCATGTCTGGGAGGTTATCAAGGCCTCCCCTTGCCCAATTCCCAAGTAACCAAGAACCATCACACAACGTGAACCACACAGCATCGTCAACTGGTACCCATGCATGATGCAATTGGAGGGAAATGCCGACAAACCGGCCGAGTACGGAGTGCAGTATTCGATGATACAACTCCGGCTGCAGTGTCCTATCTTTCATCCCAAGTCTTTCTGACCGGCATATCTCACGTCACGCGTCCCCGTCACTACAGCCTTGAGAGGTGCCAAGCACTAAGCGTAAATTTTCGCGCGCATCAAATAACAACCACCGCCCTAGACGGAATTTACACGGAACTAAGCACCCACTGCAAAATATCCTGCGCCCATATTTGTCTGCCTGTCCTTCTCCTTCAGTTTCTAATTTTTTTGACCGCGTAATCCCCATGCCCGCTCCAAACTCTGCCTTATGCGACGCATCCCTTGGTAACATTGTCTGTCTCCCTCCCCAAGATTCAAAGGTAACCAGGTCATCCAAGAACAAAAGAAAGAGGGAAAAACGCCCAAGCCCATGCCCTAAAACAAAAACAGAAACAAAACAAAACAAACAAGAAAACCGTTTCCACGACAAATACACAAGAGATTGCTTTTTTTCCTCTTACAAGTCCTTTGACCGCATCTTCTTCAGTCTCGCGGCACCCTCGAACAGCCCACGGTCAATAGCAGCCGCGACCGTGAGCGTGCCGCCGACGATCGCGCAGAGACCTGCAAGGAAACCAGTGAAGGTCTTGGCCGGCTCCTCTCTATTAATGACCTTCATGGGAGAAATGTCCTGCCAGAAAGTTAGGATATCGGCATGAAGCCGGCAGGTCCCTTGATGATACTCACATATGAAAAGAAGACGCCAGGAATGCCGCCCTGCGAATGCTGACGTTCTGCGTGACCCTCAGCGGCATCGTTGCCTCCCTCGAGACTCCGCTTGTGGCTAGTGACCGAGTACTGGTGAGTCTCAATGCTGCCATCGGCATTACCATACGTCGACCCAGCCGCGCCATTGAGTTTCTTCTCCCAACCGAGGGGCAGGTACGACGTGGGCACAATCTTGACGAAATACATGTAGTTGAAGGCTGGGTCGTTAGTCTCCTGCTTGGTGCCGTCCAGAGGGTTAAGATGATGATTTGTCCAAGGCATAGAATTCTTGCCCTGTCGTTCGAAAACTGCGGCAGGAAGCTGGGGGCCGAAACGCAACTGGTGGATGGTGTGCGTGAAGTCGTGCTGCCTGCCGTTGGGGGCCTCCCAGTAATTCTTGAGGTCGTGAACATGCAAGTTGCCGTTGCTGAAGCTGCGACCAGGGGCAAGATGAAAGTTTCCAACAACTTTGTTGACCTCGAGATGGCCCTCGACGCGGCAACCCTCTTCACGTTGTTCATCCAACCTTTCGGCATAGTGCTCACGGGTACACTGCTCGACGTTTTCCCCCCTGCCAAACGCCCAGCCCTGGATTGAGTACGCCTCTCGGACTTCATCGCAGGTATTGCAGCACCCTGCTTTTCGTGCGTTGGGGGGCGCAGTAGCACCGTAACATCCACCACAATAAGAGGGATCCAGATGCTCGGCAGAATCGTCGTGGACCTTCATAGACTTGATGTCAATGACGCCGCCACCTTTGGATTCAGGACGAAGGCGGACATTCTTCACACCATGGGATACCCCGTGCTGTTGCTCCCCAGACACATCCATGACATCGAGGGTGAGGAGCTCGCAAGGCATTCGAGGAAAGGTCATGTTGAGGTGGATTTGCATTCGCTCTCCTGCACAGGCTCCATTAGCATCCGCAAACTTCCAAGTTGTAAGAAAGAGTAGAGTGTAGGGACCACCATACCTCTGCTCTTGTCTACCACCAATTCTGGGCGTACCACGACTCGTCGATAGTCGGCCCATTCTCCCCAAGACAGGAAGAGAACGACGAGAAGCGATACAATCGTCACGACACCACCGCTTGTAGTGCGGATTCGCGCCTCGTCAACCGTCTTTGTAAAGGCATCCAGCCTCGTGAATCTCGACTTGGGCGGCATGGCTAAAGCGGCTCGTCGTGGCTCGACGTCCAAGACTCGACGGTGACGTGACGGCTGGTGACAAGCTCCCCACTAAGCTGTCGCCTGTTAAGGCAAGTAAGTGAATGGAGGACGAACAATTCCGAGGACCACGGGAGAACGAGAACAGGCGACAGGAAGAACAAAGCCAGTGGCTGGGCAGACTGGTTGGTTGCACCAAAGATGGTGGACGTGTGGAAAATGGGTGGCTAAATAAAGCCGGGAAGTGATGCGTAATACACAATTGAGGGCCGCGAGATGGCAGCGATCAAAGAATCTTGGACGAGGTTGAGGCCACAGTCGCAAGTACTGGTCCAACCTGGGCGAGGCTTAAAGAAGCCACAGTACTCCGTACTCCGTAGCTTGCAGGAAAACCCTTTGTGGGGGTCAGCAAACGGGCAGGGGTTGGATCCCAGATTCCAGGGAGCCAAATTTGGACGGCAAGCCCCGTGCACGTCAGCGCGTCATGGCGCTTGAGGCTGGTGCCTCGCTTATTAAGACCAGAAAGGCACTGTCAGGCCAAGGCCAGGCTGCGGCCCGGACGGACGACCGCACGCAACGCAACGCAACGCCTTGTTGGTACAGCCTGCGCCACGATAGCGTCGTCGTGCGGAATTTGTAGTTTTGCACCCGTGTATTCAAAGCGTTCCGTCTCCCACCTGCTACCAACACACGGAGGCCATCTGCATTGAATCACCTTCCTCTTCAGCTGTCCCTGAAGGCCATTGGGTCACAGGTGACACATAGCGCCCGGCAGCGGTAATTAGCGATCTGCCGCTCCTTGTCCCCTCCGCGACATCACCGACGGCGACGCTGACGATAGGTCTCGCCCTGTCCACCACGATACAATGTCAACGAGACCTCCGTCCCGTGTCGTATTCGTGGGCAATATCCCCTACGGTACATTTTTCATCTTCATCTTCATTCTTTTTCTTTCCTCTTATTTTCTCCCCCAAAAGTGGACGCGCCTCCGTCGTTTCTGCCCGTTCTAACTCGCAGTATAGGACTCTCAGAAGAACAGATTACGGAACTCTTCAGCCGCGCCGGCAAGGTCGAACGGTTCCGACTAGTATATGATTCTGAAACAGGCCGTCCAAAGGGATTTGGGTTTGCCGACTATCCCGATACTGGTTCGTGGAGCAAACCCCCTCCGTCACCAACGAGCGCATGCCTCGGAGACTGTACTGACCTCATTTTGTGCAACAGACAGCGCTTCGTCTGCGGTACGAAATTTGAACGACTACGAGGTTATGGGTCGCAAGCTCCGCGTCGACTTTTCTAATGAACAAAAGAGCGGTGACGACGACAATAGCCAGGTACGGGCCTCGAAGCACCTTGCCCTGGCCTCGCAACCCTCCACTCGCTAACAGACACAAAGTCCACAACAAACCCGACAAATGGCACGCCGACCAACGCGTACGGCACACAAGCAAGCCCACTGCCTCCCCTGCCCGCCGGAAAGGAAATCCCCCCGGGGCTGACCTGCACCGACGCCATCTCACGAACTCTCAACACCCTGCCGCCCTCCCAACTGCTCGACATCCTCGGCCAGATGAAGACGCTGGCGACCTCTGAGCCACAGAGGGCGACAGAGCTTCTCCAGCAGGCGCCACAACTTGCGTACGCCGTATTCGAGGCTCTTCTTCTCATGGGACTGGTCTCCCCCGAAGCTATTCAGTCTGTTGCCGACCCTACAGCTCCTCTGCCGGCGCCGCAGCAACCAGCGACGGCGTATCCCGGCTCCGCAGCCGCGTCGGGCTACGCAGCCGCGAACAACAACACACCACCGGTAGCCGGCATGACATATGCGCCTCCCGCCGCGGCCGCAGCAGCTCAGCCGAGTTTTGGCGCCCCGGTGGCACCACAACCGTCTCCTGCGGCCGCCCAGGACCCCGACGCTCTGATGAGAGCAGTCATGGACCTGACGCAGGCCCAAATCGACATGCTTTCGGATGCCGACAGGCAGCAAATCATGGCTCTGAGAGCCACATTTGCCGGTCAGCGGAGATGAGAATGCGACATGCCACAAGTAAAGACGATCATGACGACGACGTTTTTCAACCGGTCAGGTGAAGTGTGTAGGAATGCGTAGTCCACACCGGGCCAAAAAAAAGGGGGGGCGCTCCGTGCCCAGATATCAATTTGCTGCTGCACATTGAGAGGTCATTCTGGATTAGAGTCAGGTTGAGCCGGCGCAATAGCGGTTGCTACGTTCAGTTTTCGTCCAAGTCGAAGGGGGCGTATATCAAAGACGGCGGCAAATGTCGCAAACAAAATTCAAAGGATAGTTGATAAAAATACTAAGAATACTACCAATCCTAATAAAAGACGGACACTTCCCAAGTACACACGCACACGCATTTCACGGTGAGGCAAAGGGTCGCGATCGAACGTGTCATTGACGCTAATAAGGCAATGATGTCTGAACAATGAACAACTGCTCAATACGGTATCAGATACAGGCCAGACTGTATACATGTCCGAACCACAAACCAAAAAAGACAACTCATCGCTTTAGTACTCCTCTCCAAGAATCAAGAATAAATTACAAGTCGGCCGTGGCTCCGTGATGGTAGTTCCAACACCGTGTGGTGGTGCACCGGGACCAACATGCCGGGATGGACCTGCAGGCTGCAAAGTCTTGAGCAGTTTTTTCTTAAACGATCTTATATACCCTCTTTGCAATCATATAACAGGCCAGGCCAAAGAGCAGCAAGCCGGCCGTTATCCAAGCAAACCACGACAAGTCACCCTCGTACTGCTGCCCGGGAACCCAGACGTTCATGCCCCACAAGCCGGTGATGATGTTCATGGGGAGCACAATGGTACCCAGGACGGTGAGCCTTCCGAGGACATCGGCGGTTTGCTCTTGCCGCTCGTTCATGCGGATGTTGATCTGGGCGAGGTAGTTGCCGTGGGAGCGGGCCAGTATCCTGCACGCCGGTTAGCTGGTTGATTCTTGTCCATTGGAGAGCAAACGGGGCGGGGGGGGGGGCAAGGGCAAACTTTTCATAGTGACCCTCATTGTCACGATGTGATCTTGGATGTCGCCCAGATAGAGCCCGATTTCGGACCTAGGCGCAACCTCCCAGCTTTCATTGCACCGCTTGGCGAAGCCCTTGATGACATCTGCCTTGTTGCCCAGGAGGCGATAGAGACTCATGACTCGCTTGCGACAGTCACCTACTCTTCGGAGCATGTCTCCCGAGTCGAAGAAGGAGGAGCTGTCGTCGCGAAGGTGGGCTGTTTTCTCGTCCTTCTCGGGGGTATGCATGCGCAAGATGTTCTCGTCAATCTCGTCAACCTCGTCTTCGATATTCTGGATAAGAGGTTGGAAGACATCGGTGATGTCGTCGATGATGGCGTATGATATCCAGTCGGATGACAGAATGAGATAGTCTCTCAGCTGGCGGATACGTCTGCGTACGTTTGCAGGGTGCGGCGTCATGGAAAAGTGAAAGCTGAGCACTCCCTCGCGGAAAACGACGACGTACATGTTGACCGGTTCGAGGTAGTTGGCGCTGTTGATGTCCTGGTCAAATGTGCGGTAGTTGACGAAATAGTAGTGGCGGAATAGTTCTACTTTCTCCCGGGCTTCTTGAAGCATTATATCCTCGGCGGTGAGGGGATGGATTCCGAATGCCGTGGCAATGACTTTCATTTCCGCTTCTGTGGGCGACAGAACATCGAGCCACCAAACGGGTCTGTCCCCATATCTAATGGGCCTCTCAGTTGTGTCTGCGGCGGCGGGATAAGCGCTGCCTGCGGGCGATTTGACGCCGCTTGGGCTTACGCGCCTGGAATGGTTCAGGGGATCCAAGCTGGGTGACATGGTGCCTGCTCCTCCTTTTCGCGAGTCGGCAATGGATGGCTGGCGTGTAGAAAGCTTGGAGTCGACATCGGGGCCGACGAAGGACCGCTGACGCCTCGTTGCCAGTGAGATGTTCTCATTATCGCTGTCGCTGCTCTCGTCATCTGACAGAATGCGAGGATCTGGGATAAAAAGCTCTCGAAAGTCGCTTCCTGGCTGAACGAGCTCGGATATTGTCTGACTATGGATGGTGCTTTGGAATTCTTCGTTAAAATACGTGAATCGATATGGTATCTCTTCGTCAGTCTGAAACCAGCCCTTTCGCACGGGACGTAGCCGGCCGTTGATCAACTGCGGCTCCGTTATTCGTTTTACCCGTCGTTCTTCGCTTCGATCCTCCTTTTCATAGTGTCTCCATTCTTCCAGCACCGACAGGTCCGGCCATTGGCCATGTCGTCGACGAGCACGCCGCCGGTGGATTTGAGGATCTCGTGACTGAGCATCATCTTCCTCTTCGCCAAGCTCTGACATGCCGGGGGCGGGGAAGCATACGTCCACAGGGGCGTCTACCGTCGTTCGGCGGTTTATCTCGGGCTTGTGGTCACGAATGGAACCTTCTGTGTCCGACACGGCCTCCTCATTGTCTGAGCATCGGCCGCTCATACCACTCGGAAGGGACAAATCATCCCGAATCATGACGTCTCCGAACACCATCTCTGGGCCGGTCGCAGCACGGAAGGCCGGAGAGCCCGGGACGGATGGCGGATGGTTCACATCGTAGCCATCCTTCTGCGAAGGGGCCAGCTTGGTTTTGGACGACCTGCTGGATCTCGGACTTCTGTTCCTGGCGGTCCTGGATTCACTCGCTCCATAGCTCGAGGGGCCCGTTGGGGTCCCTCTCTTTGCGGATGCTGACAACAGAGGAGCCGTCTCGTCCCACGGGTCACGCTCGCCATTCGCATCGGGGCTATTGGGTGTGTGCATAGATCGCAGTCGGCTGCCACCCGGAGTCGAGGCAAAGGGGTTATGGAAGGAACTCTGCGCGGCTATGGTGCTTGAGCGGCGAGTTCGCATAGGTCTCTGCTCTCTGTCGACACGAACCGTCAGCTCATACACATGACCACGTCTATTCTGTTGCAAGCTCACCGATGGTCGAGCAACACCTCGCTGTCGATGCTGGTACCGCTTAGATTGGCTTCGGGCACCTGATACAGCAATCCGGAGCGTGAGGGACCAGCTTCATCATGGCTGTCCTCGGTAAGAGCAGCGAAACTCTTTCGTCGCGATCGCTTCTTTTTGCCACCTCGGTGTCCCTTTCTCTTGCGCGGGTGCTTCTGGCTGTCTGGGGTGGCTTGCCCTGTGGATAGTGACGGTGAGCCCTGCGAAGCAATTTCGGATCTCAAGTTGGAGGCTGCGCTCAGCGACTGGAAGCGATTGCTGGCCATGGCGACGTCGGCCAGCTCTTGGGGTTGGCCGCTTTAACACTCAATTCATGCTCCGACCCGCGTCGATGTCACCATCGCAGGCGCTCGGTGAATCGGGGACGGTGTGAAGGCGATGGATCAGAGACGGCAAATTTCAACGCTGTGTTTACATGGAGAACAAGAGACGGGGGAAAAGTTGCAAGCTGACGCGAGAATGTGTCGGTCGAGTTCGCCAAACGCCGCATTACTATACAGCTAGTGCTGGGACGTCGGTGGAACTCGACGACACAGTACGTATTGTGGGGAACATGACGTTACATCTATAGCCTACTTGGAAGGCGCTGCGGACTCTGGAGTATCAAGTTCGTTCCCAGGTAGGTACTTCTGAGTACTTAGGTAGGTCAAAGTACTTAGACCCTAGTAAGCGCCTAGGTGGTATTTGGATGTATCGTGCATGCCAAGGCGCGGCACTGGTGCTTCAGGCGGCGGACCGAAGCCTTGGAACCGGTTCAACCAGCGTGGGGAGCAGCGTTGGGTAACCAAGGATTGAACAAATTCGATGGCGTGCAATGACCATGCAGTTGCTTGCAGCGGCGTCACTGGTGCTTGAAGTTGTGGCCAACAAGCCCCGTCCGGCCGGCCTCGGAGCATTGGACTTGGAAGTTGAACCAGCCTGAACGTTCACCGCACAGCGCGACGGACACTGTGCAGACAGTGCGGCCAACCCGTCGAGCCATTGACCACCGGACATCTGTTGCACCAATGTTGAGTACTTAGTCTGCTCCGTATGACTTCTTCCCAAGCAGGCTCAGCCACGTACATTACACGGCCTCTTTCTTCTCTTCCCGCCTTGATGGGATTGTGCACCCATCCGCAGTGCCGACAATCCGTCATCTCTTACACATGTCGACGAATGCCGCTCACTGTACCGTGTGGCCTTGGCAGGATTGTCGAGAAACAAACTGAATGCCATAAATAATTCGCTTGCTATATCTATGTAGTATGTGACAAGATATTGTCGACGCCAGTTCCGCCATCACCGTCAACAGCCTGTCCCAGCGTCTAGACTTTCCCTCCGAAATCCCAAAGCTTGACCAGCAGGCTGTCCGGGTGAGTCGCTGGCTCGTCTTGAGGGAGAAATATCCTCTTGGGGATCTGGAACTCAACAACCGGCGCCCTCTTGACGTCCTTTCCCAACTCGGCATCCAAAAGCTACAGACAATGTCAGAAAACTGGCGCGGCTTGCATGCCCAGATGGGTCAAATCGAACTTACACTGGCGTATGAATGATCCAAAAAATCTTCCATGTTATACGATTGCTTGGTGAACTGCTCGGACATGATCTTTGCAATAGTCGCTATGTTGGGATGATAGTGCGATTGCAGCTGCACAAGCTCCCACAGACAACTGTCGATTGCGCGCGTCTCGGTAGGCTCAGTCTCCTCTGGTAGAAAGGGATCTTCGAACCCGTGCTCCTGGATATTCCGCTTCTCCTCTGGGTCCTTGATGACCCGATGTACCATGAATGTGCACGTAGGGTGACGCTTCAGTAAGTTGTAAATGTAAGGAATCACAAAAGCAATGGCGCTAGGAGGCGCGTTTAGTGCTAGCCGCGATAACCGCTTCACGAAGCTTGCCACCAGAGAAGCCGGAAGATGGGTTGACGCCAAGAAAGTATCCAACAGTCGGAAGAATCGGGACCTATGTCTCGAGTGCAGAATATCTCGGTCAAGCAGCGAATACAACTTGGGATAGAACGATGGGTAGTCCAAGTTGCGCTCTTGAATCAGGTAAAAGACTCCAGACAATGCTAGCACAGACATCGTACCCCCCGCATCGTAGCAATTGCCAAGAAAGTCTGCCAGTAGTTCGGGTTTTGTGAACCAAGGAGCGATAATGGTTGAAGTTTTATCCAGTATACGCTTACGCTGGGCCTTGGTGTCGACGATGCCCATCAAGGCAAGCCACGCCTCTTGACCCTGCTTTTTGTGTTGGTTGACAGATCTCAGAGGATGTGTTTTCCTCGTTGGCCTGGGTATGTAAAAGTCTTCCAGATCATCTGCGGACTGTGGCACACCGTCTAGGGCAGAAATCAGAGAGAAGACTCTGTCGAACAAATCATGGTGTCCCATGTCTTCTGATAAGCTCTTGACAAGGTTCCTGTCCATGCTATCAGCACAACGCATCAACCTCATCCAGAAGAAATACGTACCTGATGGATTTGAACGTAAAATAACGAATATCG
Source organism: Metarhizium album ARSEF 1941 (assembly GCF_000804445.1). Lineage (NCBI taxonomy): Eukaryota > Fungi > Ascomycota > Sordariomycetes > Hypocreales > Clavicipitaceae > Metarhizium > Metarhizium album. The sequence continues at coordinate 548,243 of NW_024467589.1, forward strand.
TCATACTGCTCCCCAAATTCTTCAACGTATGCTGGTCTGACATCTTCATTGTCTGAGAGCAAGACAGCCTTGACAATGCTTTCAGTGAATGCCGCGGGGAACGAGTAATCCTCATTGTCGTACAAGAACTCGCCTTCAGTTTTCAGCAATCTCATACTCAACGTAAGAGCAGTGACAGCGACATCTTCATGTCTCACCATACTCATCAGCAGGAGCTTGTACTGTGAAAACTGATCCTTGAGCCAACTAACAACCACAGCATCCTTCTCCGAAAGAGATTTCTTGGCGACAAGAGACCCCCGGGAAAGCAACCGGACGAAGACTCTGCAGAGGGCCACTGCTGCCAACATCGATTCCGGCTCTCCACCTTCATACTCTCTTGCCGTGCTCAGAAGGACATTGATGTCGTTGTAATTCTTTTTTGACTCTAGAATTCCTTGTTCCATGAGGAGAATCTTGGCATTTGAATCCTCGGTCTCCTCGCTTGAAGACCTGCGGCGTTTGGCTGCCTTCTCGCCAACAGAAGCTTGCTTGCGTTTCAAGCCTTCAGAAGCAGCGCATTCCACCATTCTGCGAACAGTTTGTCTCGTAAATTCGGGAGGGAAACTATTTCTTAAAAAAAGTAATGGGATTCTTCAAACACAAGAAATAATGACACAAGAAGAAAGGCTACAAAGATGAAAGATTTGCCGTGTGTCTACTGCAATGAAAGACAAGTATTGTTTAAAATCTTGAGAGACCTAGGTAACTACCTAGGTAATTAGCATTGGATATCCCAAAAAAAATCCCGCCAGTAGCATCTTATCGATAGAGATGCTACTTCGATGTGCCAGAGGAGAGATCGGGTAAATCACGGTTGCTCCCTATCCAAAGCCCACAGGCCCCATTCCTCTAATTCCCGACATCACGTGACTATGACCTCTTGCCGAGCTCGCGCGGCAAAACCTCAAATCTCTCACTCGCAGCTCCCCGAGCAACCTCAAGTCCATTCCCCCCCCAAATCGCACCTCTATTTCACAATGGCCTCTCGCTTGGCACGAAGCGCTGTCGGTATGTCGCTCCCCTATCGCACGGCGCGACGAAAATTGAAATATAGCGATTCAATTGGAAGCGGAAAGTTTGCTGACGCAGGATGGAATCTGTCGTAACGAAAAGGCGCTCCCCTTCTCCGACCTGCCCTCGCCCGCCGAGCCATCCCTGCCGTGTCCGCCGCTACCGCCCGCCACGCCAGCAACGTTCCCGCCGAGGAGCCCAAGAAGAAGGCGCAGAGCATCATCGACTCCCTCCCCGGAAGCAGCCTCCTCAGCAAGACGGCGTACCTCAGCAGCGCCGCCGGTCTCAGCATCTACGCCATTAGCAATGAATACTACGTCATGAACGAGGAGACCATCGTGGCCATCTGCCTGCTGGCCGTCTGGGGCGGTCTCATCAAGTACGGCGGCCCTGGATACAAGGCATGGGCGGAGAGTCAAAGCGAGAAGATCAAGAACATCCTCAACAGCGCGCGTGCCGACCATACAGAGGCCGTCAAGGGCCGCATCGAGGACGTCCGGCAGATGACTGGTGTGGTTGACATTACCAAGGCCATGTTCGAGGTGTCCAAGGTGAGAGACCTGCTAAACGACTTGGGTTTTTTCGGAACCATCAGACACACGGTGATAGTGCCCAGGCCGCTGACGCAATGACTTGCAGGAAACCGCCAAGCTCGAGGCCCAGGCCTACGAGCTGGAGCAGCAGACCGCCCTGGCCGCCGAGGCCAAGGCTGTCCTCGACTCCTGGGTCCGTTATGAGGGCCAGGTCAAGCAGCGCCAGCAGAAGGAGCTTGCTGCCTCCGTTATCGCCAAGGTCCAGAAAGAGTTGGAGAACCCCAAGGTTCTGCAGCAGATCCTGCAGCAGAGTGTCGCTGAGGTCGAGAGTATGTTGAGCTTCACAAGTTACGCGTCTACTTGAAGGATGGAATTTGCTAACACGCCATCACAGAGATCGTCTCGTCCAAGGCACAATAAACGCCTAATACTAGAGTCTTAGATTAAAAACGCACCACCGTTTCCTTTGTTACAACACTGTGTGCATATAACCATACCTGTGCAATAGCCGATGAAATCGAGACGCTCATCTTTGTTACCCAAACTCTATTCTCTATCCTGCTTGTGCTGTGATCGTGTTCCTGTCGACGTCGAACATCTCACCAGCGCCGTGGATGGTTAGATATCTTGACGCGCTGATGGCCATTGAACAAACGCAAATCACACCATGTTAACGCAGAAACCTGCTTGCATCACTAGACATGTCAACAGTCGACACACGCCATAGACAAATCGAACAAGCTAATCAAGCCCAAGACTGTCTCCAGTATACCAAGTCTCAAGGGTATCTGCAGCAAAATGGAAGCGCTAATGAGATTCAACAAGGCGAGAGAACAACAGAGATGTATTCAATTCAGTACACCATATATCAAAAATGGTTGCTGTTATTCGCTTCGCGTTAATGATGCCACAAAACTGCGGTATAGTGAGCATTTTTACGCTCTGATACGATTCGTAACATTACAGTGTAGCCAATACACAAACCACACCTAATAAATTGGCCTTGACTCGTCCCATTTTCTAGCGTCGATCCTGTCTCTTGAGTCAGGCGTCTCCTTCGACTCCGACATCCATGAAACCCTCCCACTACGTCGTCTCCTCGCCCCCTCACCCTTACTAGGGCCAATCCATTCCCAAGCACGGCCTACTTCTCCGCTTCGGCCTTCCCTTTGGCTAATGCGAACATTGCTGTTCTGCTCAACGATGGCCCTGACTTTCTGCCAGATTCTCTCTCGCTCAGAGAGAGTGTGAATAGACCGCAGGACGTCATCTCTTAGGTTTGGCAGGAAGAGCCAGGGATCGTCAAGATCCTCTTCTCCAAGCTCCCGCTGGTCTGCAAGTCGCTGCATGACCAAGTCTACGAGGGCTGGAACCTGTGCAGATGTTGCAACGTGACGACGGTATCGTGAGCGTAGATTCAAGCTTCCGAGGGCCAAGAAGATCAAAAATCCAATTGCGAGTCGATATCTTGCCAGTCCGAGCCAGATTGACCGCTTGATGGCGCAGGCGAGCGGAAGGCGAGCGAGAGAGGTTGACGATAGCTTGATGGTTTGAAGATTGGAGGAACCGGGTGGTCTGTTGGGTTAATCACGGATCTGATTAGTCTGTGTCAGAAGAAAGATTTGTTTACCAGATGTGAGAAAACTATCACAGCCACAGCTGAGATTGTACCATGCCGCAAAGTAAAGCAAAGGAAGGAAACGAAAGAAAGTGAGGCTTTACACTTACTGCGTTGTCTGCGTTGTCTCGACCTGTACCTCGACTTCGTCTCTTGTCGTGACTTTGCCAATGGCCTTCTCCCATAGGCCATCAAATTCTTCATCACTAAGTCTCTTGTTCCTTTTCTTGCTGACAACATGTTTTAGCTCTTCCTCTGCAATTGCGGGTGACTTTTCCTGTTGACCAGCTTCGTCGACCAAGTCGCCGCACTCATACTTGGCTCGGCGCTCTCTAAGCGCCTCAATCGCCTTGTCAGCTACGGCCTGAACGCGGCGTTCTTGCTCGCTATCGGGTTCACATGTTGGTGGAAGAGGGACGAGTCCGCCAAATGACAATGGATGAGGTCTTTGGATGAATCCTTGAACGCATCTTACTTTGAAGCCCTCGTAGCAATAGGCATTTGGAGGGCATGGTTCGCATTGCGGTTCAACAAAGGGCAATATCGCATCAGGAACCACAATTTCCGGCGGCAGGAGTGGCTTGGCCTGCCTACCAAGGCCGCAGTATCCGACAGCGAGCTTCTCTTGTCGATACCAAGCTCCATAAGCGCCAAAAAGCGCCATCAGAAGTACAAAGAGTGGTGTCAGCACGCTTGTTTGACGGGCTGGTTTACGGCCCTTGCGCGAAATTGGAGCGACTTCTCCCGCACTTTGTGCTTCCTCCAATTCGAGCTGCTCATCTGCCGTAAACTCCTCGCCAGGCTCCAAAGCGAATTCAGGGGTTCTTTGACCCAACTTGGGGACTGGAATTTCTGACAATCTGGACTTCTTTGCTCGATCGGGGGTCCCATCAGTTCGTCTTCTTGCAGATCGCGCGCTCCTGGAGACGTCCTCGCCCAGAGTGCGGCGACGGATGCTTGGAGTTGTCGTTGGCGGCGGGGAGCTTCCGCTTTGAAAGGGGTTGTCGTCGGTGAAGACGGATTCGTCGTACCCTTCCCCCCCCTCTACCGCTGGCGGCTGCAGGTATTCGTTTGAGTGATCAACATGAGCGTGATACTCTTCCTCTTCCGACTCATCCTTTATTTGAGGGGTGACGGCCCTTCTGCTGCTGCGACGCGTCGACTTGGACGCAACGGAGGCGGTTCCGTCATCTTCATCAAAATGTGATAGTTGCCGGCTGGCCGATCTCGAGCTGCGCTTGCGCGGACTGCGCAGAATATTGGATTCGGGTTCCTCGGGCTCCATCTTAATTCTGCCCGAGCTCTTCCTTGGTGATATTGAGCTGCGAATAGACGAATGGCGCGAGCGCGAGCGCGTGTCGTGTTCATCCAAAGCGTTGTTGGAATCTTCGGCACTGCCTGCATTGACGAACCCTAAGCTGGATCGCTTCGCCTTGGCTCTTTGCGCTCGCAGCTTCGAAGCTTGTGATAAAACGTGATGGTTGACCAAATCTACCAGTTGCCCCTTCTTCGCTGTTGAGGGATAGTCCACATTGTGCGTGACAAGAATGGACCGCAAGCGTGGCACCGTCACGCTGCGCGGATCGAAACCCTCTTGGAGGTAATCATCGGCATCCGCCATGACGGCAGAAGGCGTCGTCGCACAGTGGTTGATGAAGCTACAAGTCTCCGGCAAAGGCAGATGTGGATGGGCAATGAAAGCCCACGAACTGTCACGGCTTGGCTCTTGCTGGGAGGAATGCAAAGGAACGTATTGGTGAGACAAGGTCAACCGAGGAAGACGGCTCAAGAGCAGAGGTCGCAGCCAAGGCCGCAGAATGTCGCACTTGCAGGGAGAGGGAGGCGTCCACCAGGTTGCGGAATGGGACAACCCTGAAGCGTAAATCTGAGGGCGAGGGTACAGCCGCACTGATATGGGTTGCAAAGCGGTCTTGCAAGGATTGAGCGACGATGATTGATTGTTGTTGATTGAAGTCAAACTCCACTTGACGAAACGACGGCGCCCGTTGTCTGTGGCAACTGGACGTCGGAGTATCCTCGGCTCACCAGACCCTAGCTATTATCGTTGCCCTACGGAGAACTTTGGTACACAACCGCAAGCAGGGGTGGGAGCTCGGCCTTGCCACATGTGGCGCATGCTGCATTTGATAGTCATCGTCCCACCCCATGTGACAGTGAGGTCGGATTCCAAAACACCTTCATCTATCAATTGACGTTGTCGTGGTGGCTTACTGCGCCCAGAACCACCACAAGCTGCCATGGCTGGGGCGCGAGGTCTTTTCAGGACCTCGAGCTTTGTTTGCAGAAGCTGTTCTGGACTTGCCCACAGTCAATGGCGACGCTCATATTCAACCACGAAAGACGATATATACGATGTAGTCTGCGTTGGAGGTGGCCCGGCTGGCCTGAGTCTCCTCACGGCCCTTCGTACGCATCTTTCGGCTTCTTTTCAGTGACATGGAGACTCCAACATCTAACACATATTCTAGGCGCAAGCCCCATCACCTCCAGACTGCGGGTTGCCCTTATCGAAGCCCAAGATCTATCCAAGACCAGCGCCTTCTCTCTACCGCCGACTCAGTTCTCAAATCGCTGTAGCTCATTGACCCCATGGTCGGCCGAGTATCTCAACACCATTGGCGCATGGACACACATGAAGCGTGACCGCATTCAAGAGTTTCACGAGATGCAGGTCTGGGATGGCGTCACAGGTGCCCGGATTGAATTCGACCCCCCGGCCAGCTCTGGCCCCAGCAAAACCATTGCGTACATGACGGAGAACCTGAATCTAACCTCGGGTCTTTTGAAGCGGCTCCAAGAACTAGGAAGCGTCGATATTTTTGACAACGCGCGAGTGGAAAAGATCGACCTGGGCGAAGAAACCGAAGACATGGATCTTCGCGACTGGCCGATTGTCCACCTGTCGGGCGGTCAATCACTAGCTGCGCGACTGCTCGTCGGGGCCGACGGGGCCAACAGTCCTGTCCGGTCCTTTGCAGGCATCGAGAGCCGTGGGTGGGATTACGGCAGACACGGCCTCGTTGCGACGCTGCAACTGGAGGGAGACGGTTGGGGCGGACAGTTCAGCAAGATTGCCTACCAGCGGTTCTTGCCCACCGGTCCCGTGGCCATGCTCCCCCTGCCGGGGAATTGTTCGACCCTGGTTTGGTCAACCACGCCAGATAACGCCGCGCGGTTGAAGAAGCTCTCCCCCAAGGACTTCATTGCCCTAGTAAACGCTGCGTTCCGCCTTGGCCCTGTCGATCTGGAATACATGCACACACAGACGGAGGGCCAGGAAGACGAGTACAACTGGAGAATACAGCACACGCCCGTGGATGCCGAGGCCATTCCACAGACTGTTGTTGGCGTGCAACACGGCTCGATTGCGTCGTTCCCACTCAGGCTCCGCCACGCAGATGCTTATATCGGCGAACGAATCGCACTTGTTGGCGATGCGGCGCATACCGTTCACCCTCTGGCCGGGCAGGGCCTCAACATGGGACAAGGCGACGTGCAGAGTCTTGTCAAGTCTATAGAATACGCCGTCTCTCACGGACAAGATCTGGGGACCCGGTTGTCACTGGAGAGCTACAACAGCGAGCGTTATACCACGAACCACGTTCTGATGGGCGTGTGCGACAAGCTCCACAAGATCTACTCAGTAGAAAGCGGACCGCTGGTTGGCCTACGGTCTATCGGCTTGCAGGCCGTCAACATGTTGTCACCGCTGAAGAATTTCTTGATGGGACAGGCTTCGGGCACTGGTATCAAGGTCGTATAGACAAGAATGAACATCACCTCGATGGGGTGCAAGGTGAAATGTTCAAAGCATCACAGCGACTAATTGTAACAACAAAACACGTGTGTATTTCTGTTGCGACCCACGTATCAGTGTTAGAGACATCATTTGAGTGACACTGAGGGGAAGGCCAAAAATTTCCAAGACTTCTATGGAGTATTTACAGGTTCTCCTAGCCAGCTATGACTACAGACAAAGCAAAATCTTGATTGACGGTTTTCCTTTAAAATTACCGATCGACCTCGCCTGGGGAGTAAAAATTGTTAAAACATATTAGACATGACAAAAAGACCGAGAAAAATATTTCAGGGCGAGGGGACATGATTCAGACTTACCAAACACCAAATCCATGGTACCAATTACAGCGACGGCATCGGCCAACAAGTGACCCTTGGAGACATGGTCGAACCCGCCAAGATGAGCAAACCCAGGAGCACGAATGTGGCATCTATAAGGACGCTCGCTGCCGTCGCTGACGACATAAACACCCATCTCGCCCTTGGGGGCCTCGATAACGGAGTAGGTCTCGCCAGGGGGAACAGCATAACCCTTGGTGTACAGAAGGAAGTGGTGGATGAGAGCCTCCATGTTTTCCTTCATGGCGCTACGGGGAGGAGGGGCGATCTTGTAGTCTTCAACACGGACAGGGCCAGCAGGCATCTGGTTCAAACACTGGTGGATAATGCGCAGGGACTGGCGAAACTCCTCCATTCTGCAAAGGTAGCGGTCGTAGCAGTCGCCGTTCTTGCCAACGGGAACATCGAATTCGACCTTGTTGTAGGCGTCGTAGGGCTGGCTCCTTCGGATATCCCAGGGGACACCAGAACCTCGAAGCATGACGCCAGTGAAGGATAGGTTCAGGGCGTCTGCGGCGGAAACAACACCGACACCTCTCAATCGTTCAATCCAGATGCGGTTGTCAGTAAGCATTTCTTCCATCTCGTCAATGCGGTCACCAAACTGGGTAGCCCATTGATAGATGTCATCCAGCAAGCCAACCGGGATGTCTTGGTGAACACCGCCAGGGCGAACATAAGCAGCGTGGAGACGCGCACCAGAAACACGTTCGTAGAACTCCTGTGGCCGCAAGTCAGCTTGATAAGTGTGACAGAGAGAAGATGCTAGTGTAACGAGGCAAACGGTACATACCATGAGCTTCTCTCGCTCCTCGAAACCCCACAGGAAGGGCGTTAAAGCACCAACATCCATGGCGTGAGACAGAACGGACATGAGATGATTCAGAACTCGGGTAATTTCTCCAAACATGGTACGGATATACTTGGCGCGCTCGGGGATCTCAATGTTGAGAAGCTTCTCAACAGCGAGTGCAAAGCATTGCTCGTTGGTCATCATGGAAACGTAGTCCAGTCGGTCGAAGTAGGGGAGAGCCTGCAGATAGGACTTGTATTCGATCAACTTTTCCGTGCCTCGGTGGAGGAGACCGACGTGTGGGTCGGCACGGATGATTTCTTCGCCATTGAGCTCGAGAATAAGTCGAAGCACGCCGTGGGCAGCGGGATGCTGGGGGCCGAAGTTGACGGTATAGTGCCTGACCTTGCGGTCCTCGACCGAGTTCTCGCGCGACTTCTGGATGGCACCCGGCACACGCTGGGTGGTGCCGTAGGGGTCACTGGGATGGGCAAAGTCGTCATCGACGGGGATGAGCCGGATGCCCATGGGCTCGGGAGTGGCATATTTTCGAAGACATGTCGTCGACAAGGGCCGAGTTGCAAGGTGTGTAGCAGGACGGAGGCAGAGACGCTTGGCGCTGCGGCAAGCGAGCCTCTGCAGTGAAGAAGCCATTGGGAAGGAGCGCAGAGGGTACCGGAATACTGACAATTTTCCTGGAGCGCCTCTTGCTCGCATGCGGCGGCTTGTGCGTTGAGGGGAGTTCGCCTTGGCGATTATGATCTGTTGTCCCAAAGTATCGCACGTCAATGTTCGGAGCAGATTAACTAATTCTGCGCACCAGCAGACATTTGAACCAATCAGGTTGCAGACATTACTTTCAACTGCAACTCCACCACATACACATGACACTGGAAGCCCATTTACTTTGGCTGCGATGACTCAGGCACATCAATCGCTTGCTTGTACGGAGAGTAAGCGATGTTGAAAAGTCTAGTGCCTATATCAAGTCAACAGACCAGACGCAATAGGATGATCTTGTTTAAGCAGCTTTAAGGCTCAATTGCATGGAAGCCCTACAAGTGAGATCTCTATACCTTGCCTTTCCCGACATGTCTCCGACGTGGTCCCGACATAACTACGCAGACCTGCATTGCCCGGCTAGATCATATCAATCGCGCATTTGATTGAGCTGTATAATTACCTATGAGATATTTAGGCATGTATGCCCCCCCTTTTTCTTTTGTAGACGTAAGCGCCTCTCAATGAAAATGGCACACCAAAGCCGGATGGAAGTGAGGCCCGACCTGCTGTGGGACCATTTGCGCCACTTCTGAGCCTTCGTTTCCGCATGTCCCTCCTCAAACTTCTTTCCATGGGGTTGGGGCCGCGTCGTGATTACTATTTGCAGTTTGCAGAGCTTCATCGAATCCCTTATTCCTACGGAAACTCCACATATGACGTGACCGTGAGGTCGCAGTCCAGGTTTTGTAGCAGGATGGCTACCAGTAATGAATGGATGACGTCGTCGATGAAGTAGCCCGTGGAGCATAAGCTCCGCCAGTATTCGAACCATCTGCCAAATCCGAAGACTCATAAATATACTGTCAAGTCATTATCAACGAGTCAAATAATTCATAGCCTGCCTCATCTGAAGCCACACCGCTGTCAACCGCCGTACAGATACTTATTATCATCATGTCTTCGTCTTCTTCTTACCACTCCAAAGTCGGAAATTCTGCGATCTACGAAGATGGAGACCAGCGGAACTTAACGGCCTCGGAGAAAAAAGCTGCCGAGAGATTCAAGGAAGGCCAGCCGGGATCGCATTCGCTGAAGGATCCTAGTACGTGTGTCCAATTCATGTTTCGTTGACAAAACCTAATCATGCTCTCAAAGAGGACCAGAGGACAATTTCCAACCGAGTAGCTGCCGAGGAGGTGAGTCAACGATGCCAGGTGAAGCATTGTCAAATTCTTTACTAATTCATGTATAGAAAGGGAAGAAGGGAGACAGCGACGACCTTGAGACAGCCATGTACAAGAAAGACCCGACTTTGCCTGTCAGTCTCGCGAACTACGAACTAGCTGGTGCGACTACTAATCAGTCCATTACAGGCTAAAATGCACGGCCATGAGCCTTCCAAAGGAGCCAAAATCGATAAAGAGTTGGCCGAAGAAGATGCACAAAGGATAAGGGAGAAGGAAGGGAAATAAAGGTATTGGATATGAGCTGTACAAAGTGATCAATGCGCATCATGAAAAAAGAAACTGGACGGATAAATGTAAGGAAATTTTGCAATGCGGGCGACATAGTGTTTGCTTCGGTCAAGAGTACGTCGCGAATGGATTCGTAACAAGGAGCATATATCTGGGATTGTTGGCTCGTGCCTGTTAGGACGCTGAATCTGGTCAAGACTGTGAGAAGTAACCTGATGGATGACTAGACGAGTCGCTTTGTTAGTATGGCTGCTATTCAAAGGGACTGTTTTTGAATTTTTTCAATGCGAGTCTCAGATACACCAGTTCAGAATATGTAAGAAATTGAATATCAGTTGTCTAAGCGGTATAGCTACTCTGGCGAAGAGAGCCACCGAATAGAATCAATCGCAAATTAACCTCATCATAAAGAGGTGCATGAGGGAACGTCGCAGGGAAAAAAATGAATGCACGCTTACCTTGATCGTGACCGCAGCAATCAGCAGATTCTCTTAGAACCCATCGTCGTCTTTTGGCCCATTGAAGCTTGCCAAAACTGCGGACAATTGTTACAAGAGTTTAGGAAAAAGTTTGGTAGGCGCAGAAAAAAGCTGGGACAAAAGTTCAGGGGTTCTGGGTTCGGCACCGCAAAATCCGAAAATCCGAAAATTTTGCTTAGGGCACAGGTCGGATTCCCACCCGCACACCACCCTAATAGCCGAGCGATCAAAAAGGTCATCGGCGACTCCACGGTGTGAAGTCCAAGAATCCATCCACCTTTCGAAGGCAACCCGACCTCGACTATTGGTATGTACATCACCGTGCCTTCTTGCAGTTGATATTTAGATATCTGCATACGTATCAATCGACTTTTCGACTGACAGAGGACCACTAGAACACCTGTCACAATGGGCGAAGCAGTGATTGAGGGATCCAACTGGCGCCTCGTCGAGGTCGGCCGCGTCGTCGCCATCGACGGAGACCACCCCTTCGCTGACAGGATTGCTGCAATCGTTGAGATCATCGACCACAAGCGAGTACGTCTTTGCAAAATCAAAAGGAAATCCAGCAATATTGGATGGAGGATTAATTGTCTGACTGCAGGTTCTCGTTGACGGTCCCTCGGCTGACCCTGCTTTGGCCGTCCCTCGGCAGGCCGTCCCCCTGTCTAAATGCCTGCTCTCCCAGTTCGTCATTGACGGGCTCATCCGTGGCTCCCGATACGGCGCTGTCAAGAAGCTTTGGGAGAAGAATGAGATCGACGCCAAATGGAAGGAGAGCAACTGGGCCAAGAAGCGTGAGCAGATGCAGCGGAGGAAGAACTTAACCGACTTCGACCGCTTCAAGGTTATGCGACTCAAGAAGCAGCGACGTTTTGAGGAGCGCAAGGCGCTGGCCCATATCAGAACACACGCATAAACGACTGGTTGAAGGTTTGGTTGGAGTCGAGGAGGTGCTTTGGAACAATTGGGAGCTGGCATTAGAAAGATATGCATGTATCCGGACAGGAAAAAGCAACATTGGGCAACAGAGAAAACCTGCTGCTAGCTATTTTTTTCACTCCTGTTCTGGAGGGGCTGTATGTCACATTTCCATCTTGAATGATGAGCGGCGTCAACACGGAAATTCAGAAATACAATGAATTCCACGCATCGGGCGGTAGCACAGCTTGAACAAATTCGTGATATGTATGACGAGAGATGCCATGGCTTATAAAAATAAAATTCGACACTTGGTGTTTACTCCTTTTTATTTCTATTTTGAATTAAAACTTGCCTCTTCATAAATGCCAGCGCTGATCGCCTGTGATAATTTGCGCCAATGCTTCTCCCGGCCATCAAGCAATTTCGACTGGTCAGTGGCCGAATCAGTGCTCCCCCATGCCAATAATGGCGGCAAGCCTGTTTTGTTTTCTTGCACCGCCCTCCCTCGTACCTGAGCCTGAGCCTAGCCGCCCCGACTCCCCCGGTCTCTGGATGCGTCCGCAAAAGTTCTGACTAAGTAGCGGGTAGCTGGCAGCTGGTAGACGTTGGTCCTTGCAAGCTTTTAATTAGCCTCGAGGGAGGAAGCAATTGAGAGAAAAAAAAAAAAAGGCATGGAAGAGGAAGGACGAGCTGAGGAGTCAGTTTCTGATTGTCTGGTCGACGGCAAAATCCAAATCAAAGACAAAAGCAAAGCAACCATTGAACCTTGTGCTGAAGCCGGTTTCTGACGCTGCCCCATCAAGTACCCACAACTTCCGGCCCCCGTATCCTTTCGCCACTGCCTATGAGGATCGGTACGGGCTGAACTTGTGCAGGTACGTACCTGGCCCCATACCTGCGGCGGCTCGTCACAATGTGAGAATACTACGTAGTAGCTTCCAAGTACTCCCTGCCACGCTCCGTTCTGGGATGCTCATCTTATTATTAGTGCTCGACGCTCCAACAGCAGCTCTTGCCGCAACTGCTTAAAAAGCCCCTTGGCCAACCCACCCTGTCAGGTCCTCGCTTCGCTCCCTCTCCTCCTTCATCCTCTCGTGCCTTCCAACTGTCGTTTAAGCAACGTGTCAGCCGTCAATTCTTGTACATACTCGACTCTTCGTCAACGTACTCGATTCACAAGCCACCTCTCTTTTCAAAATGAAGGCTACTTTCATCACCCTCGCTGTTGCTGGCCTCGTCGCCGCTCAGAACCTGGAAGGCATCGACCCCTGCGTTGTACGTTGGCCTGGAGGCTCCAAGCTGGGATGAAGCGGTTGTGACTCGACTAACAATATACTTGCATATAGAAATCCTGCATTGAGACTGGACTCAAATCAGCCTGCGCTGGTAGCGCCGACATCGCAAAATGCGCCTGTGAACCCGACACCCAGAGCAAGCTCATCGGCCCCGTCAGCCAGTGCGCCGTAACCAACAAGTGCAGCACCGATGCACTTATCAAGGCTCAGTCCATCGCTTCCGAGCGGTGCAAGGCCGATGCGTCCAGCTCGTCCTCGGAATCTGGCTCCGCCACCGGATCCCACTCTAGCTCTGCTTCTGCCACAGCCTCTTCAACGGGCGTGGCCCCTGTCTTGACCACTGGTACAGGTGGTGCTCCCACTCACAGCAGGAACCAGACGGGTACTGCCACCAGTGGAGGTACCGGCACCACCAGGGCTCCTACCAGCACCCATGGTGGCTCTGGCGCTGCTACCACCGGCTCCGGCACTGCTCCTACATCCACTGGTGCTGCCGCTGCTGGTCCTGTCATCGGTGCTCTCGCTGCCGTCCTTGCCGCTGCCTTGGCTCTGTAGGCAACTGTCATGCGGGTTGAGCCCTGGGCCATGTACTACGCTGAGCCTGGGAGTTGTATTTGCGAATGATGAATGAATATTGTGGGAACCTTTGACACAGGGAGTCCAAAAAAGCATAGTGGGTCCCTTTTTACATTCAGAATGTAGTCCAAAACCTCTGGACAATTAATTAATATCACGCCTAATCTACACATGATGACTCTTGGTGTTCTGTAAATTCTGCATCGTCTCAAGTGTAGCGTGCTCGCTGGTCCGATGTCGTCGATGTTTGTTCTCGGCACTGGGCAAGTCCAGGTCAACTATCCACGGCAACTGTGAGGGCCGATATCTGATGTCCATGACTGATGCGTTGAGAAACAGGGTCTGCCTCCCTGGATCAACATGTGCCTTCTCATACGTCCAATCAATATAGCATCCGCGCTGATTGCTGAGGTGTGCCAGCCTCTGCCTTGCTTCCGCAGACCTCCCCCTGTTGTCGGCCGCGCACATTGGTCGCAGCCCGTCCAACGTCTGAATCGGACCGGACGCAGCGCCGTCCATGACACATTCCTCGGTCGGCCGAGATGCCGCAGACCCCGGCGCGTCTCTGTGAAGCCACGTACCCCGATACGCGCCCCATCCCTCGTGTATATGGCCAAAGCAATGAATCCGCGGTCTCGCACGCGCAACCGCCTCGAAGAGATGGCCACATCCCGCGTGGTGCGGCGGATGCCCCAGCGCCCCGGACAGGCCAGCCTCGTCCAACACGCCGTACGGCGGACCGTGGGTCATGGCCACGTCTACTCCGGGCGGAATCGCGAACTCATGCCGGCCGGGGTACTGGAATGCCCAGCCGCCATACGCGGGCGTGTACTGGCTCGCGTACACGCTGACCGAGGCGCCGTTTTCCAGGGCGAAGTCGTACGTGCCCTCCGTCAGATACTCGACGCCGTCGCGCTGGGCGTCTCGCGCGACGGCCCGGACCGCGCGCGATTCGGGGGAGTCGCACGCGGGGTCTAGCGAGAGGTCGTGGTTCCCGGCGATGACGAGCTTCAGAGGCGCGTCGAGGGACCGGAGCACGGAGAAGGTGGTCTCGTACTCGGGGACGGAGCTGCGGCGCGTGAGGTCGCCGCAGTGCAGGACGAGGTCGGCGGGCGGGAGGGGATCTCTGTAGCCGGTGACGACGCGGACGAGGTCGGCGGCGTCGAATTCGTCGGGGGCCGGCGCCGCGTGAGGCCTCGCCGCGTGGGTGTCTGAGATGACGAGGATGCGGGTTTTGATGCTCGCCATTGCGGGGGTCGACGTCGGCCGCGCCCTTGTCCCCGGCGCCATCTACTATCTGTCTGTCTATGCTCTGTGCAAGCGTGTGCGTGTAGGTTGGTGGCTTGGCGGCGTGGCAGGGTCAGCCAGGCGGCCGTGAGTTGGTAGTCGCGCTGTCAGCCGACATTGACGAGGGCGCCAGACGAGCAGGCTGTGTCGGGGGGGGGGGGG
>NW_024467589.1:564433-592375 GCF_000804445.1 Metarhizium album ARSEF 1941
GGGGGGGGATGGAGAGCGACGCCGGCAGGCAGGGGCGAGCGCGGCGGAAAACAGCCAGTTCTTCAAATTGCAAGCCGCGTCGTGAGTGATGGATGGACGGATGGACGGACGGATGGTGGTTGTGCATGCACGTGCGGGGCCAAGACCATCCCCCGCGCCCCTCGACCCGGTGCGCGTGGTGCCCTTGTTCGTCCGCGCATCGCCTCGATGGGCTGTCGCGGCCACGGCCACGGCCAACGCCAACGCAACCATGGCAGCTGATGCTTCTCAAGGCCCCCAAGTTCCTCCCACCATGGACGCGTCTCCTCCCGTGCCGCCCGCCGACGAGCCCATGTACGGCGGCTACTCTCGCTTCGAGATTGAACTGGAGGTACGAGCGGCTCTCTCCTCTCGCCTGCAGAGAGAACCCCCAGGCCACCTCCCCCCCGAGTCCTGTCCTCGGAAGCGAGGCGTGAAGCCCTAACGCGTCCGTAGTTCGTCCAGTCCCTCGCGAACCCCTTCTATCTCAACCATCTCGCCTCTCAGAAACTCCTCGCGCAGCCTGCTTTTGTCGCCTACCTCGCCTACCTGCAGTACTGGGCGAGGCCGCCGTACCTCAAATACCTGACGTATCCGGGCCCGACGCTCAAGCACCTCGAGCTCCTCCAAGAGGAGCGATTCAGGCAGGACATTATGAGCCCCGACCTGGTGCAGAAACTGGTCGAGGAGGAGGTGAAGGCTTCGGTGCAGTGGCACAGGGAGTGATTTACGACGACCGTGTCACGAGGACCCGAATTTTGACGAATTTTGACGAGCTGGGGGGTTGCATCTCTCTCTCTCTCTCTCGCCCTCTCTCTTTTTCATGAAAAAATAAGAAATAAAAATAAAAATAAAAGAAATCTACCGTACCCAGCTTCGGAAAAAAAAGTGCCTCGAAACACGCTCCCAAGCTCCCAAGAAGAAGAAAGCATATAAAACGCCAAAAACAAAAAAAAAACCACTTCTCGAGGCCCCCAAGTCCTACATGCGCACGGGGCAGAGGTGCAACGAACAGACCAAACGCAATCAATTCTCCCTCCAGCGATTCCCACAGGTCATACACTTGAAGAAGCTGGTCATGGGCTCATCGGCACTCCGAATCTGCACCTGGAAGAAGGCAGCCTCGTCGCCGTCGCATCCTTCGGCAGGACATTGGGCACGGCCCTTTTGTGCATTGTCCCACGCGCCGGGCCCGCCAAAGACGTCCTCCTTTTCCTTGCGCTCGAACACGCGGCGCGAGAAGACGGGCTCGGTGATGGTGTGTTCAAACGGACAGGTGCGGCACTCGAGGCGGTTGGTGCGCTGGCTTGTGAGGGACACGGTGAGGATGTTGGCGCATTGCGGGCAGACTTGTTCACGCTGTTAACAACGGCGAGCGGTCTCGAGGGGGGGGTTCCTGGGGTTCGGGAAACGTACATAGCAGCATAGTGGGCCACGACTATGTTGGGGCGGTAGTAGATCCAGAGCAGTATCGAGATAAACTAGATACCAAAGATGTGCCGTGCGCCCAAGTTGTCGCGGCTGTGCGGGAAAAGACAATCGCCAACGAGGGGAGAAAATCACCGTCTTGGTGGATTTTCTAGGCGGACAGTTCTTCACGGTGGGGTTCAGCAGCCGGCCGACCCAGCCAAGAGTCGAGAAGTCGGGACCACGTGCAGCCCAGGGTAGGCTCCCGGCCGACGGCAACCCCCCTCCCGGCAACTGCCCCTCCACGGGTGGACCGCCGACGGCGAGACAAAACCACATCGTCACCTCGAGGCACGCTCACGCATCCTCCTCACCCTCTCTCCTCTCCTCTCTCTGGCCTTCCTCACCCCCCCATCCCCCCATCCGCCGCCATGCCCGCCGACGAAGAGGTACACGAGGTAAACACCCGCCCGCCGCCTCAAAAGCCCCCCCGCGGCCGCAGCACGCTGACCAAGCACAAATAAAAACCCAACCCACCAGGGCGCCTCGACCAAAGAGCTCCTCATCGAAGCCTGCCGCCGCAACAACACCGACCTCCTCGCCGACCTCCTCGCCGGCAGGCCCGACGCCGAGATCACCGCCCTCCTCAACACCACCACCACCGTCATGGGCAACCACCTGTACCACGAGGCCGCCTCGCACGGCAACTGTACTCCCCCCCCTCCTCCCCCCCGAGACGCGCCCGACGCCCAACCCGCCCGCTGACCTTGACCTTGACCGCTGACCGCCGCGCCCCCCAGACGAAGTCATCGACCTCCTCCTCGACCAGCCCTCGTTCGAGTGCGACCCCGTCAACCGCCTCGAGGGCGACACGCCGCTCCACTCGGCCGTGCGCTGGCTCAACGCCGAGCCCCCCGCCCAGCGGGCCTTCGGCAAGGCCCTCGTCGAGATGATGCTCGAGGCCGGCTCGAACCCCCGCGTCAGGAACAAGGGCGGCCTGACGGCCCTGCAGCTCGTCGACCCGCGCAACCTCGAGCTGCGCCAGCTCATACAGCAGCACGAGTACACGAACCAGAATGCGGGCGACTTTGTCACCGTCGACGCGGCGCCGGCGAACAAGACGGACGGGGGGGGCCGTGCGGCGGCCGTGGGGCACGAGGGTGAAGGCGACGGCGACGGAGACGACGACGACGACGACGCCGAGTTCAGCGGGAGTGACGAGGAGGAGAGGGCCGAGTGGGAGAGGAGGAGGCGGGACAAGCGGAGATGAGTGTGTCGGGGGCCCTGGTTTTCTGGGCATGTCTTAGATTCTACCTTTTTTTTTTTTTTTTTTTTTTTATGCAGCGTTGGCTTGATTTTTATTCGTCTTGGAATTTTGGTCTCTTTTTCTTTTCCCTCCATCTATTTCGGCCCTCCCTTTTGGTGAGCCTGGGAAAACAGGACTTTTCCAGCAATCAATCAATTCAAGCGCTAGACCACGGGCAGCAAGTGGACGGGTCATCCCCAAAAGAATAGCATTTACTAGGCCTAGTTGTGTCGAGGGAAACAGAAGGTTATATGGCTCTAGGTTCTTGTTGCAATTCCATCCTGCAAGTCTTTGTTCCTACTTGCGCCTCACAACGCACTCCACAACGGTCCCCCGTTGCCGCCGTCCTACCTGGGGGGGCGAGCGCAATGCCGACAGGGACCAGACCAAAACGAGCCGACGTCTACTCATGCCATGACTAGAAAAGCAATGAGTGAAGCTAGCAGAGCGGCCGTCAGTCCCGTTGACGGCGTCAACCCGCCAGCTGCTCCCTTGCCAGTTTCGACGTAACTGGTGTTCCGGAGCATCCTTATAGACCGCATTGACAGGCTGCCGCCGCTTGCCAACTCGAATAACTCTTTGCCCAGCTGTCGTAAAATATCAGTCGACCGACCGGAAGGACACATGACCACCTCCCAGCCACCTCCCTTTGGGATGATGAAAGTTGACTTTTGGTCGTCAAAGGCAAAGCTGTATGCGTCGGGACAGACCGTCTTGACTGCTTTGCTGTAGCTCGATGGCTTGCAAACATTTGGGTCATGGTACTTTCCGACACAGCAATCTTCATCCGAGCCGCTTGCTGCACAGGCACTGTTGCAAGGTGAAAATGCGGGCCGTTGGATGTTGTCGTCTGGATACGGGTACACGCCGTCCCCAGGCTTAGTGGGGGGAAAGGCGAGATTGGGCCACGGACACCAGTTCTCGATGCTTTGGTTTGTCTCATCTGGTTCCAAGGGAACTGGGAACGTAGAGTTGGCATAAAATGTGCCAGTCTTGGCGTTGCTGGAGAGCCAGCCGGCCGTTGCAATGCACGCACAGTTTGTCAAATTTGGGGGGATATATGTTGTGTTCTTGCCAGGGATGTAGCTGATGCCCACGGGGAGATTGTAGCCGTCAACCAAAGATATATCGTAGAATGTTTGCATGCCATTCACGCCGCCGGCCAGGTTGAACTCTGCAAGCGTGGCAGGGGTTGCTCCCTGAAAGGCAATGAATGCTTAACGACGTTGGAAGCACGGGGCTGATGGGGATGAAACACACTTACACTGAACTCGCAGTCAAGCTTGGAGAAGCAGTCTCCAGTTTTGCACGCACACGACTCGCCATTGACTGTGCAATTCGTCCTCCCCCAAACGCGTCCCTGCCAATCTGCCGCGACCCACAGAGTCTTGTTGTTTCCGGGCGCCAATTCGAAACCCCCAGTTCCGGGGCCAGTACCGGACTGGGTGGCAATGCCAGGCCAGATTGTTGTTTCGCATTTGTTGGTCACAACAAGCGGCACTTTATCCTCCCAATCCTCGGGAGGACCTCGTTTTGCGGGGATTTGCCGTTTCGTATGGCGGAAGAACTCGGCCTGCCAGTGTGCTTTTCTGTGAGTCGGCATTCCCAGGTGAGCTGCTGGAACGAGGGACGCAAAGGTAACAAAGATGAACAATAGTCGACTCATGGAGGATGGAGATGGAGGCTTCGCATCTGCACAAGGTGGTGACTTGACCATTGCTTCCTTTTCCCAGTTGAAGGAAGCCTCGCCTTGGTGGTGGTGACGGCCTGTTGTTGCTACTGCAGCAGGAAAGGAGGCAAGCGACGACCGTGGTGAAATTCAAAAGAAGAGTATTTCGTGTTGGCGAAGAATAGGAATTCTCATCTCGTGACGTCCTTTAAATATTCGTCCACTCGGAAAGATGCGTTCGAATTGTGATTTTTGAAACCAGCTGTAACAGTACAAGCAAGCCACCGTAGAGGATTGACACAGATGCCACGACCAAGTTCGTCTCCTCCAACAACCGAATAGTTCACGAGTCGATCTCAACAAGCTGGGTTTACCCCTGCTCGGATACTCCAAGCCGTTGTTTCCAGGAAAGATAAACTTGACGCGAGCTTCCTTGTCAAATCATTCGAAAATTCACTTGTAAGATGGGCCGAATGAAGGCTGGCTATGCCGCGTCGTTCCCAAGGTATGAAGGAGGCGCCAGGATGGAGGCAGCAGATCTGATAATGCAGTAGATCTAATGGACCCCACGGAAAGGTGCAAAGCAGAGCGGCGAATATGATGGTAATACTGATAGAGAAGATAAAAATGATTTCTGGGAACGGGCAAGCACACGCCCATCACAGGTAGCCTGTCCAGCAGGATCGCAAAGGATAGTAACGTAATCTGCTTGAGAAAGGAGAGGGTGAAGAGACGCCGGTTTGACTCGTCGGCCGAGGACGGATCCATGGCCATGCGAAGACTGTGACGGCCAGGGCATGACATGACGTGACATGACACGACGCAGGAACGACTGACCGACCGACCAACTAACTGCCTGGCCCGTCGTGTCAACGTTGAACGGTTGACAGACAGACTGGCAATCGCGACAGGGACAGGGACCAGAGTTCACCAGAAACAGGCTACTCCGCACATAAAGTAGCCTCTGCTCGGTGTGCTTGTGCTTGTCTCACGCTGCTGCTCCCCCGCCCCGCCTCGCCTCCCGTCCAGAGGTTAGGTGCTCGCCCATCGTCCGTCAGCCACAGGCACACGCGCACACTCGGTCATGTCCCTCCCCGACGACTCTCTACTAATCGTGCCCGCCCCACTTTATGTGGTTCGGCTAGCAAAAGCCCTCACCACCAAAGGTGGTGCTCGACAGCAAGGCGGGCCGGACACCAAGGCGGGCCAATTTTCAACCTAATAACGCTATTAACCTCTTCGCCTATAATGTACACCCTTCTCGTCCCAAATTTCTAGTAGATCTAGTACAGAATCCAGACGCCATTTACGTGCCTTTTTAGCTGCTTCAAAAAACGTCCTCTTGGCGTGGTTGTGGCGCCTTTTGTCGGCATGCTCTTTATGCTTGCTGTTCGCCTGATGAACTCGAGAAAGGTCTTTGCAAAGGCGTGATTGGAAGGAGAAACGGCGAATGGTTGACGCGACAGGTATGCATTTGTTGGCGGTGACGGGAGGGGAGCCATATGAAGAGGTGCATTATCTGTTGACTGTTTTTCTAGACCGGGAAATAAAAATAGGACATGTATAGAAAACCAGATATTACAGCCCTTTTTAAAAAAAAAATCAAAAAAATCAAAGGTCGTCACTCATTCATTGGAAGCTTCAACGAAAAAAAAAACCCCGGATGTAATTACGCAGCTCATTAAAGATCCACCTGATCAATCGCCGGCCACCATTGAGACCAGGCCCCCTGCTCGTCGAGGTTATTGCTGACTTCCGCGAAAAGCTGGTTCAACAAGGTATTAGTGTCGAGCTCGTGCTCGTGCTCGTGCTCGTGCTCGTGCCCTTGAACCGGCCAAGTCGCCTGCGCCGAGGGCCGCTCCGCGCCCCGAATCTCCCGAGTATGCGCGTCGGATCTATCCACGACACGGAACTCGTGGACAGACTGGTGTAGAGTATCAAAGTCTGCTCGTGTGCGCCCCTGGTATCGTGTCCGGTCCTCGGTTGCTCGCTCGTAGAGCACGGATGCATGGTGTATCGTTTTGATCTTGCGCGTGCCGCCCTCTCAATGTTAGCGCAACGGTGGCCACGGTCGTGTCATGCTTGCGGGCGGCTTACCCATCCGTCGGCGATTTTCCAGACAAGTCGAAACTTTTCCAGGTAGTCGAGACACATTTTGAGACAGTCGCTTGCTCGCGGGCTGCGGCCCAGGTTCATTCGGGGGTATTTCGCCACGTAGAGGTTGAGGTAGCCGGCTGAGAATGCGCAGAACCCGGCAAAGGGCGTCATGAGATGCACGCCACACTCGGAGGCCTCGTGTAGAATGGCGGCGATGTGCTCTGCCGCGCCGAAGAGGAGTCGGGAGCTGTCGTCCCACCAGCCCTCGGGGGCGGGCGCCCCCAGCATGGGCTGGTCGACTGGACCCCGTGGCTCCGACTCCGGGGTCGGCAGGAAGGGGAAGTACTCGCGGTGAAGCATGAGGGTGCTGACAAGGCGTAAGCAGGGGCGGCGGCGGCAAGTTGGGAGCCCCGTCGACCGCTACCGCTGTGGGAAGGGGATTCTTACCTCACGTAGTACAGGAGATTGAGGTAGACGAACGTCTCGCCGAAGCCGAGCGTCATGTGGACGGCCACCGAGTTGCTGGGGTAATGGAGCTTCCGATGCTGGCCTGCACTCCGTACTTCAATCGCTCTCTCACCGAACCAGCTGTCCCACCCATGAATTGTCTACCGAAATGTTCCTTACATTCTTAAAAAAACGTCCCGTCTCTCTGCCACCACGCATGGTGGAAAATATCAGGCTCCAAATATGCTTTGTGCAACAAGATGGAAAAAAAAAAAAGGAAAGGAAACGAAGAAAAGAAAAAGACAGCCTTGGGTCTTCTCCAGCTTTTTCCAACATCTCGTCCGCAGTTCTCTGTAATCCAACCAACATTGATACTGCCTCATGGTTGAGAAACCAAACAGTTCATAGCCCCATTCGTCACATCCAGCCCGTGTAATGTAGCTCGTAGTTCCGTCGCCCACCGTCCTCCATTAGCGCGCTGAATTGTCTCCCAGGTATCATTTAATGCCAACTCCGGATATAAGGCCTCTACTGATAAAACGGATCAAACGACAACACCGTATGCCCCGTGCTTCCTTGGTCCACTTCCGTCTATCTAAAGCGAGCTCTGCATCGGCCCATGACCTCACCCTGGCAAACTAATTCCGCGCTGAATTCAGAGCCGTCGAGGGTCAGATAGATGTCAAAGTAAACGCGGTAGAATGTTCCCTGGGGTGTGTCCATGCGCTCAAAGTCCTTTTCGAGATTCTTGCGCGAAAGATCGGACGTGAGGGTGACGACTTCCTTGATACCTGCCCAATAGTTAGTAACCAAGCTGCCCTTGAATCTCGATTACACGGCTCCCAAATGGCCGGCAACTCACGCGGGTCCTTGGTATATTCGGGGCACACGTCGTCATCGCAGGCATACAACACGTCTTCGTACATGAGCGTCGCTCCGGGCGCAACTTGTCGGAAGAAGGAGACTTTCACCGGTTCGCCGTTCTTTACCTTCTGACCCTTCTGCACGAAAATTTGTCGCGTGAACTTGCATCTATCCTTTCCATCCAACGAAGGGACGCGGTAGGCCTCGGGATGATAGCCCTCTTTGAATGGCTGCAGAGTACCCATGAGATAGTGGCGACGAGCAACACGGTGTGTAATGATACGCTCAGTGATACCAGCGGTGACCGCACCCTTGACGATGGCAGCCACCGAGTCCATGGGCCTCACGACTTTGGACTGGAACTGTGGGGGGACGTGCAGCTTAATCTGTTGGAAGAGGTACTCCGACGCACCGAAACCACCCACCACCAAGATGTTTTGCAGCGCGCGGTTCTGGGCCTGAATGGCAATAATCTGGTTTCGGACCAACTCAAGAATCCGGTTGACAACCGGCTCGAAGCACTGCAGAATTTCTTCATTGGTGAAAGTCATGTAACCTTCCTCGATGCCGGCCTCGGGGAATTCGGCCTCGATGCCAACATCCACAGCCCACTTCTGCCCGTTGTTTCTGAAATCGGCCTTGATTCTGTTTTCAAAGTCCATGATACACTTGCCGTATACCCGACCAGCAGTCTTGGAGGCGTCTGGCAGTTTCATTTTCCTAATCTTGGTGCGGAGGATGTTGCTGAAGTTGCGGTTCAAGGCGGTGGAGCCACAGGAATCTCCAGATCCAGCAGTGCACTCTGCCACGGTAAAAGGATGCTCTTCCTCAACTTCGTATGCAATCAAATCCACAGTACCACCACCACAGTCCACGATGAGAACGGCATCGTGGACCTTGAGGTTTAACAGTCCCGTCTTGGAGCAGAAGAGCGCGGCAGCCTCTGGTTCTGAAACCAGCGTCAAGCGGTTGTCGTTCTCATCGCGAAGGAAACCAGCCTGAATGGCAGCGGCTCGGGTGGCGGCTTTACCGGCATCGTTCCAAATTGCAGGGACGGTCAAATAATATCGAATGTTGCGCTCCTCTCGGTTGAACACTTCTCCCAGTGTCTTTTGCAGTGCTGATCGCATGGCTTGCCGAAGCTTAAACAGGTAGTCGGCTGCCACATCGATTTCAGACTTACCAGGAGGCAGAGGGGGCAGATTGATGGGGTCGATATACGTATTGCCGCTGAGCATCAGCTGTAACTTGAACCATTCCACCTTTTGGACCCCTGGCTTTGGGTAACCGGTGGGTGCCAAGGCATCAGCAATATCTGGACCCCATCCTACGACCTTTTGATACTGATCGTAGTAAAGCACCGTGGGGATCTGGTATTGCGACTCTGTCAGCACCTCTTTCCCAGCGCTCCGCGCTCGAGGCCATGTTTTCTTACCTTTTGTTTAGTATATGAACCGGCACCTGGCCACTCCGTGATTATATCTTCTTTCGCCTCATTGTTCGTGGCGAATGCGAAGGCAACACCGGAGAAGGTGGTACCCTATCGTGACAGCACGTGTTAGCAAATCACTGCCAGGCCGTTGCTCCTCCAACAGTGGCGAGCATCAGACATGGTCACAGCACAAGCCGAGACGTCTGGGCGGGGGCGGCACGAACAAAATCGATGCCAACAATGAGCTGTGCCTTGCTCTTGCTGGCGCCCTCAACCTCAGCAGCGGGATTGAGGTTGGGTCGCTGGAACTGCGGCGGAATGGGACCTCCCGGGGGAGGCGGAGGGCCAGGCGGATATCCCTGCTGTCCACCGAAGCCTGGAGGAGGACCGCCAGGGCCGCCCATGGGATGAGGGCCTTGGCCCATGGGAGGCATGTTTGGCGGCGGATATCCGACGGGCGCAGCGGTGTTGATGGGAGGAGGGCCTCCAACCATCTGGGTTGGCGGGGTGCGGTTGCTGCCCTGGTGAGGAGAGGTGCGATCGCCAGGGCCGGCGGGAGGATAATTTGCAGTGTAGCTCGGCGGGCGATTGCCAGCTCCCGGGTGGTTCATTGGGAGGCTGGTAGTCGAGGACGCGGCGCCGAGGGGCGGCGTCTGTCCTGGGAGAGGAGCTTGGTGTTGAGGTATTTGGCCGGGAGGAGGATGGCCTGGCGGGTGGCCCAGAGGCTGGCCTGGAGGAGGGGTACCTGCGGGCGGGACCCCGTCGGCGGTCTGGATGCTGGCGGTCGACTTGCGCTTTCCGAACCCGAAGCCTTTGAGGCGGGAGTTCATATAACTCATATGGAAGGAACGGAAAGGGGGCGGGAGGAAGATGAGTTGAGGAGCAGGCGGACGAGAGGAGAGAAGGGAGGAAGAAATGGCCGAGCCAGGGCTGGGCTGGCAGGGCTTGCGTAAGGCAGCTGAGCTACTCCGTACTTGAGCAGATTGACAGGATGGATGGGATGAGGAGGCTCGAGACTCGAGAGGGCCTCGACGTTCGGGGTCAGAAATTAGCGCCGCAGGGTCGACCGCAGGACCACAGGACACAATGGGGGGCTCGGCGACGGGCTGCAGCTGGCTGGGGAGGAGAAGGGAGAAGGGACCGGCGCCTGGAAGAAGCGGACGAAGCAAGCATCCAGGATGGCCTTGGCCTTGGTGGCCTTGGTGGCCTTGGTGGAGGCGCAAGACCGGACGGCGGACGGAAGACTGTGCGGTTGTGTGGTGGACCAGCACATGTGGCGAGTCGGGATGGCGCAGAGCTGAGATGGAGGAGGCTCAGCCCTTGACCACCACTCGGACGAACTGACTTTGGAGGCCTTTATACGAAGCAGCTTGCGATGCTGGATGGCGGGCGAAGCAAAGTTCACGTGTTGCGAGGCGAGGCGAGGCGGTGCGATGCGGAGCGGATGGAGGAAGCAGACGCGCCAACAGCGCAAGCACCGAGGGAGAGACAAACGACGAGGTCCGTCCACGACACCAGTCATCAGTCGGCCGTGACGATGCGGGACGAGCGAGAGGAGAATGTCATGGACTCGGGCGTATCCACGGTGACACAAGCAGAGGGCGGACCACTGACCAGCCACCTCGTGCGCGAGGGCTCGAGCTCGAGCGCGAGCGCGTACGATGCAGACGCAGACGCAGACAGCTCACCTGCACTCCGGCCGTCCTTCATTTACTCATCCAGTAACGTACGGAGTCCTCGGTGCTCGGTGCTGGAGCAATGAGGACGCTCGTGCTCCGTTACGCGAGCCCAACCGGTGGCCATCTGCATTTGGCACACCCGTTCGTTGCCTTGTTTTCTTTCCCACCAAGTACTTGTGTAAAGTAGGTACGGAGTACGGAGTAGAGTACGAGGTACGGGGTACGGGGCACGGGGTACGGGATACGAGGTCATCAACGTCGCGGCTCGCGAGTCGGACACAGCAGTTTAAATCTCGACACCTCGCCGACGCTCCTCATGTAGGACTTTTTTGCTTTGTAACTTACTCTACCTTGCATGTAGGACTTTGGCAAGCTCGTGTGTGCGGGGTTTCGCTCCAGCTCGGGGTGCGACAGCAACAGGCGGGGAAGGCGGGATGCGCCAATGCTGCTGGGTAAGTACCTTTTTAGTTACCAAGTACGGAGTACCGCGTCTATAATTGTCCACCTGCCACGTCAAGTCGGTTTGACAGGCCTGACGCATGCACGGCCGCCGCCGTACTCAAGTACTTGGACAAGTTACTTGCTTGATCGTCAGCCACGCCGACTCGTCTTCTCCCATTGACGGTACCGCGCAACACACCGTGTGAACCCACAATCGGATGTAGTCAGTACTTCCATACTTTGGCAAACTTGGGCAGCATCTCCAAATTGACTTCGAAATCTATCGACATGATGGCTCCGCGCATGGATGCGGACCGACCACAGGAACGCGGCCCGAGTCTTCCACTCGATATTCCATGTGGCAGCCCAATTTTTCGATGCCACTGATCGCCCAGCTCTGCGACTGGAACTCAAGTAGTATCAGGCTGAAAGTGTGTGTGTTGGTAAACTATAATGGCGTCCATGTTCCTAGGCCGGCCGCGACAAACCCAGCCAGACTCGAGGTCTGGGGTGAGAGACTGGCGAGCAAGACCAGCACTGAGATGTCAAGGAAGGATATCTGGGTGTCAAGTGCCAAGGCATGTGTATTCGGAACATACCAAACTATAAACACAAAGTACTCTCAAGCACACAAGCTCATACTCACAAAGTATAACGAGAGAGCACGCCCAGTATTCCACCTGTAGCAGACATCAGATCCGGAGACAAACATTACCGGGGGATGGTCGACATATAATAGCAATCCGATCTTCTTTCTTGGTGAAAGGATGTAGCATAGGTTCACTGGCGCGGTTCCTCACCAGGTTGCCCTCTCCGTGGCAATCTCCCCTTTTGCTTTCGAGTGTAGCATCTTTGTTCATTGTGACCCATGTATCGCTCGTGGAGCGTGGTATCGATGGCTTTGGCCAGATGTTGGTTTCTGGCAACGCGATTAGAGGACAGGAAATAGGTAGGATGCTTGTTTCATTGGACTCATACTTCGCGGCAGTCGAGGGCCGTTCCTGGGGGCCAGCTCGGGAGGCAATTTCGCTTCAACTTGACTTGTCCACTAGGTAACGTGGGCGTTCAATCCTGCAACCAACGTGCATGGACAGAGAATCATCGAAAAACACGATTTCTGCACGGACTGCTCTCAAGGAAGTCACTCAGTTTAGGCACCATGCCTTCAATGTTGACTTTACAATTCCCGTGGAAAGGACCGAGGTGTCTGCTCCGGAAGTGCCGAAATCCGTCTGGCGAGTTGTCGGTCGACTGCTGGGGCATAAACTAGGAAGAGGGTCACACGTTAGCGCTAACCCTGGGCATTGCGATCTTGTACAATCAACTCAATCATTTATTTAATAAGTAAACAGAGTGCTCCGGGACCCCAGACTACCGGGCACCAACGGAGCGAGCACGCAACGCTGTTCTGGGCCTGGGCGAGACGTCTTTTGAGCGAGGTTGCCAGAGGGCAGCTCGACTCGGTGCGCGACTAGAGTAGCATGAGAGGAGAGGCGCGGCTGTTCTCAATGTTCTTGGACAGAGAGGTTCAAGTACTCCGCATCCGACAGCTAATTCCGCCTTGGCAGCAGATGACAAATCTAGTCGGCATCAAACCACAGATGAAATTCTAAACACAACGTTGGCCGAAATGTGTGATGTGGATATGGGGTTGACGATGCGGACGATTCCGGGGACGCAGTGGTGAATCAACTGTCGATGGAGTCGGGGACTATGAGTCAAGTATGATAGGCAGTGGACGTCTTTTATGAGGGCACATTTGTCGTTTTGCAGCGACCTGGACCTGGCTGGTCTGGTTCGAATGAAGCTAACTGAACATCTTCCCTCTTTGCCTTTGTAGAAGCCACACTGGCGGATGAACGGGGCCTGATGCATGGAAACGAGGCAGACGATCCACATCATGCAGGGCATGGAGGAAATAACGCACAAAAAAACGAGGCGTTGACTGGTGCAGCGAATGCAGTCGCTGCAGTGCGAGCCAGGCCGCGCCCAGCTGCCCTCGTCGGCTGAAACAAGCCTTCGGCATTGCGGGCCCGTCGGCCATCCGAAAGGACACTTGTAAGTTGTCAACAACCGAGTTAAGTTACGGGGCAGGCAGGCGGACTTGGTGGCTTCCTCGAGGGCCTCGGTAGGTCAAAGGGCAAACATTGAAGTTGAACGGCCGACTAGTCCCGCCTCATGTCGCTGCCTCTTCCTTCCTCTCTTCTCGACCGGACCGGGGAGCGTTGACGAAAAGAGATGACGTACCGAGCATTGCAAAACAACTTGATAGCCTTTGATCCACGTTGCCAGATCTTCTCCATCTCTCTCTTCCCCCCTGACTCTCTGCTCACGACTCACGCCTGACGCCTCACGACTCGGGCGCGACGCATCTCATCGTCAGCTTGCTCATCCGTCTCCGCCTGGTGGCGGGGATATATATCCTCCAAGGCCTGTACGCGCGCGGCACGGAGCACGGGGCCCAGCCCAGGCGGCGGACAGCACCAGACTGGGGTTGAAGAGACCCTGGACGTGGAGTCGTCATCCGGCCCGTCTTTTGCAGGCAGTCGGCGTGCCGAGCTGCGGCGCATCATTACCTGCTCCAGAGTCCAGAGACCGTCACGAAGACCTACGACAGCAACCACGACTGCCCTAATCTGCATCGCCTCGGCCGCTCCGCAGTACTGTCCCATCGACAGACGGGCCCGACGGCGGCGCTCAGCGAGGGAGGCACTGGCGCCGGTTGGCGTCTGCGGCGGGGGATGCAGAAACCAACAACCACCAAGACAAACATCGACACTCCTAGCGACAAGGCCACTCCGGTGGCAAGCTGGACTAGCCGGCACCGGTGGCTTATTCCGCCAGTCCTTGTGGCCGCTGCAGCCGCGGTACGTATGTCTGGGCTTCGCGTTCTGCAATCGATACATGGCTTCATTTCCGTTGCCGTCACCCGCCACCACACTGCACCATCTCGACCATGGTCCATGATGATGTCAATGGCCATCCATCATTTTCGTTGGCACGCCCAGGTGGCGCTAATAGCGTTGAGCATGGATGCTCAAGCAAGCTTACTTGGTAGCTTTCAAAGTTCCCATGCTCACATGAAAAGCTGGGTCCCCGCATGCCTAGCCCCAGACGTTCCCATAGCTCTCGACTCTCAAGCTGCTGTTCCTTTCCATCAATCAATTGTCAATTTCCATCTCCTGTACACTGCTCGTCCTGCTGCGGCCGCCTATTTATTGACTTTGCTCACAGCTCGTCATCCATTTTGTGCTCCACGACGCCGGGCTGTACGGCTCGCTGGTCCCGGTGCCGTCGACCTTTTTCTTCACCTTTCCCCTCCACCTCACCCATTCCAGCTCTTATTTTTCTTCTCGCCTGAGCCTCGGCTTTCCTCCCTCTGTCCTCGCACCGCCGGAGTCGGTTTGCGCAAACCCTGCACCATTTCCAGTACTGGCGCCCGTCTCGAGGCCTCTCACCACCATGGCGCTTGCCGACAAGACGAAGCGAGTCGTCTCGCAGTTCGACCTTTCCGACGCCGACGTCAACGTCCATGTTCGTGAATTTCTAAGGCAAATGCGTAAGTTTGGCCTGCGAGGCTAAAGCCGCCTGTCGTAAACATGACATAGCCCACGTCGGCTGAACGAGCTGACGCCACTTTTGCCAGAGGAGGGTTTGGAAGCCGACGGCACCAGCATCAGCCAGATCCCTACCTATGTTACGGGGGTTCCCAATGGCACCGAAAAGGTAACTTACGACATGATGCCTCTCCTTTCCTGCGCTGGCAATCCCGCAGCCTGCCGCCGACCAGCACTTTCTAAACGCTCTATGCATTACAGGGCCTCTACCTGGCGGTTGATTTGGGTGGCACCAACTTTCGCGTCTGCTCCATCATGCTCAACGGCGATACGACCTTTAACCTAACATACAACAAAGTGGTTGTTCCCAAGGAGCTCATGGTTGCGAAAACCGCCCATGAGCTTTTTGCTTTTCTGGCCAAGCAGATTGAGCTGTTCCTTCGCCAACACCACGCCGAGCACTTTGAGAGTCATTCGCGCCGCAGAGCTACGGCTAGTACCCCGATGGGCTATCGCGACGAGCAGATTTTTCGCCTTGGATTCACTTTTAGCTTTCCTGTGAAGCAGTTGGGCATCAACAAGGGTTACCTCATTCGCTGGACCAAGGGTTTCGACATCCCTGACGCCGTTGGCAAGGATGTTTGCCGCCTGTTGCAGGACGAGATTGACAATCTAAGCCTTCCTGTCAAGGTTGCGGCTCTTGTCAACGACACAGTCGGCACCCTGATGGCCAGATCATATACATCTTCAGGGAAACACCGCTCTTTGTTGGGCGGCATCTTCGGCACTGGTACAAATGGCGCCTATATCGAAAAGACGGCCAAGATCAAGAAGCCAATCGAAGGCGAGTATGACGGTTCAACTGGCGAAATGGTCGTCAACACCGAGTGGGGCTCGTTCGATAACCAGCTCAATGTCCTGCCTTCCACTCCCTGGGATAAGGCGCTGGATGTTGAAAGCGTAAATCCCGGAATCCAGATGTTTGAGAAGCGCGTTTCAGGAATGTTTCTGGGAGAAATCGTACGACTGGCCGTTGTTGACATGATCAAGGACGACGACATCAGCCTTTTCCGAGACGTAAACTCTAGCTTCAACGACAGATCCACCACCACAAGCATTGGGCCCAAGTCAAGCATCTTCGAGCCATGGGGACTCGACAGCGCCATCATGTCCGTCGCTGCGGCTGACAACACCCCCGAGCTCTCTACGATCCGGCTGGAATTGGAAAAGTCACTGGACATTTACGCCCCGTCATTAGAAGATGCCCAGGCGTTCAAAGCCATCTCCGACGCTGTCGCTCGCCGAGCCGCCAGATTGTCAGCCGTGGCCATTGGCGCCATTGCGTTGCAGTCGGGCAAGCTTGACGACCCCCAAGAGGAGTTGCTCGACATTGGTGTGGATGGGAGTCTGGTTGAGTACTATCCATTTTTCCGGGACATGATCTACGAAGCTCTTGCGGCCATCGACGGCATTGGAGCTGACAAGGTCGCAAAGATTCGAATCGGCATCGCCAAGGACGGAAGCGGAGTTGGTGCGGCGTTGATCGCCTTGATTGCCGCTCGGATGGAGAAGCCCGGCGACTTCCTTGCCGATCTGCGCTCCGATATCAAGAGACGGCTCGAGAAGATCCCGTCTAATGTGTCGATATCAGTCGAGGATCCCGCACGGTCAATGACACCGTTGGTGTTAGTGGGCGGTCTTATTGCGGTGGCCGCGATTTCAGGCCTATGGTGGAGCAGGCGGCGGTGGGCGTGAATGATGGGTGGGCGGCCAACAGCCTCTCTTCGTGGACATGGAAACGGGAGTTTTTCTTTGGGTTCATGGTCTTCTTTTCTGTATCAAAATATCTGGGTAAAATACTGAGTCGTGAGCTGTGTGTTCAAAGCACCGTGGCAAAGCAAACCTTTTTGTTTATGTGCTTCTCTCTCTGTGTACATCTTTGTCTTGCATTTTTTGTGACCCTTGGCTGTCTCTCTCGCCGTATGTATGTAGCTGACCGTGTAACTTCCATCCCCGACCCGTTGCTCTATGCCTTCTATGCGTCGTCATCATTCGTTGAAAACTCTATCTGTTGTTAATGTCCCTGATGCACATGGTTGCTTTATATACTCGTCAGTTGGCGAACGCGGCGGCCGGATACGAGCGATCCTTCTTCTTCCTCGGGGCTTGTGAACTACTCCTGGAACTCGCCGCCGAGGCCGACTCACTGCCC
Source organism: Metarhizium album ARSEF 1941 (assembly GCF_000804445.1). Lineage (NCBI taxonomy): Eukaryota > Fungi > Ascomycota > Sordariomycetes > Hypocreales > Clavicipitaceae > Metarhizium > Metarhizium album. Next base: position 581,563 of record NW_024467589.1, read on the forward strand.
GTCATGCGCAGCGGACCCAGCTTCTGGGCCATATCGGCCGGGAGGTCGTTCCATTCCGTATCCGGCCGTTGGCTCTGATACGACTGCACCGACACGGCTTTTGGTCTCGCAGCTTCCCCCCGTGGCGATGGTGCTGACGGCGGCGGCGTGGATTGCGCGGACGGAGGACCAGATGTCGGCGGCGGCGGCGGAGGCAGATTCACAACCGCAGCAGTTGTGCTCGCTGCGAGGGGGGGTGACGAAGCCGCAACACCGTTATTTCCAGTCACACGGGGGAGACTGCTCCTCACGCTGGCGCCAACATCCCTCTTCATGAGCCACGCCGAATCGGGCCGCAGCTTCAAGTAGTACCCCTCCACGGGAGGCTCCAGCCGCGTGAACCCGCGCGCCTCGTACCAGTGGAGGCCCTCCTCGTTCTCAGTCCAGACATGGGCGGTGACGGTGCGAACATCCAGCGTCGGCGCGCTGGCCGCCGTGGCAACGACGTGGTCGAGCGCGGCGTTCATCAGCCCCAGCGAGCGGTAGGGCGAGAGCAGACACAGCGAGCGGATGTACAGGTTCTGTGGGGGGACCGGGGCGGCCGCGGCGGAGGTGTCGGCGTCGGACTCTATGTGAGACACGATGCCGCCTATGATTTTGGGCTCCTCGCCCGCGTGCGTCCATGTGATTACGCGCGAGAAGGGGCCTGATGAGGACGCGTCCGTGGCCTTGTGGTAGAAGGTGTCTGGGTAGCTGACTTGTAGGAGGAGGGAGTTGATGCGCCGCAGGGGTGCGATGTCGGACTCGGTAATGAGGCGAATGGCCGCCTCTGGGGGAAGGTTGGCCGGCGGGGGCGGTATTGAGAGGGTTTGAACCGGAGGCCCGCGAGAAGGAGGAGGCGAATTGGGGGGGTTTGACGGCATCATGATGTCGCGTGATGATGGCGGCGGTGCGTATTTCGGCTGTTTGGACTGGAAGAAGGAGCGGATGGATAGCTGCGCGGGCGGCGCCTTGGTCGAAGGGAGAGACATTACTGGTAAACGATTGACTGGCGGAAGAGGGGGATGTAGCGGGGGGGGGGAAGAGGAGAGGAGAGGAAAAGGAGAGGAGGATGGATGGATGGATGGATGAAGCTGGCGAGGGACGGAGACGGAGGTTTGTTTGATTGAAGTAAACTTTGGGATGGACTGTTGGTGGTGGTCGAATTAGGCAGCGTCGAGAGGCAAGAGGGGCAGGGGTAGGGACAACGTGGTGCTGGATTTGGCTTAGTGCGGTTGGTTGTGGTGGTTTAAACTACGTACTACTATATGGGAAGGGTTCGGCATCGGCATCGGCATCGGGCCAGCTGGTTCATGAGAGTCTGGCGCATCGCGACATATTACACATGTGTACCGTGCATCTGGTCCTTGGCTTGTGTTTGTTGGAGCGTTGGAGGCGCCAGGCGCCCCTCCATGTGTCGGGGCGGCCATGTCTTGGGGTGATATGATGGCCCGAATCTTAGATGAGGTCACTGGCATTTATACAGATTAAAGAATGCCCACCCCAACATTGGGATCGGGGGTGGTTTGAGATTGATGGCGCCACATCTGCAGGACCTGGTTGATCAGTCAAGATCAACAGGCCGTACTGTGCAAGTCTGTACGTAGTCTGGTTCCATGCCGGGTTTGAGTTGTCGCAATTGTTCAATGTTCGGCACAAGTTGCATAAAATTTGAAAAGACCAGTCTTCGTGACATGTGACTTTATGCCAGCACCACTACGGAGGGTCGAGGCGGTCAAGGCCACATGCACATCTACTCGAGTTACTTACTTCTTATCTGGCAGCAACCCGTAAGAACTTGGTACCTACTCAACTTATTTAGTAGAGTACTTGAAGGAATAAGGTTCCTAAGTACTTACCTAAGGCACCTAACTACCTAGGTACGCACTTAAGTGCTCCGTACTTGGTTCTTGGATGTTCCAAGCAGGCGCTTATGAGTAGCAAACTTGAGACCAAAGAGACGGCAGCCCGAAAACTCGGCTTGAGCGGCGAAAGTTAACGCCGTCCTCCCCATTTTTTCGACCGGCAAAAAGGCTGCAACCCGGAGGCCTGTCTAGGCGCTATTTCCACCACTTCTCTGATTTTCGCCAGCTGTGCAGTGTGCTGTCAAAATTCAATTGGCACACAGCATCCTCGGTATGGTACTACGTAGGTACCTGGTTGTATGAACTTGTATACTAAGTGAGTACCTTGGTAGTTACTTGTTTTCAGTCTTTTGGCTCCCAGTCGATGTCCCGAACCGACATCCGGGTTCAATCTGCACAGTCAGTCCGTCAGTCCGTCAGTCCGCACAGCATCAGTGCTACATGCATGTATTCGACAAGACGACGAGAACCCCCCTTCTGTTGAACGCACTGGACTTGTGTAAGTTGTTCTTTCTTCCATCTCCTGTTGCATCACATCATGTCTGCCTTTCATATCGCGACCAGACCCCTCCTGAAGCTTGCACCAGTCACTGTGGGCAGACTACACGGCACAAGACACAAGGCGTGGGCTGCTTGTCATCGTCATCGCCATCGTCATCGTCATCGTCATCACCATCGGATGGGCTTGACCACTGACCTCCCTTGGCATCAACATTAACGTCGGCCGCACAGCAGAACAGTCCATCACTGAACAAGAGCAGCCTCGCATGCTTCATAATCGCACTCGGCCGACACGGCGAACCCCGACCATTCAACGGTGGTTATTTTTAATCACGGCCTCACCCCCCGGCCAAGGCAAGGTTATCTATCCTCCACCACATGCTGCATCTCTGTCATTAGCAGTGGCATCAGCATTTTAATTGGTGGCTGCCGCACACCCTTTTGCGACTGACCCCATCGTTCGAGTCTGACCGCCGTCTTTTTTTGATGCGGCGCCTGCCTCCCTCTGTTTCCCACACGACGAGACCCCCAGCGCCGAGTCAGTCAGTGAGTCTGGCACCGGGCCCAGCCCAGACAAGCACCCCTGGGCCCTAGCAGAGGAGCACTGAGCACTGCTGAGCCCCGAGCACTGAGCCCCGAGCACTGAGCCCCGAGCCCTGCCCAACCAGCGGGCAGCACCACCACTGGACACTCGACTCTTGACGGAGCGAGGGAGCGATTCAGTGCGTGCTCGTCAGAAATCCCCCCGGATCGATACCCTGGGCTAATTCCACCCCGTCACCGTCACTCGGGACTAGTCGGCCATCATCACACGACTCCGTTACTCCGTTACACGGGGGGGTGCCAGGGCCGCCCGAAAACTCTCAGCCTCTTCCCTTAATCCCCAAGGCGCTGACCGGCACCTGAATTGATTTTATTTTGTTGCGACCCAAGCTCGGCCGGATAGAGGCCATCGAGGCAGTCGCCATCATGAACGAGACCTCTGGGCGGGCCGGCATCATTCGCGCTCGTGATGATGCTTCCAGTGTGGACAGGCTGGTAAGTCGCCTTTCTGCCTGCAGTGCTTTTCTCGGCGCTCCCTATCCTTCCTTTATCGCTTGGTCTGGATGACATCAGGATCATCGCCATCGCCATCGCCATCGCCGTCACCATCACCGCCACCCCGAGTCATCACCAAGCCCCATGCCATAGTCACCCGCCTATACCATTCTCATTTGTGACAGGCGCGATTGCTCGTGGCTCCCCTTGCTGCCGGAAATGGCCATTACCGTGGACTATCCTGATGCTACTCTTGCCCACCTTGTCAGCTTTCACGACCGGATACTGGCCATCAACTTGCGCTGACATTTGGCTCTTCTGTGCTCCCTTGTTTAGGTTCATTCAGTCCTGGACGATGTGCTCTACAACGTCCTGTCCGATCTGGTCATGAAGACGCACCGCGATGAAAAGACGGCAAAAGCAACAACAGCAGCCATCCAAGTCGAAAAGGCCGCTTCCGATGCCTCAGATAGCTCGTCACCCGATTCAAGGCCCGATATTCGAGTCGAGACAGATTTTGCCGTCTATGAGGAAGGCAGAGTGCTACTCAAGGGCAACCCGCTCCAGACCATACAGGACATTCTATGCCCCAAGTGTCATTTGCCCCGATTATTGCACCCGACGGATGGCAAAGGTGCGCGGAAGCCCGACCCGGCCGTCATCTACTGCAAGAAACACCCATACATTGATAAACCCGGATGCGACATCTACGGTCAGAGCTGGGTGGCCCCCGGCCCTGGACGAGGTAAGAAGAAGAAGGACGTGGAAAAAAAAGAAGACGGCACTCCGGAGCAGCGACCGCCCAATGTGCTTTCTTTTCCGTCCGCCACGTGCAGTAAATGCAAGCGCTGTATCCTCGTCACCCGACTGAATAACCACATGGGCTCCTGCATTGGCAACAGCGGTCGAAACGCCAGCCGAGCTGCGGCCCAGAAGCTCAACGGCAACTCCCAGAACGATTCCACCCCTCCGTCGTCACAAAAGGCAACGCCAGCCCCTGGCTCCCGCGCTGCCAGCCCGAGGAAACGAGATGCCAGCGAGGAGAATGACGACTCCGACACGAGCCATCAAAAGAAAAAACTGAAGGCCACCCCCAACCTGACCAAAAAGGTCATCATCAAGACGAAGCCGACGTTCAAAAAGGAAAAGCCCAAGGCATCGTCACAATTGAGTCAGGAGCACAGACTGGAGCACTCTTCCCCGGCTTCCAACGGCAAGGGCACGCCCAAACCAGCCAAAAATGGGAGTCCGGCCACCAAGATCAAAGCATCGAAACCGATTCAAAGTACGCCGCTGTCAAAAAAAGACATTGATGGGATGTCTGAAATATCAGACACAATGTCATCGCCGCCAGCAAAGTAGATGGTGGCGAGGCCTCTTGGCGTCACTGTTCACGCCAAGCTGCTTCTGCACAACACGCCGAACCTTGAACCTCAAAACGACAATGTCCTTGGCAACACACACGCCACATGCCCCGTGGACGTGATAGCTTGGCCGTTCGTGGCCACCACACTTGGATACAGAACAATCACATGGATATAGAAAAACACAATCTGTTTGTCCTTCTTGATGCCCGACGAGGCGTTGGAGAATTACTTTGTATTATTTTTTTCAGAACCCTACTGCATCAGTCGAGCGGCCAGGACTTTGGCTATGGGCCTGGGGTATCCGATATTCTTAGCATTCATGGACGGCATTCGGTCCATGGCGTTGGGCGTCCTTTGATGTTTTGTCTCTGGCAGATTCTGAGTTTTCTAAATATAAAAACGGGCCGGGGCGAATAGGACGTACGCTTCTATTCTGTAATTTGCCTAATTTGCCAAATGCTGCCATTTGCCTGATCCCAAACCGTGGCATCTCTACGCAACTCTTAACTCCCATTGCTCCAGGAACGCCAAGTCCATGCAGCGCCTCTGCTTGCCTCACAATCACCCATGTTAGATGTCTCTCTCTACTCGTCGTCACCACTGTCCAGCAGCCTCCCCGAGACAATCTTGACCTCCTCGACCGGCCGATCCTCCGCCCCAGTCCTCACCATTCCCATTCTCTTGACAACAGCCATGCCCTTCTTGACCCTGCCGAAGATGGTGTGCTTCCCGTCCAGCCACGGCGTGGGCGCGAGGGTAATGAAAAACTGGGATCCGTTGGTATTTGGCCCGGCGTTGGCCATGCTCAGCACCCCGGCGCCCGTGTGCTTGAGAGCGGGGTGGATCTCGTCGTCGAATTTGTCGCCGTAGATGGAGGAGCCGCCGCGGCCGGTGCCGGTGGGGTCGCCGCCCTGGATCATGAAGTTGGGAATGATGCGGTGGAAGGGCGTCGCGTCGTAGTAGGACCGGGAGACGAGGGTGGCGAAGTTGTTGCATGTTCTGGGGGCGTGCGTAGTGTACAGCTCGAGGGTGATGGGGCCCTTTGGGGGGTAGGGGCGGCACGTGTTAGCGACGACGTCGACGGTGGTTTGGGGCCGGGAGATGGATGGGGCCGAGCATACCATTGAGGTTTCGAGAAGGACGTCGGTCGTCATGATGGGCGTGGCTGTTGGACGAGGACAGATGATGACGCTGGGCCTTGGAAGCGGGATGACGAGGCTGACGGTTCGGAACGCGTACGGAGTCGCTCGGGCCCGGGTGCTACTGGTCAGGTCAAGCTGGTGAGGCGGTGGATTCGGGCCCTGTGCCTGTGCCTGAGCGCCGTGGGCTGTGGTCCAACGCGCATCCAAAGAGTACCCGACGAGGAGGCACCGACACAGCGCCTTGTTTGTACTCGAGCTCACAGCTCGAGTCTATTACAAACTTGTAGCTTAAGTCTACAAAAATAACTTTACTACAAATAGTAGATAGATGTAGAAGTTTATAGCTATTAATATTCTGTAATAGACTCGAGCTATAAGCTCGGGTATACACAAGGCACTGTGTTGGTGCCTTGTTAATTACTCTTTAGATGCACATTGGACCTATACATATATTTTACAAAAACGGGAGAGGAACCTCTCGTTTTCTCTCTTCTCTCTCTAAGTTTGTAGTTCATACAGTCATGCTTACATATAGTTGCCTGTAAGGCCAGTCCTCAACACTAATACTAGTTCTTATAGTAGTTATTTAATTTCCAGCGAATGAGAAAGTAGCATATACCTTATAGCAATAGTTAGGTCAGGTCACTACAATAGTCAGGTCAGGTAAGTAAGCGATAGTTGGGTTGTCTGCATTCTCTCTACTCCCCTTCAGTCTCGGGGGCAGCTTCTATAGACAGCAAAAACACCTTGTGCCCCCTTCTCGCTGTAGCCTCCTTCAGGTTTGCTTCCACGACCTTCTTCTCGTCCCCTGCCTGCTTCCCGTCGGTCCTGTCCTGCTTCTCCTTGGTCGTGTCTACAATGCCATTCTCCAGCAGCCCTATCGTGGTGATGGCCTTTCCCTGCCCGTCCAGCTCGACAACCACATCCACGGTATCCAGGCTGCCGTCCTCGGTATACTTCCACATGTCCTTCCACTCCCCCCTCACCAGCGCTGTGAGCACCATCGAGCCCAAAACACATGGAACGAGATACAGTAGCGCCGGCTGCCCACGTTTGAAAAGTAACAGCATAGCCAGCGTCACAGCCATGCCGAGCGTGTACCCTGTCATGGCGGCGTAAAAGTACGTCTTGGGGAACCGGGCGGCTGCCAGCTCGACTGGTAATTGCGACGGAAACGAGAGGAAAAAGTTCTCGCGAGTCCAGAGACCCTCGCCCCATTTGTTCTTGGCGTCAACGTAACGAGCCTTGACTTCCTTGTGCTTGACTTCACTACGACGGACAAGTTCTCCAGAGGACTCGTCCTTTGTGATCATGGTGAGGTCGGTTGGTTCATACTTTATTTTGCGCACGTAGTGTAGCCACAGGTCGAGACGGAGCGCCCAGGCAATGACCATGCCGGGGATGACAATGTCTCCGAGGCCAAGGATGCTTTTCCGCGATGCGACCTCGAAAGTGAGCTTGATGGGAACCTCGAGGGTGGTGGCGACAGTCACCATATAAGGCCTGCGAGCGGTTAGCTTTTCTCCGACAGCAAGACGAGACAAGTCCTGATGAGCAAGGCACTCACGTATAAAACACCATGACGACGTCGTAAAGGAACAGGCCCCACAGGACCAAGCTAGCCGTCAAGAAATCCGTCGGCGACAGGATAAGAAAGCTTCCATAGCACATGCCATACCCAAGCATATTTGAGAGAAACGCCGAATGCGTCGAGAAGTACAACAGCGCGGTTGCCAGGGACAAAAACAGCCCCATCATATGCGAAAGTCGAATCTTGGCCGTCTCCTCGCCCACCCCGTGGACAAACAGCTTTATCGTCCAGTGTCTGGTGAGCAGGCTCCTGAGCTCCCAGACCACTTTCTGTCCTCTCTCTGTGGCAGCAAACACGCTAAGGATGCCGGGCAGGGGGTTCTTTCCCGTCACAGCACCAACGTTTCCAGAGTCGTCGCAGACCTGGACCGTTTTGGCTTGCTGGTCGACTCTTCGGAGGGATCCGTTCCAGCCGCGCCAGTACGTCGGGAAAACGAAGGATGTCACCAGATCCATACCGTGTGCGTAAAGCGTCAGGATACTAGCTATTGACGCAGTGGTCATGTAGTACCTCAGAATCTTATTCAAGACAGCTGGGTCCTTGAGCCACTGAATGAGGTAGTACAGCCCCATGAGCACGATGCCCGCCATGACGGGAAATAGAATTGCGTCAGAGGGCTCAAGCCCTTGCGAGAAGCGGTCATCATCGTCTGCCTTTCCACCAGGATGCTTTCCTTTGGGGGGCCTGGCGGAAGGGGGACGGCGGATGGCGGCGTGAGAGCCTAGATAGATGATTCCCAAGGCGGAGGCGACGAGTTTGAGTTCGAGTACCATGAAGTCGAGGTCTTGAAAGAACAAGAGTGGTGATGTCGAGGCCGTTGTTGCGTTGGCAGTGGAGTTGACAACTGTCACACGATATGTGGGCACCCAAGCTAGATAATCACGTAGATGATGCGAAGAGGCCTTGAATTAGAATTAGGCGACAAAAGAAAGAATGGTGTGCACCCCTGAAATAGAGGCGCTCGGCTCCACACATTGTGCGCGCATCATCTAAATTCCGTGCGCATGCATAGCCAAATGCCCAATCTAGTTAGTGGGCGGGCTTGTGCTGTGACGTCGACAACAACGTCCCCGGGACCCGCCAGGGCTGATGCCATGGCGATTGATGGTGGTGCTCGCCGTCACCTTTGTCACCTATAGGCCTTGGCAGCTGGGCCTACCTCTGTAGAGGGCTCGGGATAAGGCCTCTGGAAGGGGGGGATAATTGTGAGGCAGTTGCTGCGCTAGACTGGTCACCTACCAAGTAGGCAGGGAAGCCTTTGTACTGGCGGATCTTTTGGTCTATTGGTGTAGCGGGCACACCTTCCCACTGCATTACAGATTTGAGATTTAATTGAATTTGAAAGTTAGTTTTAAGCTAAGTATAGTAGTTTAGAAGACTTCAAGCTAGAAAGTTTGGTAATCTAGATACTAATATACACAGCTTATACAGTATATTAGTAACATATTATGTAAATTTACTTTTATTTATTGTACAAGTTTTACTAGAACTAATTTTATTTGCTAGTACATCTTTACTTTTTAAACTTATTAAATCCTAGTAGAGCACCTCTTAGCTTAGGTGCAGAAGCACCTCTTAGTTTATCTTTTTCCTCTGTAAGTCGTTGCACTACAGTCGCACATTAGCTTGCATCTGCAAACGCTGCTACTATAATTTTCTGATTTTCTAATTTTTAGATTTTTTAAAAGTATAAAGTTATATAGAAAAAATTCCTTCTATCTTAATATATAAATTAAACTTTATACTATAATTATTCTAGATTTATATTAAAACTAGTTCTATATTATTTCTAAATTATTTCTAAATTATTTCTAAATTATTTTAAAATTAATTCTAAATTAATTTTAAATTATTTTCTACTTTAATATACTAAAACTATATAAATAGCTTAAAAGTCTTAAAGAGACTATTTAATAATCTCTTTAGTATAGTATATTTTATAGAGATATTTTATTTTAAGTTAATAAGCTTCTTAATAAATAAAATAAAAATACTATTAGTCTTTAAATATTATAATACTAGCTTTTAGCTTAAAGGCTTTTAGGTATTTCTAGAGTATATATAAAAAGCTTAGAGCCTTTATATAAAGAGATTTTAAAACTATTTATATAAAAAATACTAATTAAATTAATTTACTACTTTATTAATAAAATTCTTTAGTAATATAATTAGCAACTAGTAAGCTTATATATACTAAAGATATAGCTTTCTTACTAGAGATTAGTATAGTAGTAAAATATATAAATTATAAATTAACTTATTAAGTAGATTTAATTCTACTTTTTTTTCTATAAATATTCTAATTAATTAATTCTTTAGAATTTATAATAATATAATAATTTTTAATATTTATTATATACTATTTATAAAGTTTACTAGTAGAATTATATAAAAAAGTATATTTAAATAAAGTAAAAGTAAATTTAAATTCTTTTTAAAGTAATTTAATTTCTTAAAAAGAACTTAAAGTAAATATTAGTAATTTATAAATTTAGTTATAAATATCTTTACTACTATATATAATAAAAAGTATAAGTACTAATTTTATAAAATTAGCTTTATAACTTTTATTAAACTATTTTTCTAGAGAAAGTTTAATACTAAAGAGAAAGTAATATATAGTATTATATTAACTTTTAAGTACTTAAGCTAAATTTTTTATAGTACTTAAATAAATATAAGAAACTTAAGAAATATAGTATTTAAATATATATAATATCTACTAGAACTAGTTTAGTTTTTTATTATAATATAAATAGAAATTAGTTTTTACTTATATAAAGAGATTAAATTACTTTATACTATATATATAGTTCTAGTAAATAAAACATTAGAATTAAAAGCTAGTAGTATTACCTCTATATAAGTACTTCTAACTAATAAATATCTTTCTTCTATAAATTAGCTAAGTATACTTTATTTATTAAAGGCAATATTAAAGACTAAATTGCTCTTTATATAGTATATATACCTTTTATTTAAAATAAGTTTGCTAACTTTATTACTTTATAAAATAGCTATAAAATTTATATATAAAGAAATTATTAGTATATTAAAGATATTAAATCTAGAATTTCTATAAGCTTATATTATATATAAAATGCTTTAAACTAAAGTATTCTACTAAGTTTTAATAATAATATAGCTAATTAATAAGCTTTATATAATATACTTATACTACTTTATAGAATTAATATTAAATTATTTCTTACTAAAATTATAAATAAATAGTATATAAAATAGCTAGAAGAGTTAAAATATTTTAATTATAAACTAGTAATTATACTTAGC
>NW_024467589.1:593056-594035 GCF_000804445.1 Metarhizium album ARSEF 1941
TTAAATTAGTTTGTAATTAATTTATATCTCTACCTAGCTTATTTATTTTTTTAGAAATAAAAAAGCTCTCTTAAAAAGTACTAACTAATAGTAGTAAAATAAGCTAAATAAGTAGCCTAGCTAGATTATACTAAGAGTTTTTTTATATACTTAAGTAAGTTGCTTATAATGCCTTATTAGCTCTAGCTTAAAAGTTCTTTCTAAAGTTGCTTATATAATTTTATTTTATTTATATAAATAGAATATAGTAAGAATATTATTAAGCTTTTATTTATCTTAATAAATTAGAACTAGACTAAGACTACTATAAATCTAGTTCTAAATTAATTTTAATTAGAACTACCTAGAAGGTATTAAAATAAAGGCAAAATTAAGAATTTAAATATTAACTTTAAATCTTATTATATATATAATATAATACCTTAAAGTAATATTTTTACTGCTAGTTATATAATATTTTATAGTAAATAACTAGAAGAAAAAAATAAAATAAAGAGTAAATTAAGAAGAGAAAAGAGGGAAATTAAGAAAAGAGGGGAAGTAGAGAGAAGAATAAATAAGTATTTTTTTTCTTTACTTAGTAATATAGAGAATACTAGTACTAAAAGGTAGTTAAAGCTTAGTGCTTATATATATATTTTTAACTATATACTATAGAATTTAACTATAGCTAGTAAAGCTAGTAATAACTATATATATATAGAAATAAGTAGCCTTTATAAAGTAGCTAGATTAAATCCTCTTTAGATATATATTAAACCTATATATATATAATAAGTAGAAAAGAGGGAATAGAGAGCTTTTTTTTTTCCTCTTTTCCCTCCTTAAGTTTATAGTTAATACTAGTAATACTTATATATAGTAGCCTATAAGGCTAGTCCTTAATATACTATAAACTTTATTTTACTATAATAAATAAATACTTTTTAAACTTTATAGAAAGTAACTTACTATTAGCTAGCAATATAATACTACTAAG
>NW_024467589.1:594199-594649 GCF_000804445.1 Metarhizium album ARSEF 1941
ACATTTTACATACAAGGATTTCAAGGATTTCATATGCTTTACGCCTACATTTCTTTGTATATATAAATAAGGTTAAAAGAGGAATACTAGCTGGAATTTAATAAAAACACTAATAAGCTATAAAGGCTAATCTACTCTATAGCAGGAAAGCAGCTACAAGAGTTATTTTTAGCCTCTAAGGTTATTTTAAGCTACTATTTATGCTTAATCCGGCAGCCCTACTATAGAATTTACCTATAAATAACTCTTCTTCCCCCTAACTAGATAGAGAGGAAATTAAGCCTCTACAACTACACTCTTTAATACATACTATTACATACAATTTTACCCCAAGAACCTACCTAGGACCTACTTTTCTAAACTTTATTATTATTTAACGAAATTCGCACTTATTTGCGCCTATTTAACTAAGCTTTTATATAACAAGCTATTTACTATAAAAAGGAGCGA
>NW_024467589.1:595202-595898 GCF_000804445.1 Metarhizium album ARSEF 1941
ACCTTAAAAAGCTAGATATTGCTAGAGCTAGCTATTAAATTTAGCTTTAGCTATATCTAGCCTATTAAAAAGCTATATATAACATATAGAGCTATATTATAAGTACAGTTAGTTACTATTATAATACTATTTTAATAGAATCTAATATAGCTATACAACTAAAGCTATTAAAAGATCGAATTAAACTAACATCTTGGGATTACGAAAAAAAAGTCCTAGAAACCTATAGAGCTCTATTAAGAGCCCCTAATAGGACTAAAATTAGGACCTAGATTATAAATTACTAAAAAGCCCTTACAGAGGCTATTCAGCTTAATTTACTAGATATAAAAGGCCTAAGGCCTACTATTAACTTTCTATTAGCTATAAATACTATAAATCTAGGTTTTTCTAGCTACTAAAATAACTAGATTTAAAATAAAGCTTAACCAAATAAGCTTAATTAAAGCTCAACTAAATAAGCCTAATTAAAAAGATAAAATACTTAACAGCTATAAAATATCGGATTTATTTAAACAAAATTAATAAAATTAACAGCATTCTAATATAAAAGGCAGTTTTGCAAGCTTTTAAGAGAATTCCAAAGAATTTATCGAAAATAGCTCTAAAAATAGCTCTAATAATTAATATAATTAACCTAATTAACTTAATCAACCTAATAATATAAATAATAATACAAATAATACTATAAATAAC
>NW_024467724.1:0-1960 GCF_000804445.1 Metarhizium album ARSEF 1941
AATAATTAAAGAAGCCTTTATAAAGAGGTAGTATAATAGCTGCTTTTTTATTAAAAAAGTTCTTAAAGTCCTAGACTTTATTTAGTAGTAATAGCAGCTTAGTTTCTATCTTAGTATTAAATATAGCTTAAACTTATAGTATTAATATTAACTTATATAAGCTTATTACTATAAACTAGTAGTTCTATATTATTTTATAGGCTTATTAAATAAAACCTTAGTATATTAATTCTAGTATAGCAACTAATAAAGAAGTAGGTTAGTATTAGTCTATTCTCTTTACTACTAGTTCTTCTACTATATTAATTACTAGCTTCTATATAGCTATATATATATCTACTTTATAGCGCTTTATCTATAGAAGCTTTAGTATTATATCCCTAGTAAGCCTTAGTACTACATAGGCAGTAACTAGGAATTTCTAGCTATTTATATTTACTTAGAATCTTACTAAGTAGAATATAAATAAGTATAACTTATACTATTAATAACTACTTTACTTAGTCTTAACTATAGTATAAATTTAGTATGCCTTCTCTAGTAGTATTTACTATAGTTTATACTACTATATATACTTTTTACTTATAACTATATAATAATTATAGTTTATATCTACTTAAGTATTAATAAACTTAAGTTTATTAACTAAAATAAAGCAATACTCTAGGCGTACGCTAAGGCGGAGGTGCGCTAGGCTACAACTAAAGCCGCAATTAACTGCAATAACACCTCTATAACCTAGAGATAGTTACAGAAAGCTATAATAATAGCAGTAAAGAAAGCTATAAAGATAGCTAAAAGACTGCAATTATAAGCAAGCGTTACAGCTAGAGCGCATTTAGCTTAGGCCCTAGCCCCCCCCCCTCTCTGTTTTAACACAATAATATTATAAGGTGCTTATAAAGAGAGATACTATTATAGAAGTACATAAAGAGCAGGCTGCTGCTAATATAGTATTAGCTATAAACTAGGCTATTAGCTATAATACTGCTATTACTATAAGGCGCCTACTAAGTAGTAATACTATAGTAACCTTTTAAGGTAAGGCAAAATAATATTAAGAAGAAACTAGATAGGTCTAGGCTGCTTTTAGCCTAAATATAACTATATACTAATAAGTACTTAGCGTAATTATTAAAGAGTTCTCTACTAAATATATAAAGATTAAAGGCCTTGCTAAAGAGATAGTAAAGATAAATAAAGTAAGAGGTATATAAGCTACTTTATAGCAGCCTTAAAGTAATTCTACTATAAGAGCGCTCTTAATACTAAGTATAGAAGAACTAGAAGATGCTAATAAGTTATACTAAAAAGGCCTAGTCTTTTAAGCTAAGATATTTAATACTAAACTATATAATAAGGCTCTCTACTTAAGGCAGTACTTTAACTACTATAGCGTTAAGTATATAGCTAAATATTGCAAGGCAATACTAAGGTGCAGCTAGTATGCAGCTAAGCGCTATATAAATAGAGAATAATTATATCTTATAATTATAAGTAATATTAAGGAAAAGTGCGCTCTATATAATAAAGCACACTTAGCTTAAAATTAAGCCTACTTTATTTTAAAGAAGTACTAGAATAAAGCTAAAGAGAGATATTTAGAATACTTAATAAAGTTTATAGACTATTAATACTTAAACTACTACTACTAGTGAATTATAATTAACTTTAACTTAGAGTTAGGCAGAGAATAGCCTGCCTAGAAGAGAGGCTATTTATTAAAGAGTAGAAATAGAACTAAGAATGTAATACCTCTAGCTTAACAACTAGCTAGCATTCTACTATATATAAGCTGCCTTCTATTGCTAAGAGATACTATAATACTAAGAATTAATATTATCTTTCTTCTAGAATGCTTAAGATACTATACTAAAATGTTAATAGAAAGAATAACTTTATTTATATAGCGCTCTGCTACTAGCTTAATATTAACTTAATAGTAATATAGAAATAGAAA
>NW_024467725.1:0-935 GCF_000804445.1 Metarhizium album ARSEF 1941
ATGGCCTTTTGCTGTTTCGTACGACGATCTTCAACCTTGACGGTGAGGCCTGTCCAGAGGAAGCTGCGGATGCTCTTGTTTTGAAAGTGGGCGTCAGGCCCCCCTTCTTCATCTTGATTCATGCCGATTTCGGAGCCGTCAGTCGACTGTCCACCCTTTTTTCCAGAGAGACGCGGGGCTCTCGCTGCTAGATCTGACAGCAAGGGGGCGACTGGCCTTTTAGATCTGGACTGAGCTCCTTCACGGGATTGCGACAGCTGGCGCCAAGGGCGTCGAGGTGAGTCGTTCGTCGAGCGCCGATTGTGGCGCCTCAACGGTGGAGAGGCGGCCTGTGAGAAGGCCAGAGTGGAGACGAGTAAGGGAGTTGATGGAAGGAAGAAGGAAGGGAGGGAATGGGAGGAAAAAGGAAGAGAAGGGATGGGAGGAAAAAGGAAAGAAAAAGGAAGGGAGACGAGGAAGGGAGACGAGGAAGGGAGACGAGGAGGGATATGATGGAAGAAAGCCAGAAGGGACAAAGGGAAGCACGAAGGGAGATGGTGGATGGGGCGAGAGAAGGGGAAAGAAGGGAAGGCGCTGTACTGTGCAGTACTGTAAGGAGGTAGCCGATATCGCGGAGCTTGCTCAATCAACGCCTCGCCGCAGGGTCTGCATCGGCTGGGCCGGTCGGAGGAGACAATATTGCATAAAGACGTACTGCAGGAGCGCTCGTCGACTTCAATCCTTTTTCTATTCACCGTTATATTTCAAATTCGTCCCGTCGCTTCGCACCGATGCATCGCGTCATTTGCCCGCCCGCACAAACCACTCGAACAGCAACAACTCCTTCATTCTCAGCTCGGCCTCACCAGGCTCGACATGACGATTTGACGGAGCGTTACGATGTCCACCAGCTGTTGGGAAGGGGCGCGTACGGGTCGGTCTATCGGGCCACTCCG
>NW_024467725.1:1009-1956 GCF_000804445.1 Metarhizium album ARSEF 1941
GAGATCCGCATCCTACAGCATCTCCAACATTGCAACATCGTGAGACTGCTGGACGCTGCGAGGCCGGACAGCTCCCACAGGCTTTCCGAAGCGTGTCTGGTCGAGGAAGCGATGCCGTACAACCTGGCGCAGGTGATTCAAACGTTTCCCCTTTCGGACGCGCAGATCTCTTATCTCACGCATCAGATGCTGTGTGGCTTGCACGCGATTCACTCGGCCGGCATAATCCATCGCGATCTCAAGCCGGACAACTTGCTGGTTGCGGACAACTGCGAATTGAAGATTTGCGATTTTGGACTGGCTCGAGCGGAAACAACGCGTGGAAGGAGACGCAACAGGCTGACGGAGTACGTCGCAACGCGCTGGTACCGGGCCCCGGAAGTCATGCTCTCCAGGTACGGCAAAGCCGCAGACGTCTGGTCGAGCGGATGTGTGCTTGCCGAGATGTTGGGAAAGAGAGTCTTGTTCCCAGGGCAAGGCTACGTGCACCAACTGGATTGCATTTTCGCCATACTGGGCTCTCCGACAGACGAAGAGTTGGCGTCTGGATACTCCGTCAAAAGCATTGACTACATACGGAAGGTGCTTCCAGTGAGGCAAAAACTGCCGTGGCGCGAGGTGTATCCCCACGCCTCCCAAGCCTCCCTGGACCTCCTTGATCGACTCTTGACTTTCAGCACAGATAGACGAATATCAACCGGCGACGCCGCACGGCACGTTTACGTGCGAGGATGGGCGAGGATGGGTAGATGAAAATCCGCAGTCGTGGGAACAGGCTTCCTCCCAGCGCGTTTTTGTCGAAAGCGAAGGCGATGGATCCGATGCAACGGCGAGGTGTGAGTATCACTGAATTCTAAAAGCATGTGGGGCTTACTTGCTGACTATTGCAAGGCGATCTTTTCAATGAGCTCATTCGAGTGTCAGACCGGTCCATGTGCTCCAGGTTA
>NW_024467726.1:0-852 GCF_000804445.1 Metarhizium album ARSEF 1941
ATTTTAAGCTACTAAAGCTACTATATTTGCCTAATCCAGCAGCTCTACTATAGAATTTACCTATAAGTAACTCTTCTTTCTCCTAACTAGATAGAGAGGAAATTAAGCCTCTACAACTACACTCTTTAATATATACTATTACATATAATTTTATACTATATCTAAAGTTACTTCTATTATACCTTAAGAATTCCTATTATCTTATGCTTAGTAATTAACTATATTACATAAGCTCTATTTATTATATCTATATCTATTATCTATTATATTATAAAGAGTCTCTTAATTAGTCGATACTTATACTTAAAGACCTAAGTAGTATTTAGAGCTTTAAATATAGTAAGATCTTCTTAAATAAGCTTAAACGTTTCTTACTGCTAATTTGTATTAAATTCTTATTTAGCAGCTTTTTAAAATTCCTTGCTAAATCTATACTGCCTTAAATCTAACTATCTTAGTAGTTTAGAGAGCAAATTTAATATATATAGGCTCTCTTTAGCTCCTAAGAAAAAGCTGCTTATATAAGCTTGCTTAGTTAGCTCTTTAGCTGCTAGCGCTATTTCCTAATTTAGTTTAGCTGTATTACTAGCCTAAATTACTATATTGCTAGCTTAAGCTATATTGCTAGCATTATTAGCTATATAATGCAATATAGAGCTTAAATAGCTAAATTAATTTGTGATATTAAGTAGTTGCTTAGCTCCTTAGATAATAATTAATTAAGCTAAATAAGTAGTTTTTCTATAAATATTAAACTAGATAAAGGTTCTTCTAATTAACTAGAGTATTAAATAGGCTCTTTAAGGTATATAAAATCCTTATATTTATTTTTATCTTTAATATAAGCTAGTA
>NW_024467726.1:1066-1935 GCF_000804445.1 Metarhizium album ARSEF 1941
TTATATAGCTTGCTTAGTAAGCAGATAAGCCTTGCAGCTATAAGCCTTTAAATACTTTATATTAAGTTTTAAATAGTTAGTATAGCTAGTATCCAGCTTATTTTCAGCTAAATAAGTATATAATCTTTCGAAAGGTATAGCTTAATAAGCGTTTTTAGGTTCTTTGTGAGGATTTTTAGATATATAACGCCTTAGAGTTTTATTATATAAATAGACACCAGCTAACTAAAATTTAAGCTATAATTTAGAGGGTAAATTTAAAGATAGCCTTAAAACCCTAGCTTTAGTAGCTATAATACAATTTAAAGATAGCCTTAAAACCCTAGCTTTAATAGCTATAATACCCCCTAACTGCTCTATAGAGCTATTTTAAGCAGAGGTATAAGGAGCTGTAGGCTTATCTATAATGCTGGTTTTAGCTAACTAAGCACTATAATCTAGTTAAAGGCCTAGATTGTTATCTCTATAGATAATATAGATATTCTGCTGAAATTACATCTTTATAAAGGCTTTTAGAGCTTTTAAAGCCTTTAATATAGCCTCTTATATTATAGAATATAATAAATAAATAAAGATAATAGCAGTATAGCTATCTTTAGCTAATAATACTATATTTTAACTATTATAAGCCTTTTTAAGCTAAAATATATTAATGTAAAGCCTATAAAAAGGCCTAGAGCTCTAAATAGAAGGCCTTCTAGATGTAATTCTAGTTGCCTTAGCTAGAGATAGTTTTTTGCATTTAATAGTTAAAGAGCCTATAATTTTAGTCTCTATAGTAGCCTCTATAAAATGTTCTAAGGCATCTTTATCTAAATAACTTAGACGTTAGTGCTAGCGTTTAGCAGAGGTAGTTATTAAAGTTATAA
>NW_024467727.1:0-1279 GCF_000804445.1 Metarhizium album ARSEF 1941
AAAGAAGTTATAGTAGTTTTTAATAAAGCTATTAGCTTTTATAACTACTATAATAATAGTAGTTATATATAAAGTATACTATATTTTTTATTATTTTATCTTAATAAAAATTCTTATATAAAATATTAAATATAGTATTATACTTTAAGTAGCTAAATAGTAGTAATTTATATATATATTAAGTTAAAGTTATTATTAAAAGCATTCTACCTATAATTAAGTACTTATAACTAACCTTAATACTATAGTTTTCTATATATATTTATTATATAGTTAAATATTTATTTCTATATATTTACTTTTAGAGAAAACTTTTTTATACTATTTTATACTACTTTAATATAATACTAAAAGGTAGTATTTTAAGCTATTTTTATTTTCTAAAGGCTTTAAAGCTATTTATCTTAAAATATATTATACTAGTTAAGTTTAAGTATAAAGTTATTATAAGCTACTGCCTTTATAATATTTACTAAGTATAGTAATATACTTACTACTTTTAATAGTTATATAATATACTTAAAATAAAGAAGTAGTATATTTTTATTTTAGTTTTACTATAATAAAGTATTAAACTTTTCGGCCTCTAGTCTATAGTACTACTGCGCTAGCTTAAGACTGCCTTTAAATTATAAACTAATATAAGAACCTTCTTTTTTATACTTAATTACCTCTACTTCTAATACTATATAGCAGCTATACTAAAGGCAAAGCAGTAGAGAAAATACTAATAGTAATTAATAGTAGTAATAAAGAGCTTACTTAAAGTTACTACTACTTAAATATAAAAAGAGAATAATTTAATAAGTAAGAATTAAGTAGTAATAAGCTACTTATAACTTAAGACTAACTTAATAATACTTAAAAGAAAGTATATAATAAACTTATAAGCTATATTTTAAAGAGTAATACTTTTAAGAGAGCTTAAGTAATACTTTAAGTATATACTAAGGTAGAAGTATATTAAGCTATAATTAAAGCTATAATTAACTATAATAATACCTTTATAACTTAGAGATAGTTATAGAAAGCTATAATAATAGTAGTTAAAAAAGCTATAAAGATAGCTAAAAGACCTTAATTATAAGTAAGTATTATAGCTAAAGTATATCTAGCTTAAGCTCTAGCTTTCTCTTCTTTTTTATTTTAATATAATAATATTAAAAAGTACTTATAAAAGAAAATACTATTATAAAAGTATATAAAAAGTAAGCTACTATTAATATAGTATTAGCTATAAACTAAGCTATTAGCTATAATACTACTATTACTATAAAGT
>NW_024467727.1:1380-1927 GCF_000804445.1 Metarhizium album ARSEF 1941
CTTAAATATAACTATATATTAATAAGTACTTAGTATAATTATTAAAGAGTTTTTACCTATATATATAAAGATTAAAAGCTTTACTAAAGAAATAGTAAAGATAAATAAAGTAAGAGTTATATAAACTACTTTATAGTAGTCTTAAAGTAAGTTTACTATAAAAGCACTCTTAATACTAAGTATAAAAGAACTAGAAGATACTAATAAGTTATACTAGAAAGGTTTAGTCTTCTAAGCTAAGATATTTAATACTAAACTATATAATAAAGCTCTCTACTTAAAGTAGTACTTTAACTACTATAATATTAAGTATATAGCTAAATACTATAAAGTAATACTAAAGTATAGCTAGTATACTACTAAGTACTATATAAATAAAGAATAATTATATTTTATAATTATAAGTAATATTAAGGAAAAGTATACTTTATATAATAAAGTATACTTAGCTTAAAATTAAGTTTACTTTATTTTAAAGAAGTACTAAAATAAAGCTAAAGAGAGATACTTAAAATACTTAATAAAGTTTATAAACTACTAATACTTA
>NW_024467728.1:0-1924 GCF_000804445.1 Metarhizium album ARSEF 1941
CCAGATGCTTGTGTACTAGATGTAGATTAAGGAGCCCCTGCCCAGTGCGCGGCTGCAACTTTGTAACTCTCCCTCTGCCAGTAATGCGATCTGCTTTGATGGACGTAGCTTCCTTGCACATCGGCAATCTCCCGGCCGCTCTGAAAGATGGCATGGGTGTTTTGTGCGCCACTTCGCCCCGACGGCGCATTTGCGGCCTACTGCTCTGAACTGCTGCTCTGGAACTGCTGGCCGAGTCTACTGCCATAGCGCCATCGATGTGATCATTTGCCTGCAGCGAGTCTTGATGCTGCGTTGGGACCGGTATGTCGTGGTGGGGTGGCATTGGAAGAGGCTCCCGCTCTTCAAAGCGAGGAATCGGCGGAACTGGTTGATTTGAGATGGTTTTTACGTCGTAGGCCCGGATCTGGTTGTCGGCAACTTTACAGCGCACAGGTGGGGCCAGGGACCTGACGGATCTCCCAGACCCATTGCAAAAGGATATGCGGCTCGCTCTAGAAGCCTTGTCATCCTTCGACGATTCTCTTCCTTGGGTGACTGCAAAGCTTGAGCCCAGCTTAGATTTGACTGTAGCTTTTGGGTCAAGCAATTTTCCAGACTCAAAGAAACACCGGAGGAAGCTCCGCGCGACCACTAGGGGAGAAGCGTGATCTGCCAATTTTGCATTACCTTTGTTCAATACGTCGTCGAGTGTGATCCCCTGCCAGTGATGGAACAGCGTCATCGGAGGACGTCCAGAGCGGTCCTGCAAGCGGACCTCTTCAAATCGTTCGATTGAGGCCGGTCGTGGCGTCTCTGATCCTTTCTTAACCTCCTTCCGACGCGTGCGAAGTGACTCAATCACCTCCGATCTGAAACCGCGTGAGTGAACAAAGGACGCGTGTGCTGATACCGCTGGGTCCCCGTGAAGCATCGATTCCGTTGGGGCTTTGTGGCCAACCTTCTTCAGCCCGTGACTCCTCACCAAATTCAAGTTTGGATAATTCTTGATGGTGTACAACCAGATTTCGACGTACCTCGCTAGAAAGGCCTTGCCGTCTCGGGCGAACGAAGCACGACAAGCTTCTCGGAGGCTGCACTTCCCGCCCGGCCACAGTTGACGTAAAGGGTTGTGACAAAGCTCCCAGCAGGGCCACATCTGCATGGAAAGTGCTAAAGGTGAGTACCTTCTCGCAGGCAAGAACTCTGGCCCGCAAGTCCGAGCGTAGCCGCCTCTCGCTGACAGCGCTGAAAACGGCAGAGGCCTGCCACGCCTCGTCTATGAAGAATGCATCACGCGCGGAATGCGCTGGCATCCGGAGGCACAAGAGCTTTACCGTGGCTGCGTCCAGACACTCTGGCATCACAATCCCATCGAGAATGCGTGACCAGACATGATGCAGACACTTGAGGTAGTGATACACTTCCTGCAGCGATGTTAGCTTGCGCTGCCGCAGCGGATGCTCAGATAGCGAGACGCGCCTCGCGACAACGTAATGGTAGTACCCGGTTCAACGCTCCAGGCTGGAGATCGACCCAAAGAGCGATGTAAGGAAGCAATGGCGTGAATGCGGCAAGCAGTCTTCCCTCATCGACCCTTCGAATCTCCCGCAAATTGCGTTGCTTGCGTGGCGTCAGCATTTGCGACCAGCGAGCGGCCTCGATTGCGTCGCTTCTACGCTCGGCATCGAGCACCTGCCTGAAGATCTCTCCATCGGTGGGTCCGATCTTGGGTCTGTATTCGCAACGGATGTGATTCTGAGCGGCGTCTGGAAGGCCTGACAGAGCGGTTGTTAGCACTTTCGAAATCCATCGAGCCAGCGGGTATGTCCACTGACCAAAGTCGTACAATTTTGCAACCCACCATCGATCTGATTCCTGGAAATGGCGATTCGCCGCCAGGACTCTGTGCTTACCACGTAAGCAAGTCGCTTTTACACGGAGG
>NW_024467729.1:0-1297 GCF_000804445.1 Metarhizium album ARSEF 1941
TATAGGCGTAAAGCATATTAAATCCTTGCATATAAAATGCATGTAAATGTTCCTTGTAGGCAATTTGTGTGCTATAGTTGTTTCCCTTGTTTTTGTAGGTGTTTTTTATAGTAGGCAGTATCTGCCGCTGACAATAAGCTAGATAAATTTAGCTATCTAGTTAAGCTAAAAGCTAGATTATACATTAGAGAGAGTATTAGTAACTTTATAACAAAAAAGATACTTATACAGCTACCTTAGCTGCTAGAAGCTTTAGGCTTATTATAGCTATATTAGCTAAATTTAACCTAGAAGCTATACAGCTAAATACTATAAATGCCTTTACAAACAGCCTTTTAGATAAAATAGTCTATATAAAATACTTTAGAGGCTTTTAAAAGCCTAATTAAGTACTAAGGCTAAAGAGAGCTTTATATAGCTTAAGAAGGTTGCCTTTATTATAGCAAAAGAACCTTTTAAAAACCCTTATATCTATAGAGCTTTTATAACTAATAAAAGAGCTCTATATTTTTACTAATAATAAAATAACTATATTTATCTATATTAATAATATAGTTTTTATCTTTAAAAAGAATTATAGTAATAAAGTAACTACTTTTATTAAAAGACTTAAAGAAATATATAAAATAAAGAACTTAAAGAACTTAAAATAGTTCCTAGGTATATAAATTATATAAAATAAAGCTAACTAAAAGCTCTAGCTATCTTTAGACTTTTATATTAATAAAATTACAGTAAAATTCCTTAATTTAATAAATTTAAAAAAAATTACCTACTATAAAAACTTTATTATTAATAAAGACCTAGAGCTTAATATAAGCTAGGCAATAGCTAATAATATATATTAATTTTAGAGCTTAATTAGCTCTATAAACTATACTAGTATTTAAACTAAGCTAAATATAGCTATAGCTTACTTTAAGCTAGTAGAATACTTATTTAACTTAAGCAAAATACATATAGAATTAGCTATAAAGGTTATAAAGTATTTATATAATACTAAAACTAAAAACCTAGCTATTTAAATTAATAGAAATTTAATAGTAGAGCTATTTATATTAGTAGATACTACTTATACTAATAATAAAGGCTTTAGAAAATTAATATAGAGCCTTTTAATTTAACTATTTAAGGCCTTAATTATATAGTTAGCAACTAAATAAGCTACTATAATAACTTCTTTTATAGAGGCTGAATTACTAGCTATTTTAGCTATTGTAAAAGAAACTATAGCCTTTTTAAGGCTTATAATACAACTAGGCCTAAAATTAGAGGCTAAAAAACCTACTATATATTG
>NW_024467729.1:1371-1906 GCF_000804445.1 Metarhizium album ARSEF 1941
CTAAGGCATATTAATATATATAATGCCTAGATAAGGCAGGCCTATAAAGAAGGAAAATTCAATATAAAATACCTAAAAACCTTAGAAATACCTGCCGACAGCTTTACAAAACTTCTTATAGAGCAAAAATTCTATAATTTTAAATACTAGCTAGGCCTATTTAATATTAAAGGCCTTATTTTACCTAAGAAGCTATTAAAAATTTACTAGATTAGCTATATAAGCTATATCTACTCCTTTTATCTATTTATATCTATTTATTATCTATTTTTTTACTTATTTTATTTATCTTTACTATTTATTTATCTTTATTCTATTATTTATCTATATTTCCTACTTATTATAACTTACCTAGCTATATTTAATATATAGCTAAGGAGGTATATTAGCAGCAAATACTGCCTACTATAAAAAATACATATAAAAACAAGGGAAATAACTATAGCATATAAATTGCTTATAAGGAACGTTTATATGCATTTTATATATAAAAATTTAATATACTTTACGCTTATATTTCTTAGTATATATAATT
>NW_024467730.1:0-1889 GCF_000804445.1 Metarhizium album ARSEF 1941
AATTTAATTTTAATTAATTTAGCTATTATAATTTATAAATATTATAAAAGTTTATTATATAATATTATATTAATAATTATATAATTTTTTAAACAAGTAGTATTTACAGTATAAATGTAATAGACTAGCTCTATTAAGCTATAGCGGGTGCTAGCTGCAGTTATCCCGGTAGTGTGCCGGACCCCTCCGTTGAGTCAAAAGGGTACGTATTAAACAAGCTGTTTACAGCTTGCTTAATCTAGCACTATATAGGTCCTGCACAGGCTCAGGCTTGTCTGCGTATTGCAGTGCAGCGCATCTATTGCAGCGCATCTATTAAGGTTGAGCATAGCTCAGACTATAACAGTAAACCTCTATTAAAAATAGAGAGCTAGCAATCTTATAGAGCGGGACGTTATATAGTTACTAAATTAAGTATAGTTAGTAGCTTAAAATAACTCTTATAGCTATTTTCTTTTATAAAGTAGTTTAGCCTTTATAGCTTATTATAGTTTTACTAGTTTCTAGCTAGTATTTCTCTTATAACTATAATTATATATATATATTAAATACTCTAGATAGCTATAGAGCTATATAACTAGTACTTCTTTATTTTATATTAAACCTAGAAAACTCTTTAATAGAAAGAAAAACTCTGCCTACTGCTTTTATTTATACTTTCTAGGCTAGCTCTAGCTATATGCTAGCTAGAACCTGCTTGTTTTCTATATATATATAAGTATTACTAGCTTTACTAGCTGTATTTTAAAGAAGCAAATAGCTCTTATAAATTTAGCCTGCCTCTTGTCAGCCAGAAAAAACAACAATCTAGGGGGGTGCATGCGCTGTGTGTAATTACGCAGTAATATAAAGTTAATTTGCGTCTCTAATTGCTAGAGCGCGTTCTACTTTTGTGTAGTATAGTTAACTTTATAATTTTCTGCTAATAGTTATAAGCCTAGTTGCTATAGGCTTTATGCTACTTATAGTTGTATATTTAAACTCTATTATAATTATAATTTTATAAGAGCCTATTATAATAATAACTATTACTATAACTATTAACTATTATAGGCAATAAAAAATTTCCTACTTAATAATAGTATAGTAAAGCTCTAGCATACTTATACAGCTTATAGCGCTAAGAGGGCTAAAAGCTAGAGAGGTATATTAGCTAGAAAAAACAATAATTTAAGAAGGTATATATACTATATATAATTGCATAGTAATATAAAGTTAATTTGCGTCTCTAATTGCTAGAGCGCGTTCTACTTTTGCGTAGTGCAGTTAACCTTGCGATTTTCTGCTAATACCTCTAGCTTTATGCTAAGGCTATCTTGCTTTTATTTACTTACTTACTTTATCTTTTAACTTCTAATTATCTCTTCTCTCTAGAGATATAGTTTATCTTAGTGCTATATATTATTTATTGCTTTCTTAAAAGTAAGCTAAGCTAGCTTTATACTATTATATAACTACTAGTATAAATATTTAGTATTTAGCTATAATAGCTTATATATTTAATTTTACCTTACTTTTATTTTATATATAAATTACCTCTTAGCTTTATAGCTAGCTATAGTTAGTATAGCTACTATACTAAACTTAAGTCTTTATTAACTATAAAGCTAGTTAGACTTTTTTTAACTTTCTTCTCTTTTTTCTTTCTCTTTTAACTTCTTGCTTTTAATATATACTAAATCTTACTAATATACTAGCTTTACTTACTATCTAGCTAAGCTTAAGCTAGTCTTTATATAAATTCTAGCTAACTTTTTACTAGAACTATTTTTATTGCCTTTACTATTATTATTATTGCCTTTAAACTTAGTTAAAACTTATTATCTATATATATATACTTTATATCTACTGTGATGGACCAGCCCTATTGGGCCATAGCGGGTGCCAGC
>NW_024467731.1:0-1888 GCF_000804445.1 Metarhizium album ARSEF 1941
GCGTAAAGTATATTAAATTCTTGCATATAAAATGTATGCAAACATTCCTTATAGGCAATTTGTGTGTTATAGCTGTTTCTCTTGTTTTTATAGGTGTTTTTTATAGTAGGCAGTATCTACCGCTGACAAAAGCTATATATAAATTTATTAAATAAGTCTAAAGACTTTTATATAACTCTTCTTTATAAATTAATATATAAATTTATACTTTTATTATATTAAAGTATAGCTAGTAAGTAGTATACTTAATACTTATAAAAGCTACTTAGAATAATTAAGTATTTTTACTAATATTTTTTTATTTAGCTTATTTAAGTTTCTTTATTACTTTTATAAGTTAGTTATACTTCTAAGTAATATATAGCTTCTTTATAATATACTTAAAGCTATTATTTAGTATAGCTTCTTTATTACTTTATATTCTACTTATAATAGTAAAATTTATAATAAAAGCTAGTAGTTTTTTCTTAATTATTAGCTAGAAAAAACAACAATCTAGGGGGTGCATGCGCTATATATAATTACATAGTAATATAAAGTTAATTTGCGTCTCTAATTGCTAGAGCGCATTCTACTTTTATATAGTGTAGTTAACCTTGCGATTTTCTGCTAATAATTATAAGCCTAGTTGCTGTAGGCTTTATGCTACCTATAGTTATATATTTAAACTTTATTATAATTATAATTTTATAAGAGCCTACTATAATAATAACTATTAATATAACTATTAATTATTATAAGCAATAAAAAATTTCCTACTTAATAATAGTATAGTAAAGCTCTAGCATACTTATACAGCTTATAGCGCTAAGAGAGCTAAAAGCTAGAAAAGTATATTAGCTAGAAAAAACAATAATTTAAGAAGTATATACACTATATATAATTACATAGTAATATAAAGTTAATTTGCGTCTCTAATTGCTAGAGCGCGTTCTACTTTTATGTAGTGTAGTTAACCTTGCGATTTTCTGGTAATATTTATAATTTATATTTTATAAAAAGCTATATATATATTTAACTTTATAAACTACTTAGCTTTTACTAAAGACTAAAGTATCTTCTTTACTAATAGTAGAAAGTAGTAATTTTATTTTATTACTTTATTTAGTACTTTATAGTTAATATAAAATTACTAACTTCTCTTTAGTTTTTTTGCTAGTAGTACTAAAGCTATAGCTAGTAAAGTACTTACTTATATTTATTCTTTATTTATAAAGTTTATAATTTACTTATAAATTTCTAGTAAGTACTTATAAAGTATATTATATAAAGAGGCTTAAAGAAGCTATAAAAGTATATTATCTACTTTTTTTCTTAAGTAGATATAATAATTAAAAAAGTCTTTATAAGAAAGTAGTATAATAGCTACTTTTTTATTAAAAAGTTCTTAAAATTCTAGACTTTATTTAGTAGTAATAGCAGCTTAGCCTTTATTTTAGTATTAAATATAGCTTAAACTTATAGTATTAATATTAACTTATATAAGCTTATTACTATAAATTAGTAGTTTTATATTATTTTATAAGCTTACCAAACTAAACTTTAGTATAATAATTTTAGTATAGTAATTAATAAAGAAGTAGAGTAATACTAATTTATTCTCTTTACTACTAGTTTTTTTACTATATTAATTACTAGCTTTTATATAGCTATATATATATCTACTTTATAACTTTATTTATTAAAGCCTAAGTATTATATTTCTAGTAAGCTCTAGTACTATATAAATAGTAACTAGAAATTTCTAGCTATTTATATTTACTTAGAATTTTATTAAGTAGAGTATAAATAAATATAACTTATATTATTAATAACTGCTTTACTTAGTTTTAACTATAGTATAAGTTTAGTATACTTTCTCTAGTAGTATTTACTATAGTTTATACTA
>NW_024467732.1:0-1878 GCF_000804445.1 Metarhizium album ARSEF 1941
ACTTAAGGAGAGAAAAGAGGGAAAGAAGAAGCTCTCTATTCCCCCTTTTCCTTCTATTATATATACATAGGTCTAATGTGCATCTAAAGCATACCTAACAAGGCACTAACACAGTGCCTTGTACCTACTTAAGCCTACAGCTTAAGTCTATTACAATATAGTACTTTACTACTAGCTTAATATTAACTTAATAGTAATATAAAAATAAAAATAAATAAAATAAAACTAGCTTTTTAGCTTAAAGCTTAGTAGCTATAAGCTAGTATATTACTAAGGTAGAAATATAGTATATATTTATACTTAATATAAGCTTAGCTTATAGTTAGTTAAGAATAGTAGTAAAAACTAAGCTAATATAAAAATTAAGAGAATTAAAGTTATATTACTATACTTAAAGCTTTATAAAAGTAAGAAGTAAAATATACTTTTATATAATATAAAAGCTAGAGAGGCTTAAGATAAGTATATATTAATTAAAGACTTTAACTTAAAGTACTTACTTTAAAATAAGCTAAAAAGAACTAGCTAAAGCTATAAAGAACTACTAGTAATAATAGCTTAATAGTAGCTTAGCTTAATAATACTAAAAGAAGAATTTATAAAGTAAAAATATAAAAATAAAGATAGTACTATTAACTTAGCTTAAGCTTTATAAAGCTTTAAAGTTATATACTAAGATACTATAAATCTAGCTAGATTTAACTATATTTTATAGCTAATTTAAATTAATACTAAGGTAGATAATAAGCTTTTAGTACTTATAAAGTACTTATAGAAAAAACTTAATAAGAAATTAGCTAAAGTAGAGGCTAAAGTATAGTTTTAAAGTAAAGTAGTAATATAGCTACTTTATACTTAAGCTAATATTAATAAATATATAGACTAAATAGTATAATAACTTTAGAAGATAATAAATAAAGCTATACTAAAAAGAGTACTAAAGCCTTCTTACTAGAAATAGTAGTAAAGCTAATATATAATAAAGATAATATTAAATATAAAAAAAGTAAAATAAGTATAATACTATAAATAAATAATAGCTAACTAGAAATACTACTTAAAAGCTAACTTAATATAAAGCTAAATTACTACTAAGAAATATAGAAGTACTTAGTATAAAACTCTCTACTTTATAAATATAAAAAATAATAAAATATAGTAGCTAGAAAGATAAGCTTACTTATATAGCTATATACTACTTAAACTTATATAGCTTCTAGCTCTACTTTAGAATAAATAACTTAATATAGCTAACTTAGCTATATACTTTAAAGAAGAAAGTAGATATTTTTACTATAAAATTCTTTCTCAAGCCAACTACTAATATTAATAATATAGTAGACTTGGCTTTTTACTAGCTTAATAGTATATTTATATTAGTAAACTAATAGCTTATAAATATTAATATATATAAAGCTTTTATAAAGATAGTAAGCTAGAAAGCTCTTAGAGATAATAAAATACTAGCTAGCTTTCTAAAAGCTTATAAAGCTCTTCTTATAAATATTCTTACTTACTTACTAGCTAAAGTAGCTAAATATACTTATTTTCTAGCTTAATTTTAAACTACTAAAGTAGTTATTCTTTATAAGCCTAGAAAAATACTTATAAACTTAAAGTAAGCTAAAAAGTAGTACTTTATATTACTACTTAATATTATAAGTATTAAGGACTAGCCTTACAGGCAACTATATATAAGCATTAGGTAGAAAGTATACTACTAAATATATAAATAAGTAATAAAGCTGATAAGTTAATAAAGATTATACTAAAAGTAGTTACTAAAATAGTAAAAATAGCTTAAAGCTAGTATAGTATTACCTTACTACTGTCGGCTAATTAAGGGACTCTTTATAATATAATAGAGATATAATAAAT
>NW_024467733.1:0-1868 GCF_000804445.1 Metarhizium album ARSEF 1941
ATAGCTAGAGCCTTTAGTTAGCTTAGTTTTATATAATTTATATACCTAGAAACTATTTTAAGTTCTTTAGGTCTTTTATTTTATATATTTCTTTAAGCCTTTTAATAAAACTAGTTGCTTTATTATTATAAGCTTTTTTAAAGATAAAAACTATATTATTAATATAGATAAATATAGTTATTTTATTATTAGTAAAAATATAGAGCTCTTTTATTAGTTGCAGAAGCTCTATAGATATAAGGGTTTTAAAAAGGTTCTTTTGCTATAATAAAAGCGACCTTCTTAAGCTATATAAAGCTCTTTTTAGCCTTAGTACTTAATTAGGCTTTTTAAAGCCTCTAGAGTACTTTATATAGACTATTTCGTCTAAAAGGCTGTTTGTAAAGGCGTTATAAAAACAAGGGAAACAACTGCAGTACATAAATTGCCTATAAGGAACGTTTGTATGTATTTTATATATAAGGATTTAATATGCTTTATATTTATATTTCCTTATATATATAAATAAAGTTAAAAGAGAAATACTAGCTAGAATTTAATTAAAAGACTAATAAGCTATAAAGGCTAATTTACTTTATAGAAGGAAATAGCTATAAAAGTTATTTTAAGCTACTAAAGCTACTATATTTACTTAATTTAGTAGCTCTACTATAGAATTTACTTATAAATAACTCTTCTTCTCTCTTTAACTAGATAGAGAGAAAATTAAGCCTTTATAACTATACCCTTTAATATATACTATTATATATAATTTTATACTATATTTAAAGTTACTTTTATTATACCTTAAGAATTTCTATTATTTTATACTTAATAATTAACTAAATTATATAAGCTTTATCTACTATACTTATATTATATATAAAGAGTCTTTTAATTAGCTAATAGTTATAAGCTTAGTTACTATAAGCTCTATACTATATATTATACTTTATTAAAAATATACTATTTCTATTTAAGCTTAATACTAAACCTCTAACTAATTAAAATTTAATATTTAATTAAGTAACTTACTATAGACTTACTTTAAACTTACTTTTCTAAACTTTATTATTATTTAATAAAATTTATACTTATTTATATTTATTTAACTAAGCTTTTATATAATAAGCGATTTACTATAAAAAGAAGTAATTTCTATATAGAAATTTATATTAATTTACTATATTAATAAAAATACTATTTAAACTAGTAAAAGTATTTAAAATTACCTAAAATTACTATATAACTATTAAAATAAAATTTAATACTATAGAGGCTTTCTAAAAAGTTATTTTAACTAGCTTAACTAATTAGTATAAATAAATTTCTATTATTAAAAAATTTACTATTAGCTAGAATATTTAGAACTATATTAACTTTAATATTAAGTATACTACTAATAATACTAAGCTTATAAAGCCTAAAGACCCTAGCTATAAAGATATTAATAATATAGCTATATATCTTACTAACTTTACTAATATAAAGCTTAAAAAACTAGATATTACTAAAGCTAGCTATTAAATTTAGCTCTAGCTATATTTAGTCTATTAAAAAGCTATATATAATATATAAAGCTATATTATAAGTATAGTTAGTTACTATTATAATACTATTTTAATAGAATTTAATATAGCTATATAACTAAAGCTATTAAAAGATTAAATTAAGTCTATATCTTAAAATTATAAAAAAAAAGTTCTAAAAACTTATAGAGCTTTATTAAGAGCTCTTAATAAAACTAAAATTAAGACTTAAATTATAAATTACTAAAAAGCTTTTATAAAAGCTATTTAGCTTAATTTACTAGATATAAAAGGCTTAAGGCTTACTATTAACTTTTTATTAGCTATAAATACTATAAATCTAGGTTTTTCTAGCTACTA
>NW_024467590.1:0-5537 GCF_000804445.1 Metarhizium album ARSEF 1941
CACTAGATATCTACGCTAGCAGCTATATAACAGCATAGAACTAAGCTAGCTTACCTCTAAGAGAGCAATAGATAATATACTATACTAAGATAGTCTGCATCCCTAGAGAGTACAGACAATTAGGGACTAATAAATAAAACAAGAAATTAAGTAGGCATAAAACAGCTTTAGTATAGAGCTAGAGTTAAGCTATAGCTAGCTGTAAAGCTAAGAGGTAATTTATATATAAGATAAAAGTAAGGTAAATTTAACTATATCTATCTATTATACCTATACTATATATAAAGGGTCTCTTAATTAGCCGACAGTAAATCTAACTATATAAGCTATTACAGCTAAATACTAAATATTTATACTAGTAGTTATATATTAGCTTAGAGCTAGACTAGCCTACCTCTAAGATAGTAATAGACAATATACTGTATAGAGATAAATTACATCTCTAGAGAGAGAGAACACCTAGAGGCTAGAGAATATAGCAGAAGAATAAGCAGAAGTAGTATAGCTCTAGCGTAAAGCTAAAGGCAGGCTTAATTTTTAGGAGTTATTAGCCTCTCTAGAATACAGCTAGTAAAGCTAGTAATACTTATATATATACAGAAGGCAGGCAGATTCTAGCTAGCATAGAGCTAGAGCTGCTCTAGAGAGCAAAAAGAAAAGTAGGTAGAGTTTTTCTTTCTATTAAAGAGTTTTCTAGGCTAAATATAAGAAGAAGATATACTAGTTATATAGCTTTATAGCTATCTAGAGTATTTAATATATAACCTTTTATATATTACTTAGACTCTAGCTAATAGAAAAAATTATTAACTTAATATTAAACTAGTACTAAAGTTAAAATTTAAACTAGCATAAAAAGCGTAGGCAAAGACTATAGAATTACTTTAACTATTTTATTAAGAAATTAAGTTCTTTAACAAACTAAAGAAGGCCTTAATAAACTATTAATTTATAGTAATATACTATATTAATAGATAGTTATTTATTAATTTTAATATATCTACTTTAGAGATTAGTGCTATAGTGTATTATATTAAAGACAATATGCTCTCTAAGCTAAAGGTTAATAGAATTATTGCTAAATACTCTCTCTATATAGCAATTTAACTTATTGCCTTCCTCTTGTATATACTATTAATATTAGAAAAACAATATTAGTCTATAGAAATAGAAATCTATAGATATATTTAGGTTTTACGCAAAATAAGGCAATAAATTAAACTATTACAGAAAGGCTCTATAATTTGTTTTACTAATTATTACAGCATTATTAACTTATTATTCTAACTAGACATTATAAATACAACTAGTTGCTATACTATAAATAAGAAATTAATTAGAGCTATAAAATATACTAGTTAATTTAATATATTAGTTGTTTATAAACCTAGGAAAAATTATCTAGTTCTAGATATACTTAGTTGCTTAAAAACTATTAAACTAATAAACTAAAATAATGCTCTAAGTTAATTAAAGAAGTTCCTAGATAATAAACTTAAACTTTAGTACTAACTAAATAAAGTTGCTCTTTATAATATTATTTAATATAATTTAACTCTTATAAAGCTTTTATAAGATATATAGGTAATATCTATAGTACTAATAGTTAATTTAGTAGAAATAAGCCTAGAATTTCGCTAATTACTTCTTATAAGTTATAATAAAGACTTATTATAAAATAGAATTTAATAGACTCTCTATAATAATAATTGCTTAAAACTAGAAAATTAAGCAATTTTACTATATAAAATATAGAATAAATTACTTTAGAAGACTTTAGAAGGTCTACTATAATTATATATTCTAAATGCAGCAATTTTAGTTATATTTAATATAGTTTATAAAGAAAACTATTTAGAGTATAATAAACTTATAAACTAATTAGCTTAATTCTATATTAATAAATATATATAGCAATTCTAGACCTACTTAAACAACTATAAGATTTGCTAAGCATACTAAGTTAGAAGGCATTAACTTTATAGCAATTTATAACTTCTTATACTACCTCTAGTGCTATATTATATAATATCTATTAACTTCTTACTATTCTTACTAAATTTATAAGAAGGAAATAACTTAATATTAGTAATTATAAATAAATTTACTAAGCAATTAATATTAAAACTATATTAATATATTATTATAGCAAAGCAATATACTAAGGCTCTATATAATTGCCTCCTTATAGCAAATTAAAGCATCTCTAAGATAATATTAAGTAATTATAATAGTAAATTCTTATTATTATTATAGTAGTATTTTTAGAAGCTACTTAGCATAAAATTACTTTATTTAATAGTATATTATCTATAGATAGACAGATAAACTAAGCGTATAATATAATAAGTTAAATTAGCATTAAGAGTTTATTTTACTAGACTAAATAATATATCTTTATAGCAGAAGATAATTCCTCTTATCTAGTTTAAGTTTAATAATACTAAATCTAGTATTACCTAAAAATTACTAAATAAACTAGCACTAGGTTTTACGCTTAATAATATAGCATTAATTCTATATAATATAGTACTTAAAATATTAAATAAACTAGCAGAATATCTATAAGTATATAATGCGCTTATAATAGCAGCAATTTATATAAAATATTACTATAACAAACGCTAAAAACTACTCTTTATAGACGTAAGAGATAATATAATAATTTATTTATCTAATTATAAATATATAATTCTATTTAATATTAGTTAAAAATATAGACTAAGACGCGCTAGTCTATTTAAGATAATTAAGAAAGTTAAGCAATTAGTATATAAGCTTGCCTTGCTAGACAATTAGCAAATTTACCTAGTTATCTTAGTTAACTACTTTGAACTAGTTAAACTAGGCATTTTTAACTTACAACTTAAAATTCTAGTTTAGTTGTTAAATTATAAAGTAGATATAGTTCTTAACTAGAAAGAAGTATATAAGTAAGAATAATATTTAATATTATTTAAATAACTTCTAGCAATATATAACTAATAAATTACACTAAAGGCATTATCCTAATTAATAAGTAGCTAGCAGGCTATAGAGCACTAGCAGGCAACTGCTTAGTAGTATTTATATTTTTCTTACCTCTATTGTCTAGTTCTCTTAGCTTTTTTCTTTCTCTATAACTATTAATATTTTAATATCTATCTTTATTTAGCATCTATCTTTATTACGCTAAGATAACTAAAAGCAGCTTATATTTTAACCTATAATAAAAACTAAGAATACTTTTGCTTTAGGAATTTAACTATATTATACTATAGTAGCATTAAATTTAAGTAAGGCAATTATTAATATGTAAATATTACTCTAGCATTTTTCCTCTTAATGCTAAGAATAATAACTTAGTTAAATAGTACTAGCTAATAGGCTTTTTATTAGGTTTTTAATTTATTGCTGTTAATAAATATATTCTAGATTAAATAGCACTAATATAGAATTATAGCTTATTCTATAGAGAATACTAAGAAGTTAGCAATAATAAAACCAGTAGCAATAATAGTAAAGAAGACAGTTAGAAGAATACCTTTATTCCCTTTAAGAATGCTTTCCCTTAAGCTATTATTAATAAATTAGACTTTAATATAAAACTAGTTATAATATACCTAAAAAATTATTTGTAGAATAAACTTGCTAGTATAATTTAATTAGCTTTATTATAGAAATATATTAATTAAACCTTAACATTTAAGACTATAACTACCTAACCTTTTAACTATATTATTATTTAATAATTAACTAGAGGTAGCTCTATAGATCTAAGCATATAGGCAGCTTTTATATTAGCAAGCCTGCTGTTTAGGCATAAGCACTTTTACTAAGCAAATATATGATATAAGCAAATTTAGAATTAATAGCTAAATCTACTAATACTACCTTATTATAGCGTTCCTAAATTAATATAATTATTAACTAATTAAAATAACTTAACTAAAGTAATGCTATAAAAATAGAAATAAGCAAATAATAATAATAATTAAGGCACTACTAATTGCAATAAATACTAATACCTTAAATTAATAAATACTTATTATAAATTACTTATAGTAAAGTATTAACAGCTTAAAGAGGAAGTAACTAAGCTATATATATTAATAGAATCTTTAATAATATATTTAAATACTCTAGATAGCTATAAAGCTATATAACTAGTATATGTTCTTTTTATATTAAATTAAGCTTAGAAAACTCTTTAATAAGAAGAAAAACTCTGCCTACTTATGTTTTTACTCTCTAGAGCAGCTCTAGCTCTATGCCAGCTAGAATCTGCCTGCCTTCTATATATATATAAGTATTACTAGCTTTACTAGCTGTATTCTAGAGAGGCTAATAACTCCTAAAAATTAAGCCTGCCTTTAGCTTTATACTAGAGCTATACTACTTCTACTTATTCTCCTGCTATATTCTCTAGCCTTTAAGTGTTCTCTCTCTCTAGGGATGCAATTTATCTCTATATAGTATATTATTTATTACTATCTTAAAAGTAGGCTAGTCTAGCTTTAGGCTAATATATAACTATTAGTATAAATATTTAGTATTTAGCTATAACAGCTTATATAGTTAAATTTACCTTACTTCTATTTTATATATAAATTACTTCTTAGCTTTACAGCTAGCTATAGCTTAACTCTAGCTCTATACTAAAGCTGTTTTATGTCTACTTAATTTTCTATTCTATTTATTAGTCTCTAATTATCTCTACTCTCTAGAAATATAAACTATCTTAGTGTAGTATATTATTTATTACTCTCTTAGAGGTAGGCTAGCTTAGTTCTATACTATTATATAGTTGCTAGTATAAATATTTAGTATTTAGCTGTAATAGCTTATATATTTAGATTTACTTTACTTTTATTCTATATATAAATTACCTCCTAGCTTTATAGCTAGCTATAGCTAGTATAGCTACTATACTAAACTTAAGCTTTTATTAAATATAAAGCTACCTATTTTATTTATTAGTCTCTAATTATTCCTGCTCTCTAGAGATATAAACTATCTTAGTGCAGTATATTATTTATTACTCTCTTAAAAGTAAGCTAGCTTAGTTCTATGCTATTATATAGCTGCTAGCATAAATATCTAGTGTTTAGCTTTAAATCTAGAGAGTTGCTAATTTTTTTAGCAGCTATTACTATATTCTTCTTCTAGTCTACTAATATAAAGAAAGTTATAGTAAGTTTAAGCTAGCGCTAGCTTAATCTCTACTTAATAGCTAACTACTATAAGACTTCTAGTGCCTTTAAAGGCAAAATAATAAATTAGTCTTAGTCCTAAAAATAGTTTTAAAAAGTTACTAGTAAGTTAGTATATATTTTTAATTCTACTTTTATTCTAGCTTTAACTTTATATATAGCTTAGTTTTATTTATAAAGTTATATATATTTTTTATATTACTTAGATCTCTACTGCTATTACTACTACTAGCTTAAAGCTAAATAGACTCTAGGCTTATTTATACTAGAAGATTATTAAGTTAAAGACTATATTATACTTTAACTATTATATTTATAATAATTATTATATTTCTATAAGTTATT
>NW_024467590.1:5554-18117 GCF_000804445.1 Metarhizium album ARSEF 1941
GTCTACTTCTTCTCTAGCTTTAACTAGGCTATAGTATAATATAATATTAAAGATATATTTTATTTTTCTATACCTCTAGAAAAAGCTAGAAGCTATAGCTAAGAAGATACTTTTTTATATTACTATAAGTAGTTTACTCTATTTCTAGCTTAATATTACTAACTCTCTATCTTAGTTTACTTCTTAATTTTTTAAGAATCTTAAGGCCTTAAAGAAAGCTAATAATTAAAAGAGAAAAAAGTAGGCTTAGTCTAGCTTAATGCTAGCTAGAAAATTAAATAATAGTATAGACTACTATAAAGAGATTTTAAGTTAGTTAGAGGAAATTATAGTATTAATTACTACTATAGCTATATTTATAGTAGAGTTAGTTTAAATTCTAAATAAGTATACTAGCTATATAGCTAAGATAAAGGCTTTACTTATAGCTCTAGATAAGTATAGCTTTTTTTATAGTAGAGCTTAATGAGAAGCAGCATATAAATAGCTCTAGAGCAGCTATAAGTAGGCATAGCAGTAACTCTAGAGCGTAGAAGCAGGCTTAAAGAAGAGAGAGTTGCTAGTTAACTTAAAGTTAGTTATTAAGCTTAGAAGAAAAAAAGAGGAGATAAGTAAAGGCAGGCTAGCCTAGAGCTAGGCTTAGTAGTATTATTTATTACTTATACTATAAGTTTAATATACCTTTTGCTTTAATAAATTTAATAATTCTTTAACTTTACTATTACTATATTAGTAGGCTAGTATTTAGCTAGTATTACTATAATTCTACTTCTAGCGTTTAGTTAAGTAGTCTTACCTTCTACTTCTTAGCTAGTTCTACTGCTAATTAGTAGTAAGTTATTTAGTCTATATTAATAAACTACTAAGTTAGCCTTACTACTAGCTTAAGGCAAGCTAGAGCTTATTTAACTTCTTTATTATTCTGCAGCTAATTTAGTAGTTTTATATTTATATAAAGTAGGCATAATAAAATAATATAGTATATATCTTTCTTCTTAGTTTTATATTAATATAAAGGCAACTTTATGCTAAGTACTTACTTATAGTAAAGAAACTTATTTAGCTCTATCTTACTTGTCTATAGCTAGATTAATATAGTAGTTTTATACTTATATAGACTTTTATATAAATAAGTTATTTGTTTTAGTATACTTAGCAGAAGTATATTCTCTATTGCCTTCTAGCTATACTATTAGCAGGCTAGCTTTATATTTTAGTACTAGTCATTTTATTGCTATTACTATTCTTACTATATTATAGCCTTAGCAGCTCTAGCTAGGCCTTAAGCCTATATTTACTGCTAGTGCTAAGTACTTACTTATAGTAAAGAAACTTATTTAGCTCTATCTTACTTGTCTATAGCTAGATTAATATAGTAGTTTTATACTTATATAGACTTTTATATAAATAAGTTATTTGTTTTAGTATACTTAGCAGAAGTATATTCTCTATTGCCTTCTAGCTATACTATTAGCAGGCTAGCTTTATATTTTAGTGCTAGTTATTTTATTGCTATTACTATTCTTGCTGTATTATAGCCTTAGCAGCTCTAGCTAGACTCTAGGCCTATATTTACTACTAGTCTTTCTTGTTTAGTTTCTACTAAAGCTTCTTCTTTTTCTTAAGGACTTTTACTACTATACTATAAGTAGTCTAGATTTAACTTACTATATTTATCTTCTTTAATTAATCTTTACACTTATACTTTAAGTAGTTAAAATAAAGGTTTAGTAGAGAAACTACTACTTCTACCTTTAGATATAAAATTAGTATAGCTTTATATACTTTAGTAATAGCTTAAAGGCATTATAACTACTTTACTATAAGTTATTTAGTAACTTCTTTAAGTTTACCTTAAATCTAAGTAGATATATAAAATATACCTACTTTATAAGTAATAATGCCTTAAACTACTGCTATATATAAAGCTCTTCTACTAAAGTATATACTACTTTAAGCTAAAGCTAAGAGTATAGTAAGAGCAAGCTGCTATATAGCTAATTTCTTCTTTATTTAAGCTTTATAATAGTTCTACTTTAGCTTTCTATTAATCTAAATACCTAAAAACTTATAGCTTTTTTTTAGTATAATATTTTTAGCGCCTAGCTATATCTAGGTTTAGTATAGCTCTTTAGTATAGCTAAAGTATAGTAACTTACTTTTTACTAAGTTAAATTTAACTCTAGCCTCTTTTATCTAAGTTAAGTATATATTCTAGGCAGCCTTAAGCTGCCTTCTAGTCTGCTCTATATTTCTCCTAAATACTAAAATATTTATATTATTAGTAAAGCCTACTACTATAGTTATATTAGCTGCTTAGAGCTAGATATATAGTAGTATAGTATATAGAAGGAAGAGAATAAGCAATAGAAGTAAGCTCTATAGTAACCTCTATAGAGATTTAATATACTCTTAAAGCTTGCTTATTAAAATAGAGTTAGCTAGTTCTTAAGTTAATAACAGCTTAAATATAAACTATAAGCTATTTTAGCACTTCTACCTTAAGTAATATAGTAAGTAGCTTTAAGTAGCTAATAGTATTAAATGTACTACTAATATCTAGTTATAATAGTAAGGCAATACTATACTAGCTCTAAGCTATCTTTACTACTTTTATAACTACTCTTAGTATAACTTCTATTAACTTATCTACTTTATTGCCTATCTATATATTTAGTAGTATCTCTTCTACTTTAGCAATAGCTATAATCTAGGCTGCTATTACAGCCTTTAGTACCTTACCTATAATATTAAGTAGTAATATAGAGTACTACTCTCTAGCCTGCTTTAAGTTAGTAAGTGTTTTCCTAGGCTTATAGAGAATAACTACTCTAGCAGTTTAGAACTAAGCTAGGAAATAAGTATATTTAGCTACTCTAACTAGTAAGTAGGTAAGTATTACAAACGTTACTAAACGCAGGAAGAACTAGGCTGCACTAGGGAAGGCATAGCTATAATAAGAGAGAACTAAGACGTTATATGCTAAGTTATATAATTATAAAGTAATTAATAAACTACATATTAATTACTATAAGCTAAGTAATTATTAAATTACTTATTAATTGCTATAAGTTAGGAATTAATAAATAGACAAATAATTAAAGTAATTATTAGTCTATAATAAAGAGATAGATAAGTACTTAAGGAGGAGGTATTCTGCTATAGTAAATAGTCTAGTTCTCTATTAATTAATCTAAGCAATAGTTTAAGTAATAGTTTTACTATTAAGAGTTATACTCTTAACAGCCTTATTATAATACTACTTAAAAGCTACTTTATAGCATTTAACTTAACTTACTTTCTAAGAAACAGACCTACTGTGCCTTAGAACTTAAGCTACTATTACATTTTAATTAATTCTATTTAGTAAGTTGCCTTAAAACTTTAAGTAGTAACAACTTCTAAGATGTCTACCTTAAGCAGAAAGACTACTAACCCTAGGGAGATAATAAAGTACCTTTATAATAAAATTACTAAAATAGAGAAGCAGAATTAACAGCTTCTTAAACAACAAAATAACCTTTACAAAAAGATTAATAAACAAGAGGAGAAACTTATAGCAGTTTGCAGAACTATACCTATAACCTCTATAGACACTTATAGCATGCTGAAATTTCCTAAACTAGAACTATATAATAATTATAAGAGTAATGTAAGGAACTTTCTTATATAAGCTTAAGCTTACCTCTAAGTTAATAAGAAAATCTATAAGACGCCTAAATTATAGATTCTTTATATTAGCAACCTCTTAACTAGAAAGGCAATAGAATAGTAGGAGCTAACTCTCTGCATATATTTTAAATATAGCGCTAAAGCTAGAGTGGAAGTTGTCTATATCTTCTCTAACTATAAAACCTTTAAAGAACAACTTCTTGCTGCATTTAGAAACCCTAATAAGTATAAGGAAGCTATATAACAGCTTACTTAACTTAAGCAGACTAGATCTACAGCTTATTACGCTAGGGAGTTTAAGCGTATTACAGCAAAACTTAATTAGAACACTAAACCTAAAATAGAAGTTTTCTATTAAGGACTTAAAGAAGAAGTAAAGAATAATATCTATTAAGAAGATTGTCCTAAGTTATTTAATAACTTTATTGAAATAGTTATTAAGGCAGATAACTATCTATATAAACAACGTTAAGAAAAGAGCAATAAGAATTACTAATTCTATGCTAAGTATAATAAAGCTAATAGCAGCAAACTACAACAAACCTCTACTGTATATAGATATTACGCTAGACCTATAGAACTTAACGTTGTAAATAAGGAAAAGGAGAAGACTTATTATAATTATAGTAAGACTAGACACTTTACAAATAAGTGTAGAACTCTAAAGAAGCTATAGAAGCTAATCTCTAAAGGCAAGAAACTCTATACTGCAAATTAAGAAGAATTACCTACACAAAATCTTAGTATAGCAAATAACAAAAGGAACTATACGTTAGCAGACTAAACTAGTTTAGATAAAGATTAGGAATTTAGAATTTAACTAGTGCTAGACGACTTTTAGAAACACTAGACGCTATTACTAAAGAGCAAACCTTTACTAGAACTAATCTATAAAGAGTATGTTTATCTAGCTAAGAAAGATAAATTTAAAGTTAAATATAGACTTCTTAATTAGACCTTCTGTTATAATAACAACTGCTATATATACTTTAGCAGTAAGCAAGGTAGTAAATAGTTTCTATAAGAATAAAAAGGGAAAAGAAGAACTACTTTTATAATATAACTTAAGTTATAACAAACTAATTTAAAGATATTAAATAGAAAATTATACTATACTATAGATAATATATATACTACTTAAACTATACTTTTATAACGCAAGAAAGATAGAAACTATATAACTATAAGTAACTTACTTAGCTTAAGTTTAATTAATATAGATAGTAAATTAAGTAATTACTAAGGAAGCTTTAATAAACTATTAGAGAATAATTAATAAAGATAGTAGCTAATATAGCGCGCTAAACAATATAAGGGAGGAATTAACAAATTAGGAAACAACAACTATTATTGTAATTAAGACTAATTTCTTAATAGAGATTTAATAAGTCTCTATATACTGTAAATATTAGCAGTATAGAATATCTTATAATTAATATAATTATAATAGAAAGAAAGATCTAGGTAATAATTAATAGTAAAGCATAAGGAAATTTTATCTTGCTAAATCTTATTAATAAATTACAATTGCCTTAAATACCTAAAGACAAGCTCTACTAACTTATAACTATAGAAGGGACTATAGTAAAGTATAGCTAAGAAGTAGTTAATATAGAAATTATAAATCTCTCTATTAATATATAAAGCATAAAACACTAAGTTATATTAAATATTATAGTAATCTTAAAACATAATATTATATTAAGAATACTCTAGTTGTAAGCAAGCAATTTATAAGTTAATTAGAGAACTAGCTAACTTTAATAGAATTTACTAGAATATAGTTATAAAGCAGAGAGCAGCCTATAGAAAGCACTTTATTTAGACTATAATAAGCCTCTAGAAATATATATAATTACTAGAGAGCTAAAAGCTAAGATAATAGAGATTCCTAAGAAATACTTGAAGTATAGCAAGCTGTTTAGCAGAGAGCTAGAAATAGAACTACTAAAGTATTTACGCTAGAATTATAAAATTAAACTCTAGCTTAGTACTAAACTAATATTTAATAAGATTTATCTCTAGAACTCTAAGCAAGATAAAGCGCTTAAGAAGTACCTAGAGAATATATTACAAAAGAGATATATATAACTATTAAAGTCTCTAGTAGAATACCTAATTCTATAGGTACTAAAGAAGAATAGAAAACTATAACTATATATTAATTACTAATACTTAAGTAAGATTATAATTAAGTATTAATACTTATTACTACTTATAATAGAAATTAAAGATAAAGTTAGAAAAGCTAAATAGTTTACTATACTTAACTTAAAAGAAGCTTATAACTTTATATAGATAAAAGAAGGCTATAAGTAGATAATAGCATTTTAAACTAGTAGAGAATACTATAAATATTTAGTAATGCCTTTTAAGCTTACTAATACACTAGCAACCTTTTAAAGAATAATTAATATAATTTTATAGAAACAACTAGAAGTATTTATAGTTATATACCTTAATAATATTTTTATCTACTTAGATACTTTTAAGGAATATAAATAATATATATATAAAGTACTATAAGCTTTATAGAACAATAAACTCTTAGTTAAAGCCTTAAAATGCTAGTTCTATTAAAACACTATATACTTTCTAGAGTATATACTTATATATAGAGAAATATAAATAAGCCTAGATAAAATTAAAACTATTAAGAAATAGCTTATACTAAGGAATTTAAAAGAAGTTAGAGAGTTTATAGTATTTATAAACTTCTACTATAAGTTCCTAAGTAGATATAGAGATATTTTATAACCTCTTATAAACTTAATAAAGAAAGAAGTTAGCTTCTAATAGAATAAACTAAAAGCTATAGTATTTTAGAAGATAAAAGATTTAGTTATATTAGAATTTATATTAAAAGCACTTAATTAAAATAAACCTTATAAGCTTAAAATAAACGCCTTAGACTTTACACTAAGCAGATAGCTTAGACAATAAGATAATTAAGGAAAATTATACTTAGTTGTATTCTTCTTCAAGAAACTCTATAGACTTAAACTTAATTATAGAATTTATAATAAAGAACTTATAGCTATTATTAAGTGCTTGAAAGAATAAAGACACTATTTTATAGAAGCAAAGTATTAAATTAAGGTCTATACTAATTATAAGAATTTTATATTATTCTTAACTATAAAGAATCTAAATAAATAATAGATTAAATAGTATAAAACTTTTATAGATTATAACTGTAAGATTATATACTATAAAGAATCTAAAAATAGAAGAGTAGATGCACTTAGCTAAAGAGAGAATTTAAAATTAAATAAGCAAGTAAATAATATACTTTTACTATATACTACTAAGAATAGAAACTTTATATTAAGCACTTAAGAGATTAATATAACTTAGCAAGTTAAGCTAGATAAAATATAAATATAATAAATTGCATTATATATTAAGAATAATAGCTACTTAAATAATTAGAAAACAAAAATATATCTATCTAAAGAAGGGGAAACCTTTTTATACAATAAATAGCAGTATATTTCTAGTATACTTTAAGAGCAGCTTATTAAGGAAATATATAAATACCTACTATATAGAAATTAAAGTATAGAGAAGACTCTTAACTAATTAAGATAATTATATAATTTCCTAGAAAGCAGAAAAATAGTGCAAGAAGTTATTAGGAAATATAATATATATAATAAAGCAAAATCAGCATAATATACACTATATAGAGAATTACAACTAATATTGCTACTAGAAAAAGTATAGCAAACTATTACTATAGACTTGATTGTTAAACTACTAAAGTTAAAAGAACTTATAACAAGAGTAACT
Organism: Metarhizium album ARSEF 1941; assembly: GCF_000804445.1. NCBI lineage: Eukaryota > Fungi > Ascomycota > Sordariomycetes > Hypocreales > Clavicipitaceae > Metarhizium > Metarhizium album. The sequence continues at coordinate 13,019 of NW_024467590.1, forward strand.
TATAATAGCATTCTAGTTATAGTAGACAAACTTATAAAGTATGCTTATTATATTTCTTATATAGAATTAAGCAATATAAAGAACTTAGTATATATATTCTTTAAAATAGTTATATTTTTGTTTTCTAAGCTTACTAATAAAACTTATATTAAATTAAGACAAGTTATTTATATTAAACTTCTAGAAAAGCTTTATAGAGACTATAAAAATTAAGCAAAGTTTATTAACAGCATTCTACTTATAATTAAATAGATAGACTAAGATCTTAAACTAAATACTTAAATAATACCTATAGAGCTATATAAACTACTAATAGAATAATTAGGTAGAATAGCTACTACTTGCATAATAAGCTTATAATAGTTCTAAGATTAACAGCATAAAAATATTACTATTTAGAGCAAACTATAGATTTAACTTTACTATTAAAATATATATAGTATAGTATATATATATACTAGCAGCTATAATATATATAGAATATATAATAATAATACAGAAGTAATTGCAAAAGAAATAAATATTTTTGCAGAACTAAATAAAATATTATATAGATAAAAAGAGATTACTAGCGCTAATTCTAGAGGAGGGATATAAAGCATACTTTATTTGCAAAAACATTAAAATAAAGCAACTTAGCAATAAACTTAACTGGAAGAAAATCAGACTATTTCTTATTAAATAAAAAATATTAGAAACTAACTATAAACTATTATTGCTAGATAGAATAAGAATCTATTCAATATTTTATATATTATTGCTAGAGAAAGCACTAGATAAATCTATAATTACTATAAATATTATAACAAAAGATAACAGCAAATATAAAGTTAAATAAATACTTAGAGCTAAAGAAGATAAAAGGAATTATTATTATCTTATTAAATAGAAGAAATATCTAAACTTAGAAAATATATAGAAACTAGCTAATAACTTTATAAACTACTTAATATTACTTTAATAGTTTTATTTCTAAGAAGTATATTTTAATTAATTGCCTAAGTACTACTTAACAACTTAATATTAAACTTAGCATCTAAGAAATAAACTAATATAGAATTTAAATTATTTAAAGAAGTAGAAAGAACACTAGTATTCTTTTAAAGCTATTTAGCTTCCTTATGCTCTATATATTCTAACTCTTTAATATTATTAATACTATATATAACTATATATATTATTTTCTTAAACTATAATTTCTTTTGTTTTTAAAGATAGAGAACCTTCTCTTCTGCCTCTTTTAGCTTATGCTCTAACTTAATATATTAAAATGTAATATTTTGCAACTAAGTAGAAGACACTCTCTAAATATTACACTATAATAAGTTTAAATAAATATACTTTATATATTAAGAGGAGTTAGAAGAAGAAACTTAATATTTAAGAATACTACAGCTCTTGCAAGCAGAATAGAACAGTATAGTTAGAAGAAAAAGACTTATAAGAATAGCTGCTAGAAGATTGTTGCAATAAAGAACTAATGCCTTAGAAGCCTTTAACTTTTGCTTAATAATACAATTAGCAGGCATAATAGTATATAATAATAAAAGAAGGAAGTTACTCTAGGACCTTAGACGGCCTGCTTTAATAGCCTTAAGGACAAGACTAATAGAGGAGGGGCATAATGTTACAAACATTACTAAACGCAGAAAGAACTAGGCTGCACTAGAGAAGGCACAGCTATAACAAGAGAGAACTAAGACATTATATGCTAAGTTATATAATTATAAAGTAATTAATAAATTACCTATTAATTACTATAAGCTAAGTAATTATGAAATTACTTATTAATTGCTATAAGTTAGGAATTAATAAATAGACAAATAATTAAAGTAATTATTAGTTTATAATAAAGAGATAGATAAGTACTTAAGAAGAAGGTATTCTACTGTAGTAGATAGTCTAGTTCTCTATTAATTAATCTAAGTAATAGTCTAAGCAATAGTTTTACTATTAAGAGTTATACTCTTAATAGCCTTATTGTAATACTGCTTAAAAGCTACTTTATAGCATTTAACCTAACTTACTTCCTAAGAAACAGACCTACTGTGCCTTAGAAACTAAGCTACTATTACAGTAAGAATATTTATAAGAAGTGCTTTATAGGCTTTTAAAAGGCTAGCTAACATTTTATTATCTCTAGAGGCTTTCTAGCTTGCTATCTTTATAAGAGCTTTATATATATTTATATCTATAAACTATTAGTCTACTAGTATAAGTATACTATTAAGCTAGCAAAAGGCTAAGTCTACTATATTGCTAATATTAGTAGTTAGCTCTAGAAAGAACTTTATAGTAAGAATGTCTGCCTTCTCCTCTAGGTATATAGCTAGATTAGCTGTATTAAGTTCTTTATTATAAAGTGTAGAGCTAGAAGCTATATAAGTTTAGGTAGTATATAGCTATATAAGTAGGCTTATCTTTCTAGCTGCTATATTTTATTATTTCTAATGTTTATAAAGTAGAGAGTTTTATATTAAGTACTTCTATATTTCTTAGTAGTAATTTAGCTTTATACTAAGTTAGCCTTAAGGCAGTATTTCTAGTTAGTTGTTATTTATTTATAGTGCTATACTTATTTTACTTTTTTTATATTTAATACTACTTTTATTATACACTAGCTTTACTACTATTTCTAGCAAGAAGGCCTTAGCGCTCTCTTTAGTATAGTATTATCTACTATCTCCTAGAGTTATTATACTATCTAGTCTATATATTTATTAATATTAGCCTAGGTATAAAGAGCTTTATGCTAAGTTAGCCTCTAAGCAGTATTTCTAGTTAGCTATTATTTGTCTGTAATACTATACTTATTTTGCTCTTTTTATATTTAATACTACTTTTATTATATGCTAGCTCTACTATTATTTCTAGCAAGAAGGCTTTAGCGCTCTCTTTAGTATAGCTTTATTTACTATCTTCTAAAGTTATTATACTATTTAGTCTATATATTTATTAACCTTAGCCTAGGTGCTAAGCAGCTGTATTACTACCTTGCCTTAAAACTATACTTTAGCTTCTGCCTTAGTTAATTTCTTATTAAGCTTTTTTTATAAGTGCTTTATAAGCACTAGAGGCTTATTATCTACTTTAGTATTAACCATTTTAGTATAGTATTTTAAGTATTTTAGAAGAAAGAGATAATATTAATTCTTAGCACTATAGTATCTCTTAGCAATAAAAAGCAGCTTATATATAGTAAAATACTAGCTAGTTATTAAGCTAAAGGTATTATATTCTTAGTTTTATTTTTACTCTTTAGTAAATAGCCTTTCTTCTAAGTAGGCTATTCTCTGCCTAACTTTAAGTTAAAGTTAATTATAATTTACTAATAGTAGTAGTTTAAATATTAATAGTTTATAAACTTTATTAAGTATTTTAAGTATTTCTCTTTAGCTTTATTTTAATACAAGTAAGCTTAGTTCTAAGCTAAGTATGCCTCTTTATATAGAATATACTTTTCCTTAATATTACTAGTAATTATAAAGTATAATTATTCTCTATTTATAGCTATATTAATAGTAGCTTGCTCTTTATATATCTTTATAATAATATTCTCTTTTATAAGTACTTTATAATATTATTATATTAAAATAGAGAGAGAGAGAGAGCTAGAGTTTAAGCTAGATATACTCTAGCTATAATACTTACTTATAATTACAGTCTTTTAGCTGTCTTTATAGCTTTCTTTACTACTATTATTATAGCTTTCTATAATTATCTTTAAGTTATTAAGGTATTATTATAGTTAATTATAACTTTAGCTATAGCTTAGTATACCTCTACTTTAGTATATACTTAAAGTATTACTTAAACTCTCTTAAAAGTATTACTCCTACACTACGCACTTATTAGTATATAGTTATATTTAGGCTAAAGGCAGCTTAGACTTAGCTAGTTTTCTCTTAATATTATTTTGCCTTACTTTAGAAAGTTACTATAGTATTACTACTTAGTAGGCGCTTTATAGTAATAGTAGTATTATAGCTAATAGCTTAGTTTATAGCTAATACTATATTAGCAGTAGTCTGCTCTTTATATACTTCTATAATAGTATCTTTCTTTATAAGCACTTTATAATATTATTATATTAAGATAGAAAGAGAGGAGAGAGCTAGAGTTTAAGCTAGATATACTCTAGCTATAATACTTACTTATAATTACAGTCTTTTAGCTGTCTTTATAGCTTTCTTTACTACTATTATTATAGCTTTCTATAATTATCTTTAAGTTATTAAGGTATTATTATAGTTAATTACAACTTTAGCTATAGCTTAGCATACTTCTGCCTTAGTATATACCTAAAGTATTGCTTAGGCTCTCTTAAGAGTATTACTCTTTAAAATATAGCTTATAAGTTTATTATATACTTCTTTTTAAGTATTATTAAGTTAGTCTTAAGTTATAAGCAGCTTATTACTGCCTAGTTCTTATTTATTAAACTATTCTCTTTTTATATTTAAGTAGTAGTAACTCTAGGTAAGCCCCTTATTACTACTATTAATAACTATTAGTATCTTCTCTACTGCCTTGCCTCTAGAGCAGCTGCTATGCAGCATTATAAGTAGAGGCAATTAAGTGCAAGAAAGAAGGTCCTTATATTAGTTTGTATTTTAGAGGCAGTCTTAAGCTAGCGCAGTAGTGCTATAGACTAGAGGCCGAAAAGTTTTATAATAGAGATATATAGAATATAGTTAGCTTTTATATATATTTAATAAGTATTTCTCTTTATATTCTTTAATAAATTTAATAAGCTTCTTTAATTTTAAAAATATATCTATTATATATTAGCTAAGAATTTACTTTAAATTAATTCTAAATTAAGCCTAATAACTTACTAAGACTTATATAAGGTTTGCTTATTCTTTTAATAACTCTTATAATGCCTTATAGTATAAAAGGTAGCACTTTAGATAGAAGTAGTAGTAAGTATTTATACTCTCTATATAAAGATATTATAATCTAAGGTATAGTTTTAGTTAATATAGAAATAATAAAGTTAAAAATAACTTTATAGTAAAGAGGAACTAATTTTACTATTTAATTTAAGTAATTATAATTTAGTAATATTTTAGTTTACTTATTAAATACTAAAGAAG
>NW_024467590.1:18932-20169 GCF_000804445.1 Metarhizium album ARSEF 1941
TAGCTGTATAGCTTCTAAGTTAAATTTAGCTAATATAGCTATAATAAGCCTAAAGCTTTTAGCAGCTAAAGTAGCTGCATAAGTATCTGTTTTGTTATAAAGTTGTTAATCCCCTCTAATATATAATCTAGCTTTTAGCTTAACTAGATAGCTGAATTTATCTAGCTTATACTTAAAAACTTCAGTAGTATCTAGGGCCTTAGATATAGCTAGATTTTCTTAAATAGGCTCGAACGTTTCTTGCTGCTAATTTATACTGAATTCTTGTTCAGCGGCTTTTTGAAATTCCTTGCTGAATCTATGGTGCTTTAAATCTAACTATCTTAGTAGTTTAGGGGGCAAATTCGATATATACAGGCTCTCTTTAGCTCCTTGGAAAAAGCTGCTTATATAAGCTTGCTTAGTCAGCGCTTTAGCTGCTAGCGCTATTTCCTAATTTCGTTTAGCTGCATTGCTAGCTTGAATTATATCGCTAGCTTTGTTAGCTATATAATGCAATGCAGGGCTTAAATAGCCGAATTAATCCGTAATATTAGGTAGTCGCTCGGATAATTGATTTTCCGCTTCCGGGGATAATAGTTAATCCGGCTAAATAGGGGGTTTTTCTATAGATATTTAACCGGATAAAGGCTTCCGATTAAGTAGGTTCTTTAAGGTGTATAAAATCCTTATATTTATCCTTATCTTTAATATAAGCCGGCAGATAAATTTCTATCCAGCTTTTAATAGGTTTAGGGCCCTCTATAGAGTAAATAGATAACTTATTAAAAGTTACATCCCTAACCTTTCTAACTTTGTTGCTAGAAGGTACCTAAATTCAGTATATATTTGTTGAATTATAGCTCACTAAATAGCCTATTTTGGCGTGGGGTTCTGTTTTTAAGGCTCGTTTTTAATAACCTTGCATAGCTTGCTTAGTAAGCAGATAAGCCTTGCAGCTATAGGCCTTTAAATGCCCTATATTAGGTTTTAGATAGTTAGTATAGCTAGTATCTAGCTTATTTCAGCTAGATAAGCGTGTAATCTTTTGAAAGGTATAGCTTAGTAAGCGTTTTTAGGTTCTTCGTTAGGATTTTTAGAAGTTTCGTTAGGGTTTTTAGATATATAACGCCTTAGGGTTCTGTTGTATAAATAGACAGCAGCTAACTAGAATTCAGGCTATAATTTAGAGGGTAAATTTAAAGATAGCCTTAAAACCCTAGCTTTAGTAGCTATAATACCCCCTAACCGCTCTGCA
>NW_024467590.1:20190-21924 GCF_000804445.1 Metarhizium album ARSEF 1941
TTAAATATAATAGATAAATAAAGATAATAGCAGTATAGCTATCTTTAGCTAATAATACTGTATTTTAACTATTATAAGCCTTTTTAAGCTAAAATATATTAATATAAAGCTTATAGAAAGGCCTAGGGCTTTAAATAGAAGGCCTTCTAGATATAATTCTAGTTGCCTTAGCTAGAGAGCATTTTTCGCATTTAATAGTAGAAGGGCTTGTAATTTTAGTCTTTATAGTTGCCTCTATAAAGTGTTCTAAAGCATCTTTATCTAGATAACTTAAGTGTTAGTGCTAGCATTTAGTAGAGGTAGTTATTAAAGTTATAAGCGTTTTTAAGTTATAAAAACTAGCTGTAATAGCATTTTTAGAAGGTTTATTATATTTAATAACTAACTAAAAATATATCCGGCTTGTAGTAAAAATATAGGCTGTATTTTTAGTGACCTTTCTAGTAGCTAGGTCCTAATTATAGCCTGCCTCTAATAGAAGGTCTAGGCTTGTAATATTTGTGTGAAAATTTAGTATATAGGCTGTATTTTGCAATATAAATAGCTTGTCTAAGGTTTTTAGCTGAATTTTGCTGTAACCTTTAATTTTTAAATAGCTAGTGCCTAAAAATATAGTATCTTGTTAAATAGAAGGCTTATATTTAATAAATCAAGCCTTATTGTTGCATATATATATAGTAGATCTACTATTAAGAATAAAAGAGTTCTTTAGTAGATAAATAGCGTTATTTTTGTTAATATAATTTGTAGATATAGTTATAGATATAGGTATTTCCTTAGTAATAGCTTCTATACTATTATTAGCAGCAAAAGCTACCTCTATAGAATTATCCTTTTCGTTATTAGTGTTTTTAGGTGCATTTTGCATTTTTTTCTTATTATATTTAATAGATTAGTTAATTTTCCCTTGTAATTTAGAGTTTTCTTTTAGCTTATTAGCAATTTTAGTACTAATAGCTTCCTTAGGCTTCTAATTAGAGAGCTTTATATTAGTATTAAAGTAATAACACTAATTAAAATAGTGATATTAACTGTAAATACATTTAAGTGCAGGTTTTCTGTTATTTATTGTATTATTTATATTATTATTTATATTATTAAGTTAATTATACTAATTAAGTTAATTATATTAATTATTAAAGCTGTTATTAAAGCTATTTTTAATAAATTCTTTAGAATTCTTTTAAAAGCTTATAAAACTACTCTTTATATTAAACTACTATTAATTTTATTAATTTTATTTAAATAAATTTAATATTTTATAGCTATTAAGAATTTTATCTTTCTAATTAAGCTTATTTAGTTAAGCTTTATTTTAAATCTAGTTATTTTAGTAGCTAGAAAAGCCTAGCCTGGATTTATAGTATTTATAGCAGATAGAAAATTAATAGTAGGTCTTAGGCCTTTTATATCTAGTAAATCGAGCTAAATAGCCTCTGTAAGAGCTTTTTAGTAATTTATAATCTAGGTCCTTAATTTAGTTCTATTAGGGGCTCTTAATAGGGCTCTATAGGTTTCTAGAACCTCTTTTTTGTAACTCTAAGATGTAGGTTTAATTCGATCTTTTAATAGCTTTAGTTGTATAGCTATATTAAATTCTAGTAAAATAGTATTGTAATAGTAACTAAATATGCTTATAATATAGCTCTATATATTATATATAGCTTTTTAATAAGCTAGATATAGCTAGAGCTAAATTTAATAGCTAGCTCTAGCAATATCTAGCTTTTTAAG